>NC_090446.1:1149624649-1149927679 GCF_031143425.1 Pleurodeles waltl | reverse complement strand
ATGATTGCATGCAAAACAGGTGTAACTAAACACATTAAACTATTGGTAACCTGTTGTCTAAACAGAAAGTATATAGCAATACAGACCACATGCAGTTACCCTTTATCCTCATAGTTGCTTCCAATACTTGAGTTGCATATGGTACAGTTAAAAATATGTGGGCACCCAAGGCCAGTATTACAAGGACACTTAGGTCAGTACATACATTTTGGAAATTGGGTTACTGGTGGGGAAGGGGGAGGAAACCCCTTTCAAGCAGCAACCATAGTTCTTGTCAGGTTGAAGTCACAAGACACCTCCAAATTAACCTGTGCTTAACCCTCTGGTAGCTTGGCATAAAATCAGTTAGGCTTAACTTGGAAGCAATGTGTAAAGTATTTATGCAGCACTTTAAATAGTATTAAAGTGAAAACCCAAAACAAGAAAAATCCTTAACAAATTTAGATAAATGTAACAAACTTGAATAAATTATTTGAGATGACAAAGATAAGAATCTAATCAGTAGAACCAGGTATATGGAATTTAAAAAAAATTCAGGTAAGTCTAGCTTTTAAAAGCACAAAGCCCCACTCTTGGTTATCTGGTCATGCAAGACCAGGTGAAAGTTACAAGTTCAGGTCTACTGCGATGGAGCGATGGCCGGACACAGGGCCCAGGTTAGTCCCCTCAAAAGTCCAGCGTGAAGAGTTCAGTTTCTGGTGGAGGGGGCTCCGAGGATCAGGGAGAGCACAGTGGATAGTCGTTGATGTAATGTGAACAGCAGGCCCGGTGTCAAGGTGTAGCTGTCACAATAGCATGAAGATCCTGTTGGTTGTTGCAGAAGGTCGTTACTGGAGGTTCGTGATCGCAGTCACTAGGGGCTGTCAATGCTGTAGTGTGAAGTGCAGATATTACATTGCCAAGTGCCGATTGAAGAGTTGGGTTCACTGGAGCTTTGCATTGGCTGGTGGCACAGGCGGCAAGATCTTGGTGCTAACAGGCCAATTTGCAAAGTTCACCTTTTTCTTAGCGAGAGAGAGAGAGCTCAACTGATGCCACAGCAAGGGCCCAGGACGGACTGAGGGGCACCTCTTGTGGGATCAGGAATCCATTTCAGATGAGTCCATCAAGGCCCAGGTAGGTCCAGGCAGCAGGTCAGATGGGCAGAGACAGGGATGTCTTTGGAGCTTCTTATGTCCCTGTAGTTCAGAAGAGTCACTTGGAGTCACTTCAGTGATGAAGGGTGCAGGTCCAGTCTTTCTTTTCAGCAAGTAGGGCATTAGGCAGCAAGGAAGTTGAGTAGCATGGCAGCAGGATAGCAGTCCTTCTTGTAGCAGAGAAGAATGCAGTCCTTCTTTGTAGTATCCACAGGTCCAGAGATGTACTGAAGAGATGGGTCTGAGGGTCCATTACTTATACCTGGTGCTCACATTGAAGTAAGAGAGTTTTTGGAGGTTTCCACTCCCAGAGGCGTTTGGAATTTCATGTCTCTCTTTTCTGGCCCCAGTTTGACTGGGGGCACAAAAGACTAGTGTCAAACCGTTTGTGAGGGTGCTCGGGTAGAGGCTTTGTGATTTGCAAGCGTGGTAGGCGAAAGCTCCTCTCCATTATCAAGTAAGAGATGGCCCATCCTGCCAACACCTGTTCGCCCTTTGTCTCACTGTCTGCAAGCAATACACAAAGACCAACTGCCAGCTACACCTAGTCATGCGACCCAGGATACAAGCTGCAGGCACCAAAAGTGGCTTTTTCAGAATTGTGACTTAGAATCTGACTTTACCGTTAACAAGTGTTTTAAATTACAATTCTTTAGACACCAAACTCAAGATTCCCACCTGCTCCCAAGTGAAAGTTATCGCTTATTTAAAGTAATTAGTTTAGCCCTATATTATTCAATGGGAGAGACAGGCCTTGAAATAGTGAAAAACAGATTTAAGATTTTTCACTACCGATACATGTAAAATTTTAAACTTTATAGTACACTGCGCCCTTCTCTCTAGGTTATGATAGGGCGTACCTTACTTCTGACTTACATCTATTAAAAAGAAAGGTTTAGGCCTGGCAAAAGGTTTATTTTGCCAGGTTGAAAAGGCAGTTTAAAACCGCACAGATAGGTTGCAATGGCAGGGCTGAGACATGTTTAATAGGGCTACTTAAATGTGTGGCACAGTCAGTGCTGCAGGCCACTAGTAACAATTACTTTACGGACTCTGGGTACATGAAGTACCACTTTAGTAGGGACTTACAAGTAAATTAAATGTGCCAATTTCAACATGGTTAAAGGAGAGAGCACAAGCACTTTAGCACTGGTTAGCAGTGGTAAAGTGTGCAAAGTCCTAAGACCAACAAACACGAGATCAGCAGAAATAGAGGAGTAAGGCAAAAGAGGTGTGGGAGAA
Organism: Pleurodeles waltl; assembly: GCF_031143425.1. Classification (NCBI taxonomy): domain Eukaryota; kingdom Metazoa; phylum Chordata; class Amphibia; order Caudata; family Salamandridae; genus Pleurodeles; species Pleurodeles waltl. The sequence goes on along the minus strand of NC_090446.1, from coordinate 1,149,925,301 downwards.
GACAATCTAACACTGACAGATCTAACAATACAACTCTCCTTTGTACTCCTGTTTTTTAACACAGACTCTACCTCTGTGAAAAGGAAAGCCTCTTTTGGGGCGTTGGCAGAATATATTCAGAAAGTGAAGTTTTTTCAATCTAGCCGTATCCTCATCCACTCTGATTCCAGGAACGCATGTTTGCGCTACTGCAACAAAGCTGCCTATTACAGATTGCTAAAACTATACAAAACTGATCTTGAAATCTGGAGATCTTTGAAAACAATGTAAACACCGAAGGATGCTAAATGAAACAAATGAACAGCCAACTTCATGTACCGGATCTATGACTGTCAAGCAGCATTATTAGGCTACAAACTTTGATCTACTCTGTCTACACCTCCCACATGCTTGTTGTAGTCTAGACTGCACACTGGTTTGTGCTCCTCTGCTACCTGACCCCCAAACAGGCGCAATACTTTTATCATGAATAGTTGTGAGCATGAAGACATGAAGACATCTCTTTTGTCTGAAAATGTCAACATGAGTAAATCATTCTTATGCAAGGCACTGATCTGTCCCCTTTGAAGTTTCTTACAAGCTCTTTAGGGTAACCTTTACGGTTTGAGCGGATTGTGCCACAATACCCACTTGAAACAAGTCTTAAAATAATTGCACGCCTGTGTAGAACTTGTCCACGCGTAAACTGTCCTTTGTGAAAAAGTGCTCTGGCAAGCTCCCCCACAAATGTTTTCACTGACTCCAAAAGTGGAAGGTCAACCAGGGGGCTCACTTCAAAATCCCAATTGGTGTACATCCTGAAATTATACACATATCCAATGGCTTTTTCACACAACATATCCTGCTTAATCCCATAATCTCTTATCTTGCTGTGTAAATACTGCCTGAAAACCAAACTGAACTTGAACAGGACCAGCGACTCTTCAACAGAATTGTCTTGACCTGCTACATAGAACTCTGAAAAATGATCAGCTAAATGGTCAAGCACAGTCCGGGTATTTACGAGACAGTCACAATCAGAGCGAACTCATGGCAACGCTGTAGTATTATCCACAAAATGCAGCATCTACTTCAGAAGCAAATACCTATCTCGACTCATGGTTACTGGAAAAATAGCAGTTGCTATTGAGACTTGTAAACTAATATGAAGAGAATGGTGACTTCCTTAGCAAGCCCATAAAGAGGTAAACCCCAGAACTGCTTAATCTCATTAAGATTTGTAGTGCACCGGGTAGTTCTAGAGCGGGTCTTAAGTGTGGCCCTGTTGTCTCTTAAATACTGTTCTGCATACAGGTGTGTCTGCTCAACTTTATCGTCCAAAATACATCATCAATAAAGAGCTGAAAGAATTTATAGGCAAAAAGGTCTCTGAATGAACTCCACACCTAGCAACACCACTAAAGGCAGGCGAAACAGGCCTTACAATGTTAGGAGCAACCCAGGGTTCAGCACTTCCAGTGGGGAGACTTCCAGTCCCTAGCTGCAATCCAGCCCACTTGGGATGCACCATAGACACATCAGTGTCCTCCTCTAAGCAAGGCACTTCACCAGCATCGTCAGATGATTCCTCCTGTACAGAAAATTCACTGCCAGAATCCTGCACTTGGTCTTCTGCCTCAGATGCAGAATCCGCCTCAGAGCCATATTTGGAGGCAGATTCAAAAAGCAAAGCAGCAACTTGCTTGATGATTGGCCTGTGATTAGCCACAATGCGTACAAATAAAACTGTCACAAAAAACAGACAACTGTAAACAACCCTGTGTCAAATTAGAACTCAACAGACATGAATTATAGCAAAAGTGGAAAGAAACTACCAATGCACACTGCACAAAGAACTTTCTACTACAAAAAGATACCTAGATACCTCTCACTTGCACAGACAGCTAGACATAAGATCAACTGCACCTACTTTGCACAGACACAGCAAGCACCAAAGATATCCCACTAGAAAGGAAAAACAAAAAAATAATTTCCACACTAAAATGTGAATTTGAAAGACAATAATACAAAAGTAAAATATACTACAATGATTGCAACAGTAAACAAAAATATGCAAACATGCAAACGGGGTACACATCTGAAGTAAATATTACAAAAAGATCCCTAAACACATACAACTATACAAACTGCAGATCCCCAGATTCCAAAACCGCAAGCAGGATAATCAAAAGCTTGGCACTACAATTAAAAGAAAAAACATTGAGGTAACAAATTCACATGATAATAAATAAAACCGCATTATGAAACACAATGAATCCTGCTCCAAGGGGCAGGTCAGAATCAAAAAAGACTGATCTACACACAAAGGAGGGGGGTCACAAAGCAAAGGCAAATAATTGGCCCTCTAGAATTGAACCAACCTTACCCCATGGGCAGCACCCAGAACAGAAGCTTATTCCCTGATGTATTTTGTGTTTCTACCCCACCACCCCAAAAGATGGGGGTCAGATCAGCCTAAAAATGGGCTATCTCACCCCAGGGAGGATGGAAAAAATAGAAAGAATGTCTCCTTCAGGGAACCAACCTTTGCCCAAGGAGCCACTCCCCACAATAAACATATGGGCACAAATTCCCTGGTGTCTAGTTGGTTTCCACCCCCCCTCTGGGGGGCCAGAAGCAAAAGAACATCTACCCATTGAGGGGAGTGACCTTGCCCAAGAGGTCGCTCCCCATCAACATTATTATTGTTACTATTTTTCTGGATATACCTGATGTCTCAGTCTAGTGGATTCACCCTCTCCTCCACAGAGGGGCGGATCATCATAAAAAAAATGGCGATCCGCCCGCAGGGAAGGCAGAAACAAAAGAAAATGGCCCCCTTATAGGGCCGCTCCCCATAAACATCAATATTTTATATTCTCTGGTGTCTAGTGGGTTCCCTGTCCTGGGGTGAACACATCGGCCTAAAACATGGCCTATCTGCTGCTGGGGGGGGGTGAAAATGGCCAAAACATGTGCTGAACATAATGAGGAGCGAATTATGCCCAAGGGCCCCCCACACCAGAAACAATCAGGGTGTCTAGTAGTTGCATTCCTGCTGCGCGATTACAGTATCACACATGATTACACAGCAGGAATGCACAAACTTAACCGCAATGCAACATTTAGGCCCTCATTACAACCTTGGCAGTAAATCCTGCTTACCGCCGCGCAGAAGACCGCCAACATACTGTTGTGGCTGCGGAATTCCGCCACAGGCATTACGACCCACAGCTCGGAATCCGCCACAATACAGACATCCACACAAGTCTGCCACACCAAAGGTCAGTGATAAACTGGCGATAACAAAACCGACACCGTCACGCCAACAAGAATACGCCCACACTATCACGACCCACGAATCAACGCGGCAGTCTTTCAACCGCGGTAAACCATTGGCGGTACACACAGCCGCACTTAAAATACACACACACTTACAAAACACCACCACATTGGACAATTCGAAATACACACACCTGACACACATACACACACCACCCCCACACACCCAATCCAATATAAAACACACACCCACATTACCCACAAACCCTTGCTACCAGAAATTTGAAAGCAGGCCAGAGAGAGACACTACCTTAAACAACACCAGCATCCACAGACACACAACACCACCACTTACACAACATCCACGCACCTCAAACAACACACACCAACACATCCCCTCACACATCACAACACACATCAACCACACCACTTCATGGCACCTCAACGACACCCCAGGTTCTCTGAGGAGGAGCTCAGGGTCATGGTGGAGGAAATCGTCTGGCTAGAGCCACATCTATTCGGATCACAGGTGCAGCACACCTCCATTGCAAGGAAGATTGAGCTATGGCGGAGAATTATCGATAGGGTCAACGCAGTGGGACAGCATCCAAGAACACGGAATTACATCAGGAAGAGGTGGAACGACCTACGGGGGAAGGTGCATTCAGTTGTCTCCAGACACCAGATTGCTGTACAGAGGACTGGCGGTGGACCCCCACCTCCTCCCCCACAACTAACAACATGGGAGGAGCAAGTCTTGGTAACACTGCATCCTGAGGGCCTTGCAGGAGTAGCAGGAGGACTTGACTCTGGTAAGGCAATTCTTTACTACTTTATCCCCCACCCTACCTGCATGCCATCACATACCCCACACTTACCCTCACACCCATCACTCCAACAACCCACAGATACCCCATTAACACAACCCACACATCCCAAAAACAAGCCATGCATGTAACACCAATGCATGGACACCCATCACCAAAGCATGTCCACTACAGAGACTCACTCATGCCTCAAAATCACCAATCACACAAGGGCCAAGCCGATAATGGAAGCACAGGAATAGAGGGTAACTCACCCATTGCACATGATGGCACACACAGATGCAATAATTATACTTTTACACCTCTACAGGACCCAGACCCAACCTCACCGGACAGGAGGTGCCAGACCTATCCAGTCCCCCCACAGAAGAGACCCACTGTGATGACAGCAGCTCTGCACAACTGGATCAAGATGACCAGCCCGGCCCATCTGGGACCTGGGGACAGTCGGTTCCCCTGACACTGTCACAAGCCACCACAGAGCCACCCCCCTCAGAAAACACCAGCACAGCACCTACTCAGCGGGCCCATCCCTCTGTCTCCAGGACACGTCAGTCAGCAGTGTATCCACCACTACAGGGAACCCAAGAAAATCAGGGACCTGGGGGAAGTGGCAGTGGACACACGGTTCAGGGGACAGAGGCACAGGATAACAGGGAAACAGGGAGGACTGCTGTGCGACAGGGGGGAGAACAGTCCCACGGAACCCACTCTCCATGAGGCACTCTCCAACATCATGAGAGCTTACCATCATTCCCAGGAGACGATGGCAACGGTACTGGCCAAGTTTCAGGAGACCCAGCGGTTGCAGGAGGAACACTACCCTGGGATCAGGGAGGACTTGAAGTCCATTAACAACACCCCGGTCACCATTGCAGGGATGCTGGTAGACCTTGTCAACACCAGGAGGGACACAGTGGCACAACAAGGGGCCCCTGACACTAGCCTGGACGATGAACAGCCCTCCACCTCCAATAGCTCTAGTGGACAGGAGGCACCACCACAGGAACACAACACCAGCACCCCACCCCCTGCAGATGGAGAACCACCCCGCAAACAGTCCCTGAGATCCAGGAACAAGACAGAGAACATTGCCAAGACCCCCACCAGGAAATGAGACCCCCTGAATGTCACCCTTCTGTCCCACTATGTCACCCTATCCATCCTTAAACTGCCATTGCTCCACTTCCTATGCCCCTTTGGACAATGCACCTGTGAAACAAATAGACTGGATCCTGCCATTGACATTCCTCCACCACTTCCCCCAGCCCAATTTACAACCCCCTCCACTTATTAGCACAGAAATAAACACACTTTAATCACAAAACAATCTGGAGTCAGTCTGTGCTTTCACAAATGTGTAATTGCAATAACCATGGAATATAGCAATGTCAATTTACTTGTGCACATACCAATGTAACACAGCTGTAGGCCAGGAGGAAACATAGCAGAGGGCACAAAGTGGGACCCACATCTGTGAAATGGAAAGGCAAAGTGACAAGTCAGGGTCAATACACTGAGTGAAAATGACAGACTTATGCTAGCTCCAACTATAGTATGAGATGTGGGAGGAGGTGACATCTTCTTACCTGTGTCTCACTGGAAGTATTGCATGATTATGTTGTTTCGGTTGTCGATATCTTCTTCTTCTGCCTCCTCTTCTTCACTGTTCACAGGCTCCACAGCTGCCACAAGACCACCATCTGGCCCATCCTGCTGCAGAAAAGGCACCTACCATTGCAAAGCCAGGTTGTGCAGCATACAGCAGGACACAATGATCTGGCACACCTTCTTTGGTGAGTAGAATAGGGAACCATCTGTCATATGGAGGCACCGGAACCTGGCCTTTAGGAGGCCGAAGGTGCTTTCGATCACCCTCCTAGTTTGCCCATGTGCCTCATTGTAGCGTTCCTCTGCCCTTGTCCTGGGATTCCTCACTGGGGTCAGTAGCCATGACAGGCTGGGGTAACCAGAGTCACCTGCAAATATCGAGGGACAACTGTTAGACACACACTAACCCTTAGGGACAACCCTTACCCAGATACCTATTCACACTGTATCAGGTCCTTGGCCTCACCTATTAGCCACACACAGTGCCTCTGGAGTTGCCCCATCACATAAGGGATGCTGCTATTCCTGAAAATGTAAGTGTCATGCACTGAGCCAGGAAACTTGGCATTCACATGAGAGATGTACTGGTCTGCCAAACACACCATCTGCACATTCATTGAATGGTAGCTCTTCCGGTTTCTGTACACCTGTTCACTCCTGCGTGGGGGTACTAATGCCACATGTGTCCCATCAGTGGCACCAATGATGTTGGGGCTATGTCCCAGGGCATAGAAGTCACCTTTCATTATGGGTAAATCCTCCACCTGAGGGAAAACGATGTAGCTGCGCATGTGTTTCAGCAGGGCAGACAACACTCTGGACAACACGTTAGAGAACATTGGCTGGGACATCCCTGATGCAATGGCCACTGTTGTTTGAAAGGAACCACTTGCCAGGAAATGGAGTACTGACAGGACCTGCACCAGAGGGTGTATCCCTGTGGGATGGCAGATAGCTGACATCAGGTCTGGCTCCAACTGGGCACACAGTTCCTGGATAGTTGCACGATTAAGTCTTTATGTGACTATGATGTGTCTCTCTTCCATTGTCGACAGGTCCACCAGGGGTCTGTACACCGGAGGATGCCGCCATCTCATCACCTGCCCCAGCGGACATGCCCTATGGAGGAGAACAGCGAGCAGAGAGTCAGTCAACACTGACGTATCACAAAATTTAATTTGCAGAATATTTATTATTCCGCAATGTGCCTATAACTGTGTGTATTCCAGGCCTAGATTGGTGTGATGCAGTTATTCTTAATGCCATGTGGCCCCCTGAAATGGCGGCTGCCTGACCAGGTAGGTGGGACAAGGGGATATGAGGTAACTGCGCTGGCGTTGTACACCGTCGCGGCGGGCGGTCGAAGACCGCGCACAATTCAACATTGGTTAACATTGGGCCCTATGGGTCCGAGGAGCCAATTACGATATACGCTGGCGGTGACGGTACGCACCGCCGTGGATGTGACTGACATTTTCTGTCGGTTCACTCACTTGATACCTGACCTTCAACAGGAGAGGACCTACACTGCAAGTCCTGCTGTGACCTGTGTCTGGAAGTGACAATGGCTACAGTTTCTGGGGAAAGGGCCCCTGCCTTCACTTCGGAGGAGTTGGAGAAACTAGTGGATGGGGTCCTCCCCCAGTACACGCAACTGTACGGTCCTCCAGACAAAACAGGTGAGTACACTGTGAGCATGCTGAATGGGCAATGCCTGCTTTGAGTCGTGTGGCTGGAAGAAACGGGGGGGGGAGGCAGAGGCCTACATGTGCGGATAGTGTGTGTATGTGCGTCATGGCATGGGTGGGAACTGGTGGGCAATGAGTATGACGGTCCGGTCGGATGATTAATGTCCTTTCCCCCTGTACCATTCCTCTAGGTCAGCGCCCACCTGAAGAAGGCTATTGACACAGACGGAGCACCCACTGCCGTAAAAGATGGGAGGACCTGCGCCGTTGGAGCAAGAAGACGGCGGAGGCCCACTTGGGGATGGCCTCCCAACGTGGGAGGGGTGCCCTTCGCACCATGACCCCCCCTGATGTTGCGGATCCTGGCGGTGACCTATCCGGAGTTGGATGGGCGCTTGAGGGCATCACAGCAGCTACAAGTGGGTGAGTACACTCTCATTCAGCTGACTCTGTGCGCATTACGAGGTGTCTGGGCGGGGGAGGTGGGCAGTGGGTTCCCCTAGGCCAGGGCGATCTTGGTAGGCAAGGTCACTTGTGAGGCAGGCTATGTGGCACCCCAAACCCACTAGTGGTACGAGCCATCTACACCTACTCAGGCTCCTGTGACTTCCAGGTGTGCAGCAATTGGGCTTAGGCCTCGTACCCCATGGGCATGTGAAATATCTAGGACCTATAAGTGCATGGCGTAGTGCAGAGGGCTGCTCCCTGTGTGTTGTATCCGCCAACGGTAGTGGTGTTGCATGCACTGAACATGTCTTTCTTCTGTCTTTACCCCCCTTTTTGTGGTCTCCCTGTTCTTGTGTGCAATAGCATCAACAGGCGGAGGACCATTGGCACCGGAGTAGGAGGGAGCTGCATCCCACTTGGCCCTGGAGGGTGAAGCTACGGAGTCTGAAGCCACCAGTGGGACGGAGGGTGAGGGGAGCTCCACAGCGGGGACAGTAGCAGAGACCAGCGACAGCGACAGCGACTCCTCCTCTGATGGGAGCTCCCTTGCGGTGGCGGGACCGTCTGTGCCCACCGCATCAACAAGTACAGCCGCCACCCACGTACCAGCACCGCCCGTCCAGCAGCCCCTCAGTGTGTGTCCCGTGCCCGCTCACCCAGGAGGGTGGGCATCTCCTTCGCCCAGGCAGTTCAGGCCCTGCCCCAGTCAGCCCTGCTGCCCTCAGTGAGGAGGCTATTGAACGCCTGAGATCCCTCACTGTTGAGCAATCTACCATTTTGAATGCCATCCAGGGTGTTGAGAGGCATTTGCAACAAACAAATGTATACCTGGAGGGCCTTCATTCTGGCCAGGCAGCCCAACAGAGAGCATTTCAGGCTCTGGCCTCAGCACTGAAGGCAGCCATTGTCCCTGTGTCCAGCCTCCCCCCTCCAACCTCCTCCACTCAGACCCAATCCCCTGTACCTTAGCCTATCCCAAGCACACCATCAGACCAGCATGCACACACATCAACACACAAGAGTGGCTCAGGCAAACATAAGCACCACACATCCCACAGGCACTCGCACACGCAACATACCCATGCACAAATACCAACATCCACTTCCTCTACTGTGTCCCCATCCTCCACGTCCCCCTCCTCCCTCCCTGTCTCGTCTCCACTCACACCTGCATGCACTACATCCTCATCCACTACCTCCATCACCAGCACGCCCATCACCACACACCGCTCACATGCAGTCACCACCCCCACTACCATTCACACATCCCCAGTGTCCTCTCCCAGTGTGTCTGTGAGCCCTCCTCCCAAAGTACACAAACGCAGGCACACACCCACCCAACAGCCATGCACCTCACAACAGCCTCCAGCCCATGCACCTTCACCCAAACGTACACCTCCTACAACCACTACCTCTTGCTCCACTCCCAAACCCCCTCCATCTACCCGTCCCAGTGTGTCTAAAAAACTTTTCCTGGCTAACATTGACCTCTTCCCTACACCTCCCCCCGTCCTTCCCCAGGGCCAGGCTTTCCAGGGCCCAGCCCAGAACCTCAGCCACCACATCCCCAGGCACAGTGGTGCCAGCAACTGCGGGGTTATGGAGTGCGCCAACCATCAGGGCTCCCAGTGTGCCACGTAGCGAGGGCAAGGATATTCCGCCACCTGCCAAAGTGAAAAAGGTGCCCACATCCCATAGGGAGAAGCCGAAACCACCAGCCACCAAGGGGGCAGGTAAAACGAAAGGGGATAGTGGCAAGACAACTGCGCCACCATCAAAGGTGGGGAAGGGCCAAAACAGAAGGGCAGGTCAGGAGAGGACATGGTGGCACCGACTGAGGGACCAGTGTCACACCTTCTGTCCTCGCCAACCTGTACGGGGGCGAACACCGACACCTGCACCACCCTGCAGCCGCTGCAACAATCCCCAACCTCTTCCCCGGTGGGCAGCCGTCCGAGGCTGCAGGAGACATCCTACTTTCTTCCTCAGCAGGTGCTGACACATACACCGCCGCCAGCCCAGCCGCCACAGACCCTGCCGCAAGCACTGCCATCACAGACACCGCCGCAAGCACTGGCGCCACAGACCCCGCCGCCAGCACCGCCACCACTGCCACCACAGACACCGCCGCAAGCACCGCCGCCACAGACCCCGCCGCCAGCACCGCCACCACAGACACCGCCGCAAGCCCCGCCAGCGTCCCAGCGGTGTCCGCAGACAGTGGCACCACCGCTGACATGCCTACCATCCCCAGTGGTCAGTCGTCCGAGGCTGGAGGAGAGTTCCAGGACCCTGGGCAGCTTCCATGAAGCATTACTGTCATCACTGTTGGCACCTGCAGGTGGAAGGCAAATCCGCAGCAGTGTGGGGTATGTCGCTGCCTCCATGGCGTATCATGCTACCTGTACCTCGCCAATGTCGTGCCACGCACACCCAGGTGAGTGAATTGTACCGGCCACACTGCACGTGGAGCACACTGGGCACCAGGCCCCCTCCAGAACCAGTGGAGAGATACATCCACTACCTCAGTCCTTGGCAGGATTAAGCACTCTGGGCACAAAGCCCCCTCCAGAACCAGTGGAGAGATACATCCACTACCTCAGTCCTTGGCAGGATGAAGCACTCTGGGCACAAAGCCCCCTCCAGAACCAGTGGAGAGATACATCCACTACCTCAGTCCTTGGCAGGATGAAGCACACTGAGCACCAGGCCCCCTCCAGAACCAGTGGAGAGAAACATCCACTACCTCAGTCCTTGGCAGGATGGAGCACTCTGGGCACCAGGCCCCCTCCAGAACCAGTGGAGACTGTTATCCACTTGAGAGACTGTGGCTTTGCACTCCCCAGGATAAAGCAGTGGGCAAACCACCCACTGGAGAGACTTGAGAGACTGTGGCTTTGCACTTCCCAGGATAAAGCAGTGGGCAAACCACCCACTGGAGAGACTTGAGAGACTGTGGCTTTGCACTCCCCAGGATACAGCAATGGCCATGGAACCCCCTCGTGCAGCAGTGGCGTCGTGCGTTCATCTGGCTGAGGTGCCCCCCCCTCTCTCCCCCTGAGGTGCCTGTTTCATTTCGATCTGATGCCCCTGCAGTGTTCTCTCCGTTTCCATTCAGGTATCATGTATGGGCTTCGCCCATGCATTTTGGGCCCAGTGGTTCACGGACAATGATTGGTGCACTACCCGGACTTGTGTAGTTGGTGTACATAATTGTATATACTGGATTTTGAATTTTGATAATGAGATTTCACATGATTACATTTGTTCAAATTATTTCCTTTTGTCCCTGCGCTCTTCCAGGGGGTGGGGGAGTGTATATGTAATGTTGCTGCATGTATTTGTGTGTATGGTGTTGTGGGTGAGGGTGGGGGTGTTGCGTGTGTGTGTCACTCTCTTTTCCCTCCCCCTTCCCCTGTGTTGTATGTGCAATACTCACCGTGGTCGTCGCGCCGTCTTTGTTGTTCCTGATAGAAGAGAAGGAAGACCAGCATCAGCAGTATCTGCAATTCGGGCTCCATGGCGTCCTGGTTCCTCGTGGGGTGTGGAGAGGTGAGTGTTTTCCCTTCTGTGTACTGTTTCCGCCGTGTTTTTGTTCGCATTGGTTCCACCCCAGAAAAGGTGGCGGATAGGGCTCTTGTGATAGGGTGGGCGGTACATTGTCTTCTGCCTGTCTGTTGGCGGTTACCGCAGCGGTGTTTGTACCGCTGTGGCGGTCGGAGTGTTAAAGTGGCTGTCTATGTTGGCAGTTTCCGCCATGGTCATGATTCCATTTTTGTTTCTGCCGGCCTGTTGGCGGTCTTACCGCCGCTTTAACATCGACCGCCAGGGTTGTAATGACCTACCATACAAGGGTAATGACCAGGCCTTGTAAAGCCTTATATTTAACCCCTGATGGTGAGCCAAAACTGGTCGTTGGGGGTGTAATCCTCATCTCTGTGTCCGTATAAGAATTTAAACTTCCCATTACGATAGCTAAGAAATTTTCTAAGAGATGCATTATTATCTAAAATGGAGAGAAAAAACGTGGGCAGATTCTCTAGGAAGGCATTTGTTGCTGCTGGGCTCAAGTCTGGTCTGTAGATGAAGTACCTGTCTAATTGGTGGTCCAGCCTGGACATGAGTGGGTACACCGTGAATGGACCCCAACTGTTTCAGATCAGCTTGAACTCTTTGGGTCCAGCTTCCATAGGCTGACGGTCTGCATATGTCAAGAGTGCTTATAACAAGTGGTTTTAGGTATCAACAATCTTGCTAGACTCATCCCACCAGGTTCACAAAACCCTGGAAAAACAGCCCTGGTGCAACAATATCATAAACCAGTATAACAAAACATGTTACATATTATCTATTTTCAAAATGTACTTACTTCTAAAATTCAGCATTGCTTATTTAAATGTTATTGATGTAGTACCGTAAAACAATTTCAAATTTCAGTAGTCACTTACCATTCATATCAAGTGCAGTAATTGGTTTCTTTGATGTTGTACAGCTGTCATGTTACACATGTGAAGATACAAACTTACAAAATGAAAATGAAGAACTATTGAAATTAATATTGTATTGAGATGTTGAACAAATAAATGTAATTGTTCTTTCATTTAAAAAGGGTTATTATTATCTTTCTTTTTTGGCTCTCCACCAATTTGTAACATTCATTGTTACAGTGGTTCATGAGAAATGCAGAGAGACGATGAGCTACATTGTTGGATGCACCCAGAAGACACTCCTACATCACCAATATCTGGTTCCAGAGGCAATAATACCAGAAGGTCTTGACCAATTCCAAGACAGCTTTAGATCTCCTTCCTCCTAGGAATAGACGTGTACCCCAGCTCTGAGTGCCCAACTGTATTTTTGACTGGATCCCTAATAATGACTTTTTGACATAGATGAATACCGATCATGCATGTGCACCATGACATAGTTCTGGCTCATGGATTGGGGTCTTGTTGAACCGGGAGAAGCACCCAAAGCACTATTCTCATAGTTGTGGAAGGCTGCCGCCTCCATTCGGAGTTAAGCAGCACGAGCGCGGTGGTGGCAGGATACTGTGTAGTGATCAGTAGTAGTGAAGAGGACCTGTTTACCCTGTGTCCCTGGATGAGGCCCACAAGCTCACACCTTTAAAAAAAAGTTCAGTTGCTGTGTGTTTAATTCACCCATGGCCTGCATTGGGTAAGTTGTGTAGTGCTGCCCAGAGCAGGAGTAGTGACTCTGCATTGGTTGTATGTGTGCCTGTGAAGGGTACAGTACAAGGATGGAGCAGTACTGTGCAGTGCATGTGTGCTTAGTACAAGTGCTGGGTGTATGCATGCCTGAGAGGGATACATTACATGAGAGATGTAGTGCTGTGCCATGCATGTGCAAAGTGAGCAAGTGCTGGGTGTGTATTTGCTGTGTGAAGTAAAATACATGAAGGGTGAAGTGTTGTGCAGAGCGCACATAGTGAGTGTGTCCTGGCAGTGTTTGTGTTTGTAAAGAACACACAGTGGCTAAAGATAGAAAATCTTCAGTGCTGAATAGTGTGCACAAATTTGAGTGTGTGTACTGAATACATGTGTACGTTTTAGGGTACAATGCATTTTTTTAAAATATATTTTTATTGGTATTCTGCCAACAAATAAGGAATAAACAACTTATCCCGCATTCTCCCCCCTTGCCCCCTCCCCTGTGCCCGCTCCAGTCCTCTGGTTGTTTTAACTTCCCCTCTGGTCACTGCCATTCACATTCCCACATAGTCTTTGCTTGACACATTTGGGCCTGTGTATGTGTCACCAGTGCTGTTCCTCTGCCACATCTGATTCTTCTGATGATGTACTCTGTTCCCTGGAGCCATTTTGTGGGTTTTTCAAGCGATCGAGCAGGTGATCTCATCCGCGGGTCCCATCTGCGCTCCCTGTCCCCTTTGCCACTTCCTGGTGTAGGACCTCTCCCTCTGCTTCAGCTCATCTGACTAGTGTGTCTCTCCACCTTGATGTCTGTGGGCCCCTTGGGTCTTCCCAATGTATTGTAATCTCCCTTTTTGCGAGTACACATAATGCTAGATCTATGTATTTATTCGTGATTTCTTTCAGGTGGGGTCTGGGGAAACCCCCCAGTAGTGTCACTGTTGGGGTAGACGGGAGTCTTCTGCCTGTTACTATTGCGATGTTATTTAATATCTCTTCCCAGTATTGTTTCACTACTCTGCACCTCCAGAGAATGTGTATTAGGTCGGCTTCTTGTTCTGTGCACTGAGGGCATGCACTGTTTGCAGTTTGATACATTGATGCTACTTTTGCGGGGCTTAGGTATGCTCTGTGAAATATGTACAGGTTAATCAGCTTGAAACAGGCGTTTCGGGAGACTTTGTAGATGTTTGTTGTGATTTTCCCCCATAGTGACTCGTCTCTGTTGTCCTCAGTGTTGGCTTGCCATTTGGTCCTCAGCTTATCTAGGGGGTGTAGTGTATCTTTTTGCGATGTTTTGTAAAGTGTTGATATCGCTTTCTTGTCTCCTCCAATTGTGCATATATTATGGCATCCAGCGTGTGTGGGGGGGTTCCTTTGAACCTTGTTTCCAGTGTATTTGTATTAGTGCTATGAGTGCTCTGTGCGTAAGGAACATCCCTGCCGGGCCCCATGGTGAGTCATTAGGTCTCCATATGTTAGCAGTTCTCCGTCTCTAAAAAGGTCTCCCATTAAGGTAACACCAGACACCCCTAGTTTTGTGATGCCCATAATGTTGCTGCCCTCAGGTAGCGCGGTTAGGCTGGTCAAGGGGAGGTTTGGTGAGTATGGGAGTGTGGTTCCTTTGCGCTGCAAGCTGCGTCTCCAGCAGTGATTCAGTACTTGAAACTCTAATGAACCCGTCCTACGCTTCCCACCTGGCATGAGAAGTATCCCCGCAATGGCTGTAGCTGGGATCCCCTCTGCTTGTGTCTCCGGCCCATTCAGGAAGGCTGTGTGCCATTTCCTGGCCAACCATTGAAGCTGCCCCACCAAATATTATAATCTGGGGCTGCCAGCCCTCCTTCTGTTGTAGGTCTTTGGAGTTTGTGTAAGTCTAGTCTATGACGTCCTGCTACCCATAAAAAGCTAGCAAGAATAGAGTCGATCTCTTTAAAAGTTGGGTGGGGGATTATTACAGGCAAAGTCGAGAAGCCATATAGTAGTCTTGGCAGGGCCACCATCTTCACCAGTGCCACCCGGCCTGTCACTGATAAGGGCAGTGTCTTCCAGAATTGGACATCAGTTCTCAACTTCCGAATCGCCCTGCTTACGTTGCCCTCCAGTAAACACCCCATGTCATGGTATATGTTAACACCCAGGTAACGAAACGTGGTCTGGGACCAGCCCAGACCTCGTCCGTTTAGGATCTGGGGTGCTCCTCGTTGTAGTGGGTAAAGGAGGGATTTCTGCCAGTTTATGTGGAGTCCCGACATATTGCCAAACTGCTCGAGCAGAGCCATTGCTCCCGGTAGTTCTGTGTTGGGGTCCCTGAGGATTATTAACATGTCGTCTGCGTAGAGTACAGTTTTATGTGTCTGCTCCCCTATAGTGAGTCCCTCATAGTGCGTCCCAGTTCTAGCCATTTGCGCCAGTGGCTCCATTGCAATAGCAAAGAGCAAGGGCGATAGCGAGCATCCCTGTCTTGTGCCCCTTCCGATTTTGTACGATCTCGATATTATTTTGCCAGTACGGACTCGTGCTGTGGGGGTTGAGTAGAGTAGCTTCGTCCACTTGAGGAACCCCGGTCCAAGACCCATCTGCCGCATTACTATTTCTAAGTAGTCCCATCAGAGGCTATCGAATGCTTTTTCGATATCTTCCACTATTACAGCTGCTGTGTTAAGGTTTGGGGAGCTTGAGTGCATTATTATAATTAGTCTCCTAATATTGATAGCAGTGCTACGATTCGGAATGAAGCCTGTTTGGTCACTATGGATCAAATGTTCCATATGGGGCAGTAATCTTGTGGCAAGGGCACTACTCAGTATTTTATAGTCCATGTTAAGCATGGATAATGGGCGGTAGGAGCATACATCTGTTGGTGGGCGCCCCTGCTTGGGCAAGGGGACCACAGTGGCTTTGTTTGTGGATGGGGGCAGACTTCCGTTCTCAAGCGCCTCTTTGTAAAGGTCACTCAATCGTGGTGCTAGGAGATCGACGGACGCTTTATAGAATTCTGCCGGTAGTCCGTCTGCCCCGGGTACCTTTCCTCTAGCCATCGCCTCCACTGCCGCCGTCACCTCCTGAGGAGTTATCAGTCCCCCCAGGGCCTGCTGATCATCCCTGCCCAGAGTGGAAATCTGTGTGTTTACAAGGCTGCGCAGCTGTTCGGGCCTCAGGGGTGCTGTTGGAGGGGCGTACAGAGTCGAGTAATATTCGGTGAAGCTCGTATTGATCTCGCCCTGACCGCACAGTCTCGCTCCCACCGAGTCTACCAGTTCCATTACCAGTGATTGCTGTCTTGGCGGGGCAGTGAGCCAGGCCAGCAATGCCCCTGCTTTGTCTCCTTCCGCGTGCTGTCTGGTAGTGTACTTCTTATAGTCAAAGCATCTAAGCTTTTCCAAAGCCTCCGCTATTTTATTCCTAGTCTCAGATATGTTCGGGGCAAGTTCAGGTTTGTCTGGTCTGTTACGTTCCAGGGTTCTCAGTTCTGATTCTTATTTGTCGATTTCTCCCTCTAGGAATTTCCTGATCCCCATTCCCCTTGATATGCAGAGACCCCTTACAGTCACTTTAAATGCTTCCCACTCTTGGGCTCGGGTGGATGCGGAGCCCTGGTTGTGCTCAAAGTATTCTTTGATTGTGTCTCTAATGTTTTGGTGGAAGGCACTATCTTCTAGTGTTCCTGCACTAAGCCTCCAATCTGGTATCTGGTAGCGTTCTCTTTTCCAATCTAATACAAGTATTAACGGGTTGTGGTCGGATATGGTACGGCAGAGATATTCTGCACTGCGTACTGTACAGTTCACGTCAGGGGATGTTAAAAAAGTGCCCAGGCATACATGCAGGTCGTGCATGTGTGAGTAGAGTAATCCCTCACTTGTGGGTGGAGGTGCCTCCAGGAGTCTATCAGGCCCCAGTCCCTCTGCTATTCTGTGAAACCTCTGGCCGTCTTGATTATAGTGGAGTGCGCTAGAGGCGGGTGGGATCTATCCATCTCGGTGTTTGCAATACAGTTAAAGTCGCCTCCCACAATTGTGGCCTGAGTTAAATGTGATCCCCACTTATATGAGAGTGTGTTTAGAAAGGTGTTTTGCTCTTGGTTGGGAGCATAAATACACCCTATGGTGACATCCCTTCCTCCCAAGCGCCCTATCACTAGTACGTATCATCCCTCCCTATCTATAAGTGTGCTAGTTTTCTGGAATGGGACCCCAGGGCGCATCCACAACAGGACTCCCCGTGCATAAGCTGAGTATTCTGTGGCGTACACCTGTCCTCTCCATCTTTTCGTTAGTGCGGTGTGTTTCTTGTAGGATTGCTATGTGTATGGCTCGCCTTTTGAGCTGGTTGTATACTTTATAACGCTTGTTTATGCTATTCAGTCCTCTGACGTTCCAGGTGAGGAGTTTATAATCTAACGCTCTATCCATAATCTATGGGGGTGTGTGATATAGGGGTTCTGACATTTCCAAGTGTCCATTTTAAATAGGGCAGTAGCCAGGGGACTGGCCAGGGGGTTATGTAGCCTGGAGCTGGGTCACCTATAATAAGCTTATTAACTACTAACAAAACAATTTTCTTCATATCCAAACTCCCTCTCCCCATGACCGGATTTCCAACTTTCCTCGTCCAAACCTTCCCCAACTGGAAAAACATTATATGTGTGGGGGCTGAGGCGAGAACCGTGTGCTTAACCCATTGGCCCCGTTCCATCCCTGGTTCACCCAGTGGTATGCCCCCGGCTTCCCAGTGTTACTTGCAGTTCTGGATAGCGGCGACGCTGCGGAACTGGGGAGCCTGCAGTCCAGTTTCATTGTGTGTTGGCCTTTCCGGGCTCCAGCGAGTTACGCAATCCCGTGATTGCAGGGGTGTCCCGCAATGATCCTGGTCTAGTGTGTTCTTTCTCGCTTGGTTTCCCCGGGGCGTGTGTTGGAGTCTTCTGTTCCTCAGATGATTTAGTCGGATGTTCCGGGGTAATTCGTGGCAGGTTCTCTGTCGTATCTAGTGACGAGTAGGAGGCCCCATCGGATAATGATTCCCGGTCTGACTGAAAGTCGGATGGGCGTGGGGGTGTGGAGCCTTCTTTTCCCAGGCCCGCTACCGCCCTCACCGCCTCTTCCCTTTCCTGCAGTGCCTGATTGCGCAGCGGGCTGCCCTCATGAGGCGTCTCCCCTTTTTCCCGCGTGGTTCCTTTCCAAATTTGTGGCTCTTTCCTGGCTGCCTTTCCCAGCCATCCCCAAAGTGTCCAACCATTCTTGCGCTTGTTGCGGCAAGGTGAAGAAGAGGGTGTCGTTGTTTGTGCTAATTTTTAGTTTGGCCGGGAACAGCATGGTATAGCGCACAGATCTTGCTCCGAGTCGCCCTTTGATCTCCATAAAGGTGGCTCTCTGTTTTTGGGGATCCCTTGTGAAATCCAGGACGATCATAACCTTCTGATCAACCATCTTGATCTCCCCTTTTTTCCTTGCTTGGGATAGGAGAAAGTCTCTGTCTTTGAAGTGTAACAGTTTCGCTATAATCGGGGAGGGCCTTGGCTGGTACTCTATGGGCTCTCTCTATTGCAAAGTACTGTGACAAGCCCTCCGGGGCCACCTCCCTGCACATCCATTGTTCCAGGTACGTTTCCATGTCTGGAGCTTTCTGTTCCACTTTTTCGGGAAGACCAACAAGGCGTAGATTGCTTCTCCGTGCCCTATTTTCAGCATCTTCTGCGCGTGCTTCAAGTGTTTTGATCCGTTTCGACAGTTCGGCTACTGTTATGGAGATCTTCACATTTTCCGGGGTGAGGCATTCCAGTGATTTTTCGTTGGCGATCACTCTGTCTGTTAGTCGCCTGTGGTCGTCCCTAAAGAGCGTCAAGTCCACCGATAGTGAGTCTATTTTAAGTTCAAGTACTTCTCTGGACGCTTGGATTGCCTGCAACAGAGTGTCTAGCGTGGTTCCTTTATCAGGTTCATCGGTCCCTCCCTCCCTTTGTGAACCACCTTCTTCTCCAGTTCCATCTTTCCTCTTAGGTTTTCCCATTCTCAATCGCCTTTTCTCTATCTCAAGGCTGAGGTCCTCTTGTCCATCCCCTCCACAGTGCCACCAATGCTTATTACCTCAGTTATGTAGGACTGGGTCTTTACTCTGACTTTGTTCTGGTCTGTCTGGTCGGATCGCTGTCTCAAGGGCCCCAGTTGCTCCAAGCTTCCACGCAGGGGCTGGCTGAGAGTGCCCCCGAGTTCAATGTTTATGTGGATATTGTTGGGTTGCGTCTTGTGGGCCCAGCATCTAGTCCCCAGGCCTGCACTCCCAGCCGCGGGTTCATGCGCCCCTGCAGGGCCTCTCCTCCCCAAATTCCCAGCCGCTTCCCTCTTCCTTCCAGATTCCAGAGCGAAGGCAAGCAAAAAAAAAAGGAGGGGGGTGTTACCGCCTCTCCTCGTTCCGTGCCCAGGTTGGGGGGGGAGATTCTCCACTCCCCGGAGCCCCCTGGTGGGCCCGGGGCAGCGCCACGGAGCCGGCGTCCTCGGCTTGCACAGTGTGCACTTGCCCCGCTTGAAGCGCGGACCTGCTCCGCCGCCTCCGATGCCCCGACCACGTCTCAGCGGTCACTGTGTGAGGCCTGAGCAGCTCCCTTCTTCCATCCGTCGTGCGTCCGCTCCTCTCCACTGGAGCTCGACCTCACTCGCCGCGCATCATAGGGGCTGCCATTTTGTCAGGCAGTCTTGTCTCGTGGCCCAGGTCGACCGCGCCTCCAAGTTCGTTAAAACTCCCCGCCACATGGCTGCCGAGTGCTGCAGGGGTTCCTCCACTCGCTGCAGCGTGTTTCTGGCGAGAGCCGGAGGTCGGGGAGTCAGGATAGGTGCTCAAAGGTTGGAGGCCGCCAGGAGCTCCGCTTTACGCGTGCTGCTCCATTGGCCTCAGGACACGCCCCCTTAGGGTACAATGCATAGAGTTAAGAGTGCTGGAAACAATGTGTACTGTGAAAGTACATTGAGTGAGCATGCCTCCAATGGTACATTGTAAGGAGGACCTTGGGTTCCATTTTGGGCAGCCCAGTCCTGCCTGGTAAAGACTTGAGGAGAAGAGGAATCCTCCCAGACAGATTTGTGTATTGCTGCATTCCTGTGAGCTGGGTGGGGACACTGCTCTTTGATCAGTGAGAGATCACAAGGAAGGGGCCTGGACACATCCCCGGAAGGGAGATTGGGCTGATAAGAGAATGATATAGAGTAGGGCTGATGCCCATATCACTGTGGCAGACATCCAAGTACGGACTCTGGTCACCCTCGTGAATAGTGTTGTTGACAATCAGAGGTGTGCCTGCTGCGACAAACATCTTTCATGAAGGAAGATGAAAAGGAGAAGTGCCCACTTCAAAAGAAGCACAACCACAACATAAAACCTCAAAGACCCAGACCCTAAATCACATTTGGTGTCAGGAACAAGTCTATAAGAATGGGAGGCTTAGTCCCCAAACATTTGTCATCTGCCAAGCAGCCAAACAGGCTGTGTGAGATGGGGAAGGACTGCAAGACTTCTGCCTTTGAACAGGACGGGGGGCCAAGGCCTGATAATCTCGTTGCTGGGTGTCGAAACATCACCCAGGGAAACCAAGACCACCTTCCATGGAGGCTGGAACACTATCGCTTGCCTGCTTACCAAGATTAGTGTGCCTTGTGAAGAGGAGTAGACCGCTGGGGACTCCTTGAGTGAGGACTCCCTGTGTGAGGTGCACAGTCTTTTTCAAGATGCTCGTAAAGTGTTCATCAGCGCCATTTTTTTGTGTGAGGTGTGAGTATTCGGCTGAGCATCGATCAGGTCGTCATCCGTGTGTAAGATTGTTTTTGGCAACACCCATATGCCAGGAGAAGGCCACTGTAGACGGAGTCATGTGTTGAACCCTGTGCAGATCTTGCTACACCCATACCGCCGGGTTGCGGTGACCTTGTTTGCCAGAAGGGGCCACCAGTGAAGTTATTTGCAGGGAGGACCAAGACTTGTGACTGTCTGAGCCGGGGTGTGTGTTCTGAGAGAGCCTGCGTCTGTATAACCCCATTCGGTGGCAACCCCAGTTTGGTTAGCAGGGGCTGCCGGTACCAACGTTGCCAAAGGATTCAGGCTGCTGCCCGAACAAGAGAGACTGAGGCTACGATCCACAGGTTGGACCAGCACTGTGAGGAAACTGCCCCAGACTCAACACTGAGAACTGCAGAGGATGCTGTGGACAAGGCCACAACCTTGTTGCTCCGTCTGGGGGCTAAAGAAAGGATTCCTTCTCCCTCATGAGCAAAGTCAATTTACTGCGTCTTTGCAAGCAGGGAGCTGCTCTGACATTTGGGAGATGTCTGGCAGTGTCCCTTAGGGGAGAGAGCCTGCGGCTCCGGGTGCTGCCACGTGGGCTGCAAGCATCCCGACCTGACCGATATGAGCAGGAATCATGGGTGTGCTTTAGAAGGTGCCCACTGCATCCCTGAACTCTTGTGTTATGAGTCAGAAAGACGACAACTGGGTCAGTTGGACCCGAGGGAACTTACTGCAAATAGTGCTGTGGTAACTTAGACATGTTGGACTAAGGGCCTGATTTAGAGTTTGGCGAATAGAGTTGCTCCATCACAAATGTGACGGATAGCCCATCTGCTATATCATGATCCTACCATATCCTATGGGAATCGTAATACAGCTGACAGGATATCCGTATGTTTGTGATGGATTACCCTGCCTGCCAAACTCTGAATCAGGCCCTAAGTTCCTAAAAGGTCAAAAATGAGATTGCTTGATTCTCTTCCAGGGGATCCTCATCAATAGTCATAAACATTGAATATTCCCGCCCTTGTGTTGGGACCCCGGAGCATATATAAAATACACACATATTATACATGTGTAAAACAGCAATGCAGGCTATAATGTTAAAACAGGCTAAAATGCTTTACTTCTATGAAGTATTTTTTTATATTTTTTTTTATATTATAAAATTACAATAGAGAATAAATATCTACCCAAGCCCCCAAAACTGGGCTTAGGGAAGTAAGCAGCAGTAAACTCTAGAGAAAAAGAGAAAAAACTGCATTGAAAAACAATGGAGCATTCTTAGCCAATAGGCTGCATGCAGGTTAACACAGGAGAACCATAAAAACTTTGGCACCGTGCCTTTAAGACCCTGAGCACCTCCAGTATCCCACCATGCCTCAGGGGTGAAGGAAAGGTGACAGTTGGTTCACAGTTAGGTCAGTTCTTTTTTCCGGATTCTTCTGAGAGGATCCTGGAGCATTGAGCTCTCAGTTTTTCTGAGTTTTCCTCAGAAAAATTCTTTAAAAAAGCGTTTTTTCACTTTTCATTCGACAAATAACATCTTTGTCTGAGCTAGGCAGTTTTTTCCTGACAGAAAAATGCCTTCACTTTTTGTCAAATGCCCTGCTTGTGGGAAGAAGAAGGCCCAGTCAGATCCCCACTCTCTGTGTATAGTGTGCCTGCCTCAGAGTCACTGCCCTGACACTTGTAAGTACTGCAAGAACATGTCTAAGAGGACTCTGAAAGACAGAGAGAAGATCCGGCTACATGGGCTTCAGGAGAGGCAAAGAACATCGTCCTCCTCACTTCCCAGACAACCAGAAGGCCATTCTCAGGAGAGAATGGCTCGGTCGACGTCAGCAGGTAGGAAAGTACCTGTTTGTTCACCGTCGACGTCGTCGCTACCACCGTCTCACCGGCATAGATCGCCGTCGACGGCGACACACCCGACGTCGAAGGAAACGGCGTCGAGGGAACATCATCGCAGGGGCAGGTCTCCATCGACGGCAGCCCGCCGATCGACGTCGAGCCATCGCCGGCGTGCCCGGTCGCCGCCAAAGGCTGTGCGCCCCCGACGTCAGGACACACAACGTCGAAATCACCACGACGGCATGAGAGACATCCGCCGTCGACCTCCCACCGTTCCACGCCGAGGCACACGACGGCGAGCAGGTCGAGGTCCAAGGATCGCCGTTCGACGTCAAGGCACTCTACGTCGAGGCACTCAACGTCGAGGCAAGAGCAACCGGCTGGGCGCCCTTCGACGTCGACACAGCCATCGACGTCGACGCAGGTTTTACCTGTCCCACAGGGAGCAGAACATCGCCCCACGCCAGACAAGGCCGCGCCATCTCCAGTGGTCTCCATACCGAGCGACTCTTCTCGGTCAAGAGCGGCATCATCTGGGCATGTCTCGCCCATCAATCTATCTCCGAGATGGCTGGAGAGCCTTAACAGACCAGCGGCCTCCCCAGATTCGCAATATTCGCGAATGTATTCGCCTACTGCCTCCCTGCCAAGAACGCCATCACCGACAGCCAGGGCAGAACGGGCTCATTCTGCTCCTCGCCAACCGGCCGCGAGGCCTAGGCGCTCGGCTACAGCGTCTCGCAGCAGGTCTCGTTCTCAACGAAGATCCAGGTCTCGTTCAAGAAGAAGATCACCCTCTTGGTCTTCATCAGGTTCATCTGTGGGGCGTTACTCACCCACCCTAACAGATTCACCACCTGCTAGAGTCTCACCGGTGGATGACATTACCACGTTTAACGAGGTGCTGCTAAGAGGAGCGCAGAAACTCAACATAGAGGTTCCAGAGCCATCTACCTCCTCATCAGTCATCTTTGAGACTCTACAACAGAGATCAGCATCAAAAAAGCTGCTTCCTCTAGTGCCTGGTTTGTTGCAGCCAACCATGGACACTTTTCTGGCCCCAGCCTCGCTTAAATCTGCCCGGCTAGGATTCTCAAAAAATACAAGGCTCCCGAACAGGACCCTTTGTTCCTCAGGAAGGATCCGCCACCGGACTCGGTTATAATAGCTGCCGCCCGAAAAACCCACTCGGTGGCATCTTCATCCACGGTACCCCCGGATAAAGAGAGCAGGCATCTAGACTCTCTGGGGAGAAAGATATGCGGGACGGCGGCTTCGGCAATGAAAGTCTCCAGTGCGTCTGCGCTCCTGGGCAGGTATGATCGTTCTCTGTGGGACTCGCTCAGTAGATTCACAGAAAAATTGCCCAGAGAGGACAGACAAGATTTCCAGGAGATACTGCAAGAAGGATGCCTGGTATCCAACCAGGTTATCAGCGCGGCAGCAGATGGGGCGGATTTAGCTGCTCATGGGTACGCACATGGAATCTGTGCAAGGAGATCTTCCTGGCTGAGACTCACTGGTTTGAAACAGGAAGCACAACAACGCATCCTGAATCTCCCATTCGCCGGGAACTCTCTATTCGGTGCCCATGCAGACGAAGAAATGGCCCGCATGAAGACCGAGGTGGATACCATGAGGGCAGTGGGCCTGGAAAGAAAGAAAGATTTCAGGCGGAGGTACAGGCCGTATGACAGGCGCCCTTTCCAGCAGAGGGTTCAAACCCCTCATTGGTCGCAAAGGTCGCAGCAACGACAGGGACGCCCTCTTTTTCAACGAAGAAACACAAGGGAGCGAGGGTCAAGTAGACCTCAACAGTCCACTCCGAAAGCACCCACCAAGCAATGAAATCTCGCTTCCCTCGACACTGTACACCACTCCGGTGGGGGGAAGTATTACAGCTTATCTTCGCGAGTGGCACTCTATCACAAGAGACAAATGGGTGCTCAATTTTGTCGAACATGGCTATTCTCTTCTTTTCAAACAGCCTCCACCACGCTTGCCACCAACCAAAGACAATCCATCTCATCTCAGCTTGCTACGCAAGGAGGCTCTTGCCCTCCTAAAAAAGAATGCCATAGAAAAGGTTCCACCTGCACACAGAGGACAGGGGGTCTACTCCCGTTACTTTCTGGTGGCGAAGAAGGGTCGAGAGGGCGTTTTCAGGCCAATTCTGGACCTACGGCTGCTGAACAAATACATAAGGAAGCAGAAGTTCAGGATGCTAGCGCTTCACCAGATTTTCCCTCAACTACATCAGGGAGACTGGATGTGCTCCATCGACCTGCAGGATGCGTACTTTCACATCCCAATAGCTCCCAAACATCGAAAATTCCTGCGCTTCAGAGTAGCGTTACAGCATTACCAGTTCAGAGTTCTACCCTTTGGCCTGAAATCTGCCCCAAGAGTTTTCTCGAAATGTATGGCAGTGGTGGCGGCGCATCTTCGAAAACAAAGGATATACATATATCCATACCTAGACGACTGGCTACTAAAGGCTTCTTCTCCGGAGCAGGCGAGAAGCCATCGGGACATTGTACTCGGAGTTTGCGAAGCTCTAGTACTTCAGGTCAATTACCAAAAGTCAACCTTGATTCCAACACAGAATCTTCACTACCTGGGAGCTATCATAAACACAGAACTCCAAAAAGTGTATCCTTCGGAGGAACGACTATCCTCAATAGGCAGGAAGTGTCAGGACCTGTTGAGAGCCAACGCACCGACGGCACCTCAGGTGACATCGCTGCTGGGCTCCATGGCATCATGCATTTTTATTGTCCCAAATGCCAGGCTCCACATGAGACCCCTCCAAGAGGCATTGGAGACCAACTGGAGCCAAAGAACAGGTCGCTGGGAGGACACGGTGCAGCTACCGGCGGTAGCACTTCAGTCATTGAGATGGTGGATGCACAGACCTCACCTGTCAGTGGGTGCTCCGTTTCACCAGGTGCTTCCATCCGACACCCTAGTAACGGATGCATCTCTTCAGGGATGGGGGGCTCATCTGGGTCCCTTTCAAGCGCAAGGTCTGTGGTCAGACAAGGAAAAGCAGTACCACATCAATCTGCTAGAACTCAGAGCGGTCCATCTGGCTCTCAAGTCTTTCATACCACTAATTCAGGGGAAAACGCTCTTAATACAGACGGACAATACAACCACAATGTATTACTTGAACAAACAAGGGGGAACGAGATCCCTACCCCTATCGCGAGAGTCCCAAGCGATATGGCATTGGCTCCTGGCCAGAGGAATGTCAATTACAGCGGTTCACCTGCCAGGTCAGCAGAACGTGGAAGCAGATTTTCTGAGCAGACACCTAGAGGACGCTCACGATTGGGTCCTACACGGCGAAGTCGCAGAATACATCTTCGCGCAATGGGGTCGGCCTCAACTGGATCTCTTCGCAGACGAAGTAAACAAGAAATGCCCAGACTTCGCATCCAGGTTCTACCGTCCGGGATCTCGAGGGAATGCCCTGTTGATCGACTGGTCAGGGATATTTCTCTACGCTTTTCCGCCGATTCCCCTCATTCCGGCAGTGATCAGCAAACTTTACAGATCCAGGACCAGAATGATTCTTATAGCGCCACAATGGCCCCGTCAATTCTGGTACACAGATCTCCTCAACCTGTCGGAAAAACCTCACAGGAGGCTGCCGTGCAGACCGGATCTTCTGAGCAGAATGGAGGGCAGAATTCTACATCCCAACCTACCCTCTCTGAGCTTAACAGCATGGCTCCTGAATTCCTACAGTATGGGCACCTAGGACTCTCACAGGAGTGCATGAACATCTTGAAAGAGTCCAAACGGCCTTCCACGCGGCGTTCTTACGCTTTTAAGTGGAAGAGATTCTACATATGGTGCTGTCAGCAAGGTCATAATCCCATACAGGCGCAGGAGGATGTCATACTGTCCTATTTGCTTCATCTAGCGAAGTCCGGTCTGCAGGTATCGTCTATTAAGGTACATTTGTCTGCTATTACAGCCTATCGCAAGTCACCTTCTCAGGAATCCTTCTTTACGAAACCTGTAGTCAAGGATTTCTTAGAAGGTTTGAAGAAAGTTTTTCCGCCCATTCGGAGACCTTCTCCTCCATGGGAACTGAACATAGTCTTGGCAAAACTTATGGGCCCTCCTTTTGAGCCTATACATAAGGCCTCTTTACAACACCTTACGTGGAAGACGGCTTTTCTAGTGGCCATTACTTCAGCGAGGAGGGTCAGTGAAATCCAGGCCTTGTCTTCCAAAGAACCGTACACGGTTTTTCATGACAATAGAGTGGTTCTACGAACTCACCCATCTTTCCTTCCGAAGGTGGTGTCAGAATTCCATATCAATCAGACCATATCTTTACCAACTTTCTTTCCCAATCCGGAGACTCCGGCAGAGAAAGCATTGCACTCCTTAGACTTGAAAAGAGTGCTGAAATTTTATCTGGATAAGACAAAATCGATTAGACATTCTAACCGCTTGTTTGTAAACTATGGTCATTTGAGGACAGGAGAGGCAGCATCTAAACGAACAATTTCAAGATGGATAGTTTCTTGTATTGTTAATACTTACCAGCTGGCTAATAAACAATTAATAGCGAGGCCTAAAGCGCATTCCACAAGGGGAAAAGCGGCTACTGCTGCCCTCCTTAACAATGTTCCAATATCTGAGATTTGTAAGGCTGCTACATGGAAGTCTGTGCATACGTTTACTAGACATTACTGTTTAGACTCAGATGCAAGAGCGGATGCCCAAGTGGGGCAGGCCTCTCTGAGAAATTTATTTGCATAATACGTATCTATTCCTGCACTTCTATCGGACAGTCCGCAGAGTTTAGGGATGGGCTTGCTAATCTATTCAATGTTTATGACTATTGATGAGGATCCCCTGGAAGAGAAGGATAAGTTACTTACCTGTAAATCCTAGTTCTCTTCCAGGGGTATCCTCATCAAAGTCATAAACAACCCACCCTCCTCCCCGGACGCACGTCTCCTAGAAGTGCAGGACAGACTGTATTTTGAATCAGTTACACAGATTGTCACCGTAAAAGAGAACTGACCTAACTGTGAACCAACTGTCACCTTTCCTTCACCCCTGAGGCATGGTGGGATACTGGAGGTGCTCAGGGTCTTAAAGGCACAGTGCCAAAGTTTTTATGGTTCTCCTGTGTTAACCTGCATGCAGCCTATTGGCTAAGAATGCTCCATTGTTTTTTAATGCAGTTTTTTCTCTTTTTCTCTAGAGTTTACTGCTGCTTACTTCCCTAAGCCCAGTTTTGGGGGCTTGGGTAGATATTTATTCTCTATTGTAATTTTATAATATTAAAAAAAAAAAAAAAAACTTCATGGAAATAAAGCATTTTAGCCTGTTTTAACATTATAGCCTGCATTGCTGTTTTACACATGTGTGTATTTTATATATGCTCTGGGGTCCCCGCACAAGGGCGGGAATATTCAATGTTTATGACTTTGATGAGGATACCCCTGGAAGAGAACTAGGATTTACAGGTAAGTAACTTATCCATATGGCCTAATAGTTTGCATCCCTGATGCGACCACCAGTGAATAGGGAATAACTCTGAACATGTTTCATGAAGGAGGGTGGGACAGGGATTTGCCTGACAACTATTAGAGTCCCAACCTCAAGGGGGATTGTGTTGTTGCATTTGAATGTTGCATTCAATTGCATTTGTAAAGTTAGAAATAAAATAATATTTTTTGTTATAACAATAATTATTTGGCTGGGCATTGATTCATATTGTTTGCACTTTGAATCATGTTCACTGACCTGTGTCTGCATCGCCCTTGAGGGAGCCTAAACTGCTCATCCACAGCTACCACTGAGAGTCAGATGTAGAAGGTGTACTTGGTCCAATTGAGCGTGAGCCACAGTAGTTCGCTTTCCGGGACATCAGGAGTAAATGGCCTCAACAACTACGGTGGGCCTAGTAGCCCCTGTGTGCTCAGTGGCCCTCTGAAAGATGTTCTAATAGGAACCAATGTCACTCTTTTATTCCAAGCTTCCATATGGGAAAGCCACCTATCAATCTCTTGTCCTCGTCCAATAAATGGACCATCTGTGAGTAGGTAAGACTTTTCCTAAGGTGGTTGGACTTCAAGTATTGCAGGCCCGAAAAATGGCTTGTGTGCTTGATCTGGCACAGAGATGTGTTTGGTCTGGCAAGAGTCTTGTGTATTTCTTGTCTGACGCTTGCATTCTTTTTCGACTCAGCATGGCCTCTGTGGAATATACCATGAAGCCTAGGAATGTTACCTTTTGGGTTGGTATCGGAATCAACTTTTTATCATTGATGATGGACCCAAGCCTGTCAAAGAGTGTTCTCAGGAGAATGTCCCCCAGATAAATTATTAGACAAGTTCCCCTGACCTGAGGTATTCCATTGTAGCTTGAGCACCTTGGTGAACCTCCATGGCACCGATGACAGCCCTGAACAGGAGTGCAGATCATTTTAAGTTCATTATAATGACTGCTGCCCCAGTTGTATTGTAGGAATCTGCAATAGGGCGGATAGACTGGAATTGCGAAGTATGTGTTCTTCAGGTCCAAATGTACCATCCAGTCGTAGGGCCTCAGTAAGCCCTGAGGAGGTTAGTACTCTCTATTTGGAAGTGGTGAATCACTGGCCACTCATTAAAATCTGTGAGTTTTATGATGGGGCATTGACCCCCCAACCCTGGGGTGGTTGACTGTAGGGGGCATTGTGATCTGTTTGTGAAGGTCTGCTACTTCTGCATCCACTAGGGAGACATCCTATTATAAGAGGTGAGGAGGTCTTGGGTTCTAGTGGGAGGACCTATAGAACTTGATTTGGAAGTCTGGTACCATCTGAAGGACCCAGTCATCCAGGGTTACAGCTTGCCAGTTTTGAAGAAAATGTTCCCCCTACTCTTAACTGGGAAGAAGGAGAATGCTCACCATTATTGGCATTCTGACCGTTGTTGCCTCAGAATCTGCCACCGGACCCAGATGTTGCGGGTAGTCTCCTGAGGGAAAGAAATCCCCAAACCTAGATTTGTCCTGCCATTGACCTTATCTGGAGTGTGACCTCTTGGTGAAACTGATAAGGGAAGTGGCTGGTGATCACCCCCTGCCATGACCAGCCCAGGGAAAAACTTTAAGGACAAATATTATTTTGATGAAGGCTTGTGTCATATCTTGGGAGTTGAAGATGGAGACAAATTTCCCTAAGTCTTTTTGTAAATGGATCTTCAAATAGACCCACCTATGCCACAGGTCCTGCTTCTGAGAGGGCGATGTTGCCCAGCCTGGGGTACACTTTATTTAGGATAGACCTGCCCTTTTGTTAGAGAGTGCACAGTTTGTGGTACCCAAACAGATGGCTGCTTGTTGTGCCCATCCAGCTAATATGTCTGGTGAGATCAAGCATTCTTCTTCCCTGTCCTTCTCAGCCATTTCAAGTATCTGGCATGAGCAGCAGGACCGGCCTACTCCCTTTATGTGTTCATTGACATATTTAGTTAGAAATGCGGCCATCCTTGAGTCTATCTCTGATGTAAGCATCACTTTAACTTCCATGAAAGGACAGGGTTATTCTTCCTTGAAGCGGTTACACATTTCTTTTACCTGGGAGAGCATTTTCTTAGGGTGCCGAAGCAGCGAAGAAAGAGGGTGCATAAGAGATTACGGGAGAAGCAGCCCGCATCCTGGTTGGATGAGACTCTAATTCTTCCTTACCTGAGTGTTTCTGTGAAAGATAGTTCAATATGATTAAATAAGGCTGCTGGGAAATAAAAGAAAAGAAATCTCAGCATAATCCTCGCCTCCAGTGCTCACATATAGTGCTGATGGAAACTCCTGTGCAAGTAAAATTCACTGCATATAGTATCTATTATCATATTGCTATATTTGTTAATTCAGTGCATCAGCCAAGGGTTTTCAACATCTTTTACGGCACTGAAAGGTTCTATTACGGACATAGCATTTATTTTCAAGTAAAGAAACTTGTGGACCCATTTTTGCTGATCGCCAGCCTAGCGCTATGATGATCATGAGCAGCATACGTGTCATGGAAGCAATCAGACAGCGAAGCAATCCTTGATCTGGAAGTCTGTGTGCTGCTGAGGCTAGTAGTATCACCATATGCATTGTCAATCCATTTTGAACAAATATTAATATCAAACTGACACAATGCCTTCTCAGAAATCACTCCCCTTATCTGTGTCCTCTTTATTTCTAACAGTAGCACATTCGGTTAAATGAGTTGGCTTGGTAGTTCTTAATTTGTTATTGCTCATTAGAGTGAAATTGAATGGGTTACTTTCTCTTTTTGATGGACCCACTGTACCTTGATGCTCTAAATATTACAAATCCCCTCATAGATGCTCAGGCACTGATAATTTCAGACAGTAGTCAGACCACAAAGTGTATCAAGGGGTAATCTCCATGGGCATAAAGGTAATGGCCCCATCTATTTGTAGTTTATGTGTTAAATCTAACATAATGCCCTCTTACTGGATCTGCGTGACACTCTCAAAGAAGTGTAAAATCAAGCTCCTCCCACCTAAGTTTATAATACTGGTTCACTGATTATTTTCCCATTCATTGTGGTCTTGTTTGTCTCATATCTAATTAAGAAAGCCTTCTCAAATCAATTTAAATAAAACGTATCTTACAAAATTACCTTATATTACTATCATATGTTAAAATAATACCTTAATAAAACGTGTACATAGTCTTATGCCCCAGCCTTCTTGATGAATGCCATTACTACACTCTTGTCAGGATTTGTGCTAACAGTGCAGCAATGCTCCACTTTAATGTAGCTGTGTATGAGGAAGAAAAATGCGGCATGGAATGTCTCATTGTACTTTGACATGCTCCAAGGTAGTTTGTCGTCTGGTCACCAGCACTTCCTATTAAATATGTGGTTCCCCCACTGCTGCCACCAAATAAAAGTGCATTGCAGATACAGCTGTGCAGTTCACCAAACACTGTGCTTGAGCATGCCTTTATTGTTGCTGAGGCAGGAGAGAAAATGTGGCATGAATTGTTTAAAAATAGGCTGACTGGAATGGTATGTTGGTTATGGTATGATTTCTGAGGTACTTACAGACACATGCAAGTACTCCTAGTGAACGTATATATACAAACACTGAAAAGTATTAACAGGCATCTTCATTGTATACCAGTTTGCAGCGTTAATGACGGGAAAATTGCAATCAATGGTGGACATTATCTAGAGTAAGGAGATAGGCATTTATAATTTGTTTGAATTTTCTTTAGGATGGAGTGGTCCTAATTTGGTTGCCAGTGTTTCATAAAACAGGCTAAAGAATGTTCGACGATCAGAAGCTTGAGGAAGCTCACTGGGGTCTAAGTATGGTGAGGAGATATTATGTGGCTTATGGCAAGGACCATCATGACACACATTTGGGAGATTTATGTAAGTGACTACGTTGAGTACAATTATAATTTTCAAAATGTGGTCTGTATTTATCCAATAGCCACCATACGTTTTATCTGTAAGCTGAGAGAAAGGTTACACCAGGTAAGAGAGTCCATACTTTTGTCACAGTAAATGAGTAATTGAATAGTCACAGCAGCATACTTTCCAACTTACTAATGATTAGGTAATTGATTAAGATTTTGTTTGTAGGGTGCGAGAGAGCCAGAAACCAAGATGGCTGCGTACTTAGTGGGCTCTCTAGTACCCTCCCAGCCTTGGTATTCTTAAATGAAAACGCCACACACTTAGCTTGGTCTTACACTTCTTTATTGTGTCCTTCCGGAACCAAAAAGGTCCCTTCTTTACAACTCACACAACACTACATCTTCCCCTGTTAAACAAAAACTACACTTTGTACAGACATATACATATATAACAACTCTTCTGTGAGTCTCTTTGGAGCTTTAACCAAACACCCAGATGGGACCAAACACCCTTTGAAACTGGGAAAAGAGACAAGTAGCGTCCATGACTGACAGAGGTGATGTGGGGACAGATGCAGTCAGGGGTTGCCCTGCAGTCTCACTTGAACCAGTCTCAGCTAGGACATTAGGAACTAGTGAAGGTTGAGGCACAGGTCTGACATGGAAAGAGTCTTGCATAATGCACTTCCCAGGATGTTGAGCAGTCACCATGTGTCCCTTATTATTTATGACTTTGAATTTTTCAGTACCATGGGGAGCATCAGATCTACACCTTCTCTTTTGTTGCACCAAAACTCGATCTCCTTCATGAAGAGTGATGCTCTTGGCACCTCTATGTTTGTCAACATACACTTTCATCTTTTGTTTATGACTCAAGTCTTTCTGAGGAAGTTCGCCATCAGAGGTAGATCTTATGTTGGTACATTGTGGTAACTTGGTTGTCATTGCTCTCCCAAACATTAGTGTGGGAGGACTTTCATCTGTCATTGTTTGAGGAGTCGATCTGTATGCTCGAAGAGTAGCATAGAGAGCTGACTTGTAACTAAGGTTCTCTAATTGTGCGCTGCACAGTCTTTTTCAAGATGCTCGTAAAGTGTTCATCAGCGCCATTTTTTTGTGACTAAAGAGGTATGATTTTCTGGTGCATCACATTGAGATGTGTAAGAAAGCTTCTGAATTCTCGACTGTCGAAAGGTGGATCATTGTCAGATTTCAAAATTGAGGGAGCACCCCATAATAGAAAGATCCCATCTAATCTTTCAATGACTTTCTCCTAAGTAATCGATGACAGATCTTCAACGAGTGGAAAACAAGAATACTCATCGATAGTCACCATCAGGTGATGTCCATTGTCAAGAGGACCAAATAAACAACTCACTCCCATACATGTTTTGGAAAGTCTGACATATTCAAGGGGTAAGGAGTGACTTTAGGAGATGAGCAATTGCACAAATGACAGGCTTTCAATTCTTTCTTGACTCTTTCATCAAGATGAGGAAACCAAGCTCGGTCTAGAAGAGCTTGTTTGGTAGCAACAATTCCATGATGTCCTTGGTGAGACACTTTAATTACTTGTTGTCACAGACTTTCTGGTATGGCGGTTCTTGAACCTTGTAAAAACAATGCCTTCTTCAGTAACTCATAGGCCATCTTTTACATTCTTGAACTTCTGATATGATATTCACTATCACATGTGAGAAGTCAAGTGTGCTGTCCTCAGGATTGGTGTGTATCAGCATGTCACTACCTTTGCTCATTGCAAAAATAATTTGTTCCAAAGAAAAAGCAGAAGGAGTATTTGATTTTACATTGAAGTTAATGTAGGCTTCAGCTGCTTTGGAAGGGGTGCCATGACACTGCAGTGGTACTCTGGAAAAGTAGTCAGCAGGGTTTTGACCCTTCCCTGGTCGATGCACAATAGTATAGTCATATTCCTGTAGTTGAAAACCCCAACATTCAATTCTAGGAGGCAGCTTGGCTTTTGGATTGCCAAAGAGAGTAAGCAATGCTTGATGATCAGTTCCAAGAGGGAAATGTTTACCATATAAGACTACATGGAAATGTTCACATGCCCACGCTACTGCTAAAATTAATTTTGTAAGTTGTGAGTAGGCACATTCAGTTTGTGACAAACTTCTGCTTGCACAGGCCACAATATGTCTTCGGTCATTTGGGTGTCCATTGTGTTGGGCAAGGATCGCGCTCAACCCAACTGGGCTTGTATCAACAGCAATCTCTCTTTGCAGCTTTGGATCAAAGTAGGCTATTTCAGTGGCATTCTCAATTGCATGCTTGATTTTCTTAAAGCCTTGTGCACATTTATGTGACCAGTAAAATGGAACATTATTTCTTGTTAATTCCCTTAAGGGAAGCGCTTATGGTGGCAAAGTCATGTATGTGTTTAGAACAGTAACTGGCCATGCCAAGGAGTGAACATAACATGGTTACATCTTGTGGGGGATTAACAGCTGATAAGGCTTTTGCTTTTGCTGGAACTGGTGTCATACCCCCATCAGAAAAGATATTGCCAAATAATTTGAGTTTTATTTTCTGGAACTCACACTTCTCTGCATTCCAGGTTAAACCTGCATCAGCAAGTAGTCGACAGTCTTGTGTAAGAGCTTTGTCATGTTCCTTTCGCGTGACCCCAATAACCAATATGTCATCACTGTAATTGAAAGCATTCAAGACATGTTGTATTATACATTGAAGGACATCTTCAAACAGTTCTGCAGCTCATGGCACATCGAAACATAGGGGGTCATTCCGACCCTGGCGGTCATAGACCGCCAGGGCCGGGGATCGCGGATGCACTGCCAACAGGCTGACGGTGCATCCAGGCCAATTCTGACCGCAGCGGTAAAGCCGCGGTCAGAAAAGGGAAACCGGCGGTTTCCCGCCGGTTTTCCCCTGGCCTGAGGAATCCTCCATGGCGGCGCTGCAGGCAGCGCCGCCATGGGGATTCCGACCCCCTTCCCGCCAGCCTGGTTCTGGCGGTTTTTACCGCCAGAACCTTGCTGGCGGGAACGGGTGTCGTGGGCCCCCCTAACAGGGCCCCACAAAGATTTTCAGTGTCTGCATAGCAGACACTGAAAATCGCGACGGGTGCAACTGCACCCGTCGCACCCTTTCCACTCCGCCGGCTCCATTCGGAGCCGGCATCCTCGTGGAAGGGGGTTTCCCGCTGGGCGGGCGGGCGGCCTTCTGGCGGTCGCCCGCCAGCCCAGCGGGAAACTCAGAATGACCGCCGCGGTCTTTCGACCGCGGTACGGTCTTTCGACTGCGGTACGGTCTTCTGGCGGTTCCCGCCAGGCCGGCGGCATCCGCCGCCGGCGGGGGTCAGAAT
The DNA here is from genome assembly GCF_031143425.1 of Pleurodeles waltl. NCBI lineage: Eukaryota > Metazoa > Chordata > Amphibia > Caudata > Salamandridae > Pleurodeles > Pleurodeles waltl. Next base: position 1,149,889,921 of record NC_090446.1, on the reverse strand, counting down.
GACCCCCTTAATCTTTTATATCTGAACAAACAAATATGAGTAGAAAAGTTAGTAATGTACCTGCAATTTTCCTCCAGTTCCAGCTGATGATATCCTTTATTCAAATCAAGACGAGAGAAGACTTTGGCACTATTTAACTGTGTGATCATGTCTACAGTGTGCAGACTTGGATGTCGCTCTCCTTTAATTGGCTTCTTAGCTTAACACATGCCAGCGCAAATGTGTACAGTTTCTTCACTGTCCTTTTTTCAGTACTGCCACTAAGGGCGAAAGCCACGGAGTTGGACCAGTAGATGGCTCAATGATGTAAGGTCTCAAGCTCTTTCTCAACAGCTTCTTGTACATGAAATGCAATTTGTCTGTGTCTTTGAGCAACAGGCTGAACATCCTCATTGATATGAAGTTGCACTTTCATGGTTTTCACTTTTCCTAATCCATAAAACAACGAAGGGACTGACTTGCTATTTCATGATGTGCGTTCATGTTGTAGTTAACCAAATCAGTCCCATTTCAGCAGCAGTATTGAAACTGAGTAAACAGAATCTTGACGCAGTACCTTGAAGTACATAAATGGGTGCTTGCACATTTGACTTTTTATGTTTCAGGGTTGCTAAAAATGAACCATGAGTCTTTAATGACGCTGATCCACTTTAGTTTTTGAAGGTGTGAGACAGGGCAATTGAGACAGTTCATTGTATTTCTGCTCAGGCATAATATTTATTGACGCACCAATGTCAATAATAAAAGTTATGCAACCGCTGTATATACTCAATGATTTTTGGACAATGTTTGACTGACGTTTATGATTTTTCTCATTGACTTTTCTTCACATGCAGCAGTTCGACATGTGTGCGTTTTTCGGAAGTGAACATCAACATCTTCCATCTTCACTATAACTTGACACTGAACGAGAGGAACTGTTAGACAAAGATTTAGATGACAATTAACTTCATTTAGTGTTGATTTGCCTCAGCTGATGTTACTGCTTGGTGTTGTGTGTGCATGTAGAACATTGGTTCTGGAAGGTTTGGGCCTCCATTTTGTTTTCTCGGTGTGGTGCACTTAGTTTTCCATTCGCCTTGCAAACCATTACAAAATGGTTCTTTCTGATGGATACAACTACCTGTGGATTCCTCACCTCATGAATACTCCCATGGCGCCAGCATTCGACGGAAATCTTCTTACTAGTCTCTGCACGTCGACGAGGACGTCACTGTCTCGCACGCGACGCCGTCTGACGTCATACAGGCAATAAGAGGTCCTCGACGACGTGCAGACGTCAGTTCCCTTTTTTCCGTGCATTCGAAACGGTTATCTTCGAGGGGGCAACTGTTACTCTTGCGGTTACAGTGTATATCTTGCTGCGTACTCTTTCTCTGTGGAAATAATGTCGCAGAGAAAGTCTGGATTTAAGCCTTGTCGTGAGTGTGGAGGCAAGATGTCGGTGACGGATCCTCATTCCGATTGCCTTTGGTGTTTGAGCTCCGACCACGACGTCTCGACTTGTGATTCATGTCAGCACATGAATCCGAAGGCCCTTAAAGAACGCGAGGCGAAGCTGTTTATGGCCAAGTCAAAGGAGAAGCATCACAAGAAAAAGTCTTCTCCAAGACATCGGCGTCATCGAGACTCCCGGCGCCGTAGAGAATCTCGGCGTCATTCAAGGGAGGCTCGTTCCAGGTCTCCGGATCGGCGCCGAAGGACATGGGAGGTCAGCCCCACGGTGACGCCGCATCCTTCGACGCCGTTGCCCTCTCCGGCGTCTCCAACTTCGCCTGGACAGGCGTCGGTGATTGAGGTATTGGAGCCTCAAGTGTTTTCTCCGGCGCAGACGCCGAGGCCGGCGTCGGGGTCGCCTCCGAGTCAGGCACCCCAGTATCCGGCTTTTCCCACCCCTGGAGCCGATAGTTCCGCATTCTTGAATGCGATGTATGCCATCTTCCAACAGATGGCTCCAGGGGGTGCTCCGGCTGGGCCTTTGGCCTTTTCTTTGGGTGATCCTGCGCCTCTTCGGCCGGCACCCTTTATGCCCTTTCTCCCGTTTGGGAACGTGGGCTCGGCGCCAGTGTCGGCGCCGGTGGCCGCTCCGGTGGCTTCGGAGGGATTGGCCCCAGGGATTTCCATCCCGTCGACGTCGAGATTTCGGCCTGTGACTCCGGTGGGTCCATCCGTTTCAACTGCTCTTCAGTCGGCGCCGAAGTTACCTGTGGCGCCGGATGCGGCGTCGGTGGCTTCGGAAGATCGGCGCCGATCTCCGACTTCGGCGGAGGTATTGTCGACTCCGCGGATTGAGCAACGACTGCATTCAAGGAGGCGTGCTCTCCGGGTACTAGAAGAGAAGGAGTACCAACGAGCCCTAGAGGAAGGAGAGCTAGAGGACTCGGGTGATGGGCTGCGTGGACTGGAGTCGGCCAGTGGGCTGGACACTTCCCCTGAGTGGGACCTTTCGTCCCCGGGGGAATATACTGAGGAAGCTGCTTCCTTTCATACAGTGGTACGGAAGGCAGCTAGTTTTTTGGACCTGCCTTTGCCGGTGGTGGAGGCGAAACAAAACCTTTTGACAGAGGTGTTGCATCCGGCCTCAGCCGCGGCGGAGCCTCTATTACCTTTTAATGACGCTCTGCTGGATCCGGTTTTAGAGGTGTGGAAGAAGCCGGCATCTTCCCCAGCAGTTCACAGAGCCGTGGCCAGGAGGTATCGGACGGCTCCAACTGATCCTGGTTTCCTATCTAGGCACCCTACGCCGGAGAGCTTGGTTGTGCAGGCCTCCTGTTCGTCCAAGTCAGCGCCTGGTTCCTTTCCGACGGTGCCTGGGGACAGAGATTCAAAAAAGCTGGAGGCGCAGTCGAAGAAGATTTTTTCGTCCTGCAGTCTGGCATTAAAAGCCACCAATGCAACCTGTATCCTGGGGAGGTATATTCATGCTCTGATGGATGACATCTCCTCTTCGTTTACAGAGCTTCCCCAGGGTCTTTTGGATCTTGTCTCTGATGCCCAGGCTGCTGCGACCCAAATTATCCAGACGGGACTGGATACCACCGACTCGGTAGCCAGAGCAATGGGCACAACTGTGGTGGAAAGGAGACAGGCCTGGCTCCGTAACTCGGGCTTTTCGGCAGATGTACAGTCCACATTGTTGGATCTCCCGTTTGATGGGGACAAACTGTTTGGGGCTAAGGCTGATTCGGCCTTGGAACGGTTTAAGGAGAGCAGGGCCACGGCTAAGTCATTGGGACTCCAAGCTCCTTCTTCCACGGCCTCTTCCAGATTCTTCAGGAGGTTTCGTGGATTTGGGCGTGGCTCTTCCTCCTCTTCCTTTCGGGGAAGATATCAGCAACCTGCCTCTTCCCATCCCTATAGATCTTTTAGGGGGAGGGGTAGGGTCCGCACCAGGGGAGCTTCTCAGCAGCACTCTGCCTCTTCCTCATCCTCTGGCGGGGTGCAGCAGGGGAAGCAGCCTTAGGCTTCCACCATTTCCCACTCACTCCTCTCCTGTAGGGGGAAGATTACAGCATTTTCTCACCAAATGGGAGACTGTTACGTCGGACACTTGGGTTCTCAGTGTTGTGGGAAAAGGCTACACCCTTCCCTTTCGGGAGTTTCCGCCCCTCATCCCGCCCCGCCCTTCGTATTGTTCACAAGAACACCTCCTGTTGCTAGAACAGGAGGTAGAAGTCCTCCTTTTAAAGGGCGCGGTGGAGTTGGTCCCGGAGCAGGAAAGGGGTCAAGGAGTTTACTCAAGGTATTTCCTGATTCCCAAGAAGGATGGTCGTTTGAGACCAATTCTGGACCTGAGGATCTTGAATTGGTTCCTCAAGCAGGAAAAGTTCAAGATGCTGACCCTAGCACAGGTGCTTTTGGCGTTGAACATGGAAGACTGGATGGTGTCTGTCGACTTGCAGGATGCTTACTTTCATATCCCGATACTCAAGTCACACAGGAAGTATCTCCGGTTTGTGGTGGGATCGCAACACTACCAGTTTGCGGTCCTTCCGTTTGGTCTTACTTCAGCACCTCGAGTCTTCACGAAGGTGATGTCGGTGGTTGCGGCAGAGCTCAGAAGGAAGGGGATAGCAGTATTCCCTTACTTGGACGATTGGTTGATCAAAGCCAAGTCCCCGGAGCTTGTGTTGCGTCATCTGCAGTCAACAACCCAGTTGTTGTTCGACCTGGGCTTTTCGGTGAACGAGCCCAAATCTCACCTAGAGCCCTCTCAGCGCCTCCTGTTCATAGGGGCAGTACTGGATACAACATTGGGTCGGGCCTTTCCTCCGCCTCAGCGGATTCAAGATATTCAGGATTTGGTTCCAATGTTTCGAAATGGAGCGGTGGTTCCAGTCCTCAAGGTCCTTCGTCTGCTCGGTCTTTTTGCCTCCTGCATTCTGTTGGTCACGCATGCTCGCTGGCACATGAGGGCTCTTCAGTGGTGCCTCCGAAGGTAGTGGTCTCAACACAGAGGGGATCTAGAGGGTACTGTCAAGATCTCCAGAGATGCTGCTGTGGATTTGAAGTGGTGGATTGCAAGCAACAATCTTTCACAAGGAAAGCCGTTCCAGCAGTCGCCACCAGTGGCCACAGTCATAACGGATGCTTCCACTCTAGGGTGGGGAGCTCATCTGGGGGATCTGGAGATCAAAGGTCTTTGGTCTCCAGAGGAACAGATTTTTCACATCAATCTGTTAGAGTTACGGGCTGTACGTCTGGCTCTCAAGGCCTTCCTCCCTTCCCTTCGTGGTCAGTCGGTACAGGTCCTAACGGACAATACTACCACGATGTGGTACATAAACAAGCAGGGAGGAGTGGGGTCGTACCTTCTCTGCAGAGAAGCTCTTCGACTATGGTCCTGGGCAAAGGACCATCGGATTTGCTTGATAGCAAACCATCTGGCCGGAGTTTTGAACGTGCGTGCGGACAGTCTCAGTCGCCACTTCTCGGCAGACCACGAGTGGCGTCTCCATCCAGATCAAGTCCGTTTAATCTTCCAGAAGTGGGGGTTTCCTCGGGTAGATCTGTTCGCCACTCGAGAGAACGCGCATTGTCCGTTGTTCTGCAGCCTTCAGTATCCGATGCAGGAAGCGTTGGGGGACGCGTTTCAAATGACCTGGTGCGGCCAGTTGCTTTACGCGTTTCCTCCCATACCCTTGATTCCTCGAGTATTGAGGAAGATTCGCCAAGACCGGGCTCTAGTAATCTTAATAGCTCCGGATTGGCCAAGGAGGGTGTGGTACTCCGACCTTCTCCAACTCTCAACGTGCCGGCCGCTCCGTCTCCCTTTCAGGGCAGACCTCCTCTCACAGTCGCAGGGGCAGGTTCTACACCCCAACCTCCAGAGTCTGCACCTACATGCCTGGAGATTGAACGGGGCAACCTGAGTTCCTTCTCTCTCCCGCCTGAGGTAGTGGATGTTATATTAGCGGCCAGGCGACACTCCACTAAATCTATCTACGCTAATAGGTGGTCTAAATTTGTTGCGTGGTGTGGAGAGAGGCAGATTGATCCTTTACATGCTCATCTATCGGACGTTTTGTCTTTTGCTCTATCTCTGGCGCAGAAAGGTTGTGCAGTGGCTACCATTAAAGGTTATTTATCGGCCTTGTCAGCCTTCATATGTCTTCCAGACCAACCATCTTTATTTAAATCCCCTATTGTTATCAGATTCTTGAAAGGTCTTCTAAATCAATATCCTCCAAAGCCATTCGTTATGCCGCAATGGGATTTGTCCTTAGTCCTGACTTTCCTTATGGGGTCCCCTTTTGAACCTATGCATTCTTGCCCCTTGAGGTATTTGGTTTTAAAAACAGTCTTCCTGATAGCTATAACATCAGCAAGGAGAGTGAGTGAGTTGCAGGCCTTATCAGTAAAACCCCCTTATACAACTTTTTATGGGGATAAGGTGGTGTTGAGGACCAAGGCTGCTTTCCTCCCGAAGGTTGTTTCACCCTTCCATTTGGCTCAGGCAATTACTTTGTCCACGTTCTATCCTCCGCCTCATCCTTCCAAAGAGGAAGAAAGACTGCACCGTCTGGACCCAAAGAGAGCGTTGAGCTTCTTTATCGATAGAACAAGGGATTTCAGGCTGGAGGATCAGCTGTTTATTGGATACGTGGGCAAGAGGAGAGGAAAGGCAGTCCACAAGAGAACACTATCCAGGTGGGTTGTTCTTTGCATTAAAATATGTTACTCTTTGGCAAAGAAGGATCCTCCTGAGGGCATTAGAGCTCATTCCACCAGAGCTAAGTCGGCCACTTCGGCCTTAGCCAGAGGTGTTCCTGTGGTCGACATCTGCAAGGCCGCAACTTGGTCGTCCCTTCACACTTTTGCAAAACATTACTGTTTAGATTCTGAGGTTAGAAGGGACGGTCATTTTGCACGGTCAGTGCCGCAGGATTTCTTGGTTTGACCATTTAGGCACCCACCGCCGGGCGTGGTACTGCTTTGGGACTCTATTCATGAGGTGAGGAATCCACAGGTAGTTGTATCCATCAGAAGAACGAGTTACTTACCTTCGGTAACGACTTTTCTGGTGGATACATTAGCTACCTGTGGATTCCTCACGGTCCCACCCGCCTCCCCGTTGCCTTTATGGTCTTGCCAAGTAATCCTTGAGTGCGCTCCTCTTGGTCTTTGAGGGTGCAATAGATGTATATATAATATATTTATATATATATATATGTATATGTGTATATATCTTTATGTATATACTTGGTGTGTGTATATATTTTGAAAAGAGAGAGTTTTATATATATATATATATATATATATGTACATAAAAAGATTTACAGTTATTCATACAATGTGGTGTATTTTTACAATATAATGGATGTTGCCTTGCTCTTTCATTGCATTGCCTGGTTGTTCTCATGCACGTAAAAAATGATTGGTACTGACGTCTGCACGTCGTCGAGGACCTCTTATTGCCTGTATGACGTCAGACGGCGTCGCGTGCGAGACAGTGACGTCCTCGTCGACGTGCAGAGACTAGTAAGAAGATTTCCGTCGAATGCTGGCGCCATGGGAGTATTCATGAGGTGAGGAATCCACAGGTAGCTAATGTATCCACCAGAAAAGTCGTTACCGAAGGTAAGTAACTCGTTCTTTTCTCGCATCCTTTTCATATTTGGCAAGTGGTGGGACATTTACTTTAACGTGGAAATTAAAATTTACACCTAAAGCACAGTTCCTTTTTCTTCGCAGGCATCACTTTGTGTCCTTCAGCCTTGTGGTTCTGCTTACTTTTCATGTTCATAACAGACTCACTTTGGGCACCTTTGGCCTTCATGTCAGAAGCTTGTCATTCTGCATGTTTCTCAATTCTGGCAGCCATGAGTTTCCATTCCAGACTCAGTGGGTCATTAAGAGTTTGGTGGATAGAAAAGGCCGTCCACCAACTCCCGCGGTCAGGTTACCGCCAGTGTAGTCCCCTTCCCATGGGACCCATTACGACTTTCCTGTTGGGTTAGCGGGAAACAGTCCACAACATTGACCCCGGCTCATAATTGAGCCGGCAGCAATGTTGCGGTGCATAGGGTGCACCAGCACCTGTCGCACTTGACAGTAAAAAGCGCGACGGGGCTGGCCATGGGGTCCCCTGCACTGCCCAGGCCAAGTGCAGGGGCAGTGCAGGGTCCCCGATGGGGCCCGCACCCTGACTCCGCCAGCCTTTACATGGCGGTGCTACTGCCAGGTAATCGCCAGCAGAGAGGGGGGGTCGTAATCCCCTTGAGGCGCTGCTCTGGTGGATTAGGGCCACCAGCACCCCCAGCCCCTGCTGGCAGTCTGACCGTGGCGCAACTGCCACGGTCGTAATGTGGCTGTCGGACTGCCACATTGGTGGTGGCCCGACCGCCACTGTGGCCCTGGCAGTCTTAGGACCGCCAGGGTCGTAATGAGGGGTTAAGTGTTTACTCAGCATTCGTTGTCTGAAGGAACCTGACAAACAAATATCTATGACTATAAGACGTATGACTGCTTAATCATTGAATTCATTGAACTAACAATGTTTGATGAGCCTTTCAAGTCTCTCAACAAATTCCCCAGTTGTTTCACAAGCTCTTTCTTTCCTGGCTGAAAATATATCTTTCATAATCAACATTCGGCATTGGATTGAATTTGACATTCAATACTTCTTTGTTTTGACAGTCGGAGACTTCATCAGCATGTGGTATTTTCTTCACAGGGCTGCCCCTTGCCCTTTTGTTGGGGCTTGCAACATGTTCTGGTGGGACCCTGGTGGGTTTTTGACGTATGGGACGGTGACTTAGTAGCTCGGGACTGGTCTCTGTCATCAAACAGCTGAGCACTTACCCTGCACCATGGATGTTCCCTGTGGATTACTATTACTGCTCTGGGCCTCCCAAATGTTATTGGACACTTTGGGAAGCAGACCGGCACCTACCTGGACTGGTATGCCATCGGGCAACAAGCTGAGCCCTGTGGCTCTTGCTGTACCTACCCTGCCACTGGTATACACTAATATATTTATATACATCTATATCTATATATATGCTGATTTGGGGGGCATTTTTCTGACACCATTAGGCAGGGTTCATAGGAGCTCCTTCACTACTGCTATCCTTTTGCTTTGTGTGGCTGGAGTTGCACTGCTCTCACTTCCTCATTCGGTGATTGTTCTAGCGCAGCCTTTGGTGATTCCTCGTCTACGATGAGCAAGGGCGATAATAAACAGTCTAAGCTGCTTTTTGACAGCCTAAGCTGCCATTTGATAAGTGACCCCCTCCAACAAGGGCTGATGTGGCTGCTCCCGCCCCTCTAGACCAACCTGAGGCCGGACTTACAATTGTGTTGCAGGAAATGAAGGCTACAGTCTAGCCTCCAGGCAATAGATAATAAAATTGACTCACTTGCCACGTGCCTTGATAGATTCCAGGGGCGGGTGGACCGGCAGGACTCCAGACTCACTCAGGCGGAGACTCACCTATCTGACGTGGAGGATACTCAGTATCGGACTAGGGATGTTGTGACCACATTACAGCGCGAGTTGAAAGCACTGCATGGCCAGAATGACAACTTGGAGGGCGATTCCTGGTGCAATAATATTCGTCTAGGTCTGGCAATATGGAACTCTTATATTCACTGTTTGGCTGCCACAAGTTTTCTAATGTCCTCAAAGTGGCGAGAGCACAGCTATCACTCTCAGTGTTTGCGAAACCCAGACAAAGCCCCAGACGTATAATAGCACACTTTCTTAGTTGTAGAGATTGAGATCTTGTATTCAGACTGCACCGTGCCTCCCCTGACCTCCACTATGTCAGTGCACAGGTCTGATTCTAACCTGACTTCACCCTTGCTGTTCAGTATGTCTGGTGTTCATTTGTGGAAGTCAAGAATTTTTTTTTTGATTAAGGCTTGAAATACTTGATGCTGTAGCCAGCTACACTCTGTGTGGAATACAAGAGGAAGGCACACTTCTTCCTAGAGCTGCCATGGACTTCATTGAACAATCTGACCCAGCGAAAGTTAGCCTGGCGCCTTCTGCAGATGGTGGTCGGAGGACCGATTCACCCCTTGATGAGCCACCTCGAAGGCCAATCATGCCCTAGCTCACGCTACACAGTTTTATTTTTAACAATTCTTTTTATTGCATATAAACGGCAACCTAAAATCTTACAGCAGCGTATTGGACAACAGTAGGATGTAATTTAACCTTGTTTCTTCCCTCTGGGGCTCCCTTGTGCTCACCCCTTCCCTCCCCAGCCCTGCAAAGTCAAAGCATAACTTGAACATACGATTATATCTAGCTACAGCCCCCCGCTCTTACAGGGCTGGATAGAGAGCACAATCTCCCACTATAAGCGTTTCACTTTCCTCAAATTCCAGTCCATTTCCTAGGGCATCCTCTGCTCGCATAAACCACTCTTTCAGCTGACATGCACCAGCCCAGGTCTAGTTTCCAGTCCGCCATTGTCAGCAGGCGACTCGCTTTCAAACACGGGCTATATTATGTTTTGCTATTGTCAGCCCCAGAGTCATTCACACCCAGTCCAGGCAGGTGAATTCCTTTTCACTCCAAATGTTCAACAGGCAACACTTTGGGGAAAGCACGACGTCCTTCCTGCACATTGTATTTAGGCATGTCATCACTGGTTTCCAATAGCTCTGTATGGCCGGTCAGCTCCACAACACGAGATCAAAGGTCCCTTCCTGCCCACAGTTTTGTGAGCAGAGGGGCGTCCCCACTCTGCCCATCTTTGCCAAGGTCGTGCAGGCATAGTAGCTTCTGTGTAGGATTTTCAGCTGAACTAAGCGAAATCTAGAGCGCACATCGACTTCCCTCGGGGAAGTGAGAGCTTCCTGCCACTCCCCATCGTCAAAGTCACCCAGATCCCACACCCATTGGCACTTCAAATTCCCAAGAACATCAGGGGTGTTGTTAATGAGTTTTCAGTATGTGAGAGAGATGGCCTTCTTGGCATATATTCTGTTAGAGGCCGCTTTTCAAGTGGGCAGGACTCTGGGGGGGTCCGCCCCTTTGGACAGTGTTGTGCACAGTGCGTGCCTGATTTGTAAGTATCAGAACGCTTCTTTGGGTGCCAGCGGGTATTCTGCCTTGAGATCCGAGAAAGAAAGGACTGTGCCATTCCTCCACAGGTCTCCCACCTTTGCTATTCCGATTGTGTCCCAGTTGTGAAAGCCCCTGTGGGTGCCCAGTGTGCCCAATCCTGCGGTATCCCACAGGGGGGTGGCTTGTGTGATTGTGTTTTTCCATTCCAGTGAATGAAGTGTTTCGTGCCAGATGGTAAGGGTTACCGTCGTGGGAACGGAAAGGTCAGGGCTTAACCCCTCCATATAGTGCCAGCTGGAAGCCCCCAGATTGCATGGCCTCTAGTCGATAAGCCGGCTCAGTCTCAAGGAGATGGACCCAATGATTGATAGGTATCACTTGTGTTTCTCAGTAATAGGCATGCACGTCAGGCAATGCAATGCCTCCATCATACCAACATCTAGTGGTGGCTATACGCGCAGGGCCTGTGTCCCAGAGCAGGGTGCGAAGCGCACCATTTATGTTTCGAAAGTAAGAGACAGGGACAGGTTAGAGTGTATTCTGGAGAACGTACAAAAAGCGAGGCAAGGCCATCATTTTTAAATAAGGCCGCCCTGCCTATCAAGGACAGTGGAATGGATCGCCAGTGTTCTACTTCTTTCTGTAGGCGCGTCAGTTGGGGTATCAAATTGCGGGCTCTAAATTCACTCTGGTCCATAGTGATGTATACTCCTAAGTATCGGAACTCCTCTGTGACTATTTGGGTGGAGCATCCGGCCGGTAGGCTCTGAGCCATCCCGCAGAGTAGGTATATCAGAGACTTATCCCAGTTAATAGTGTAGCCTGAGTAATAGCTGATTTACGTGTTGCGTCTGTTATATATAGTAAGATGTAATCTATGTATAGGAATATCCTGTCCTCCCAGTCTTCTGTCCATTTCAGTCCTCTGATCAGGGCTTGCCACATATCCAAGCTGCCGGCCGTTCAAGAGCTAGGGCGAAGATTAGGGGGGACAGTGGGCAACCCAGTCTTGTTTCCTGCTGCAGTGGGATTGGTGCTGTTGTATTTCTATTCACGGTTGCTTGAGCAAAGGCTCCATGTAAAGGAGGTAAACCCAGTCCATAAAACCGAATCGCTGAAGGACCTCAAATAGTTATGGCCATTCGAGCATATCGAAGGCCATTCTTGCATCAAGAGAGAAGACCAAGGCGTCTCCACGGAATCTTGACACCTTGCCCAGGACGCAGTAGAGATGTATCAAGATAAGAGTTGTCCTTCATCCTAGCATAAAATCAGACTGATCTGGGTGGATCAGGGAGGGGATCACCTTGATCAAATGGGAGGCCAAGAGTTTAGCCAGGATTTTTACTTCAGCGTTGAGGAGCGAGATTGGTCTATGTGAGGTACATAACTCTGATGGTTTGCAGTCTTTGGGAATAACCACTATGTTAGCCAACCTCTGATCTCTGGATAAAACTCCCTTGTCGCTGCTTTCAAGGAACATCTTCAGGAGATGTGGGGCAATAGTGGTAGCTGTGAGTTTTTATAATTCGATAGGGAGGACATTGGGCCCTCTTGCCTTGCCTGTAGACAAGTTGCATTTGGCTTGGGCTATTTCATCTGCTGTTATCTCCTGATCTAGTAGAGTTTTGTCTGTTTTAGACAGGACTGGGAGTTCAACATCTGCCACTATCTCCCAAGCCTTGAATGCTGTAGCCGGCGATGCAGGGGAGTGGAGTTGCGTGTAATAGGTCACGAATGCATCTGTAATCTGCCACCCTTCTGTCACTCGGTCTCCACTGTGGGTCACGATTTCTGGTACCCATCTATTTGCCCTTTCCTTGCCATCCAGACACGCCAGCATCTTTCCAGCCCTGTCGCCCATTTCGTACAGTCGTCTTTGCTGTGCTATGTATTTGGAGCGGGCCACGTCAATTGAAATATCTCTGAACTCTTTCTCTTTCAAGGCCAATTGATGGCGCACTGTCGCTTGTCCTGAACCTGTGTGTCTTGCCTCTAGGTCTAGAATCTCCTTCTCTAATGCCTTCAGACATGCTCTCTTATCTCTCTTGTGACTGCTGTCAGTGAGATCCCCTGACCTTTTATTACTGCCTTGTAGGCCTCTCAGAATGTCTGCACTGAGTCTGTGTTTTCCTTAAAGTAGTGTTTTGCAGTCGTGGTTAGATTTTCAGGAATAAGTGGAATTTGGAGGTACCAGGGATTGATCACCAGACGGTGTTGCTCTAAGACAGGTGGACCCCCACATGTCAGGCAGATTGGAGAGTGATCCGATATGCCTCTCGCCAATTGTTCTATCTTTTTAATACAAGGGGTCATGTGCGGAAGGACCAAGACATAATCACTTTGTGACATACTTCTGTGGTCCCCTGAGTGGAATATATATTGTAGTTTGCGTGGGTGGCATGTGTTCCACATGTCTACCAGCCCCATGGCCCCCAGAAACTCCAACAAGGAGTGGCGGTGTGAACCCATCCCCCGGGAGGGCCAGCCGTCCCTAATCTCACAGTGCGTCGTGTTAAACTCCCCTCTCAGCAACAGTTCCCCTTCCGGGAGCTCAAGTATGTGGGTACTAAGTGCATCAAAGACCGTGTAGTGTAGCTATGGGGGGGATGTAGATCAAGACAATGTTGACCGTAGTGTTCTCCCATTGCCCTGAAACTGCTACATATATCCCATATTGGTCCACCCAGGTATTCCGAACTTGAAATGGTGAGGTCTTTTGCATCAGGATACCCACTCCTCGTGAGCCTGACATGTATCCTGCATGTGCTATTAGTCTGAATCCCCAACGATCATGGGCTTGATAGGTGTTGCCTTGCAGGTGCTTCTCTTGCAAGAGCACTATATCAGGGTCATGTCTTTTTAGATACTGGAGTACCACTCCTCTCTTTAATTTATTGCCCAGACCGTTTACATTCCAAGAGATCAACTTAATATCAGGTGTGGATGATGTCATGAGTAGACGAAGGGGTCTGCCGCTCGAGGTGGCCAAACTTCATGAGGCAGCGGGTACGCTATTGCAACATACCAACCTAATATTTCTCCTAACAAAAGAAAACAGATTTCAAACCCAACCCCCCTCACTGCCTCCCTGCAAGGTGGATCTAAAAGTACCCACCCCTCCGAAGCTGCAGAGTGCCTGTCGCCCCAGTCCAACATTTTCAACTATGGGTGGCAGTTACCAACATTCAGAAGTCCCCATCGAATGCCTCTCATAAGGGAAGTAGTGGTCCTGCCGTCGCCGCTCCATGTACGATAGCAGGATTGTCCAGTCTAGGCGCTGCCCAGTATCGTCTTGATGAACAGAGTGCTGTGAGGCTACTAAGTTCAAGAGGCGCCGTCTCCCGGGAGGCCCCTCAGTCAACAGTAAGGGTTGTTGAACCTTCCTTTTCCCATAAGACTTGTGAGGTCTTGATCTGCTCCGTGAGTTGCCGAGCTCTCTGGAATGTTCCTGTGTTGGTCGAAGGTCTGGTCTGCCTGTTCCTTGTTGTTTTTTTCCGGGGTGTGCCTTCTGTTGCGGCTTTCCTACCATGTGCCATCCCTCCAGCCAGTCAAATATGTCTTGTAGTTTCTCAAAATACCATGTTTTACCCTCGGTCACCACTCGTAGCTTGGTGGGGAACATCATAGATTAGGTCTGGATCTCGCAACACCTTCTTTACCTCCACAAAGTTGTGCCAACGTTTTTGTACATGCATTGTGAAGTCTGGGGAAAAAAGTTATATTTGCATTTCCATACTGCACAGGAGGGGCACTGCGAGCTGTCTGCAGAATCACGTCTCGGTCCCGGAAGTTGAAGATCCGGACTATTATCGGTGGTGGATGAGCTCCCGAGCATGGGGCCACTCCCGGGATGCGGTGGGCCCTATCCATTGAGAAAAACTTCGATAGGCCCCTTGGTTGGAGCTCCTTGAGAATGAGACAGTCAACAAACAAGTCCACTGCTGGCCCCTCTGAGCTTTCTGACACCCCAATAATGCAGATGTTGTTTCTTCACGACATCCCTCGTAGTCTTCGAGCTGGGCTTGTAGGGTGGTAGCCAGGGTCTGCTACTCCCCCACCTGTGCCTACAGTGTCTTTGTGTTGCTCCGGAGAGCAGCAGCAGAGTCCTCCACATCTTTCACTTGCGTTTCCATATTTCGCAGGTCTGTCCGTAGCAGTGATACTTCTGTTGACACAAATCAATCCGTGTTTCCAGGGAAGTGTGAACCCCCTGTATGGCCACCAGAGCGCGAGGGACCCTGCCTCAGGCGGAGGATGATCCGAAGCAGTAGCAGCGGAGTCCAGTGACGCCCCCCACATCGGTTACCTCTTTCGGGAGTGCATACTTGTCCAGTTTGGACTGGTGATCCGCGTGTCCTCCCTTGCCTCCAATCGTGATCGGGACACCAGTCCCTGGGCACAGCAGGTCTCTTCCTCCGGCAGTAGTGGAACTATTGGGTGGTGGGCAGTGCCACAGTACTCACCGCTGCCAATCCTTGGTTATACCAAGTACCCCCGTTGGCCTGTCAGTTTCCTGGCTATGCCCGTGTCCCCCTCCAAAGAGGTGCCTCGCTGTGTACCTCTCCGGTGGACGGTTGGCTCCAATGAGGGCGGGCAGCCCACTCCAATGTCATGGCGTTTATTTCAGGGCCATCGGCCTCACAGGGTAAATACGTCTCGTCAGCTGCACTTAAATCAGGCCACAGGGTGGTATGGGGGGTGCCCTGAGCGGGCCCCAGCCCCTGGATCTGTCGCTCCTCGCCCCACCTCTGGCCTGTTTCCACCTCACGGGTCATCCACACTCTCCGGTGCAAGGGGGGGCGCCCAAACCTCCCCGTCCTTTGGTTTTTTCTGGCCCACAGTCGACTGCCCTCAGCAGCGATCACGATCCGCAGCAGCCCCCTGTCGCTGGGCTGGCGCTCCTCTCTTCAGGCGTGTCCCACCCGCTGTACCGATCCAAAATCACACCTGAATGGCCCAGGGCTATTCGTACCCAGTGAGGAGCCCTTTCACCCGTGAGCTGATTATTTTACGGATGTTATGAGGCTAGATTTTACGTGGGGGATCAGAGCCGCTCTAAGAAGTGGCCATCTTGTCTGGCTGTTGGTCTCACCCCCCTCCCCGGCTACACAATTATGCAGTTTGGTAGACGCGTGACACACCCTTCACCCTACTGAGCTAGCTTTACACATACTGCTTCCATGTGCACAGCTTATCATCCAGGCTAGAATGTGGTTTCTATCTCATTCACTGTGCTCTGTGGTTAGGAGCTCCATCATCCTCCCTTGCACCCTTTAGGGCAAAGCACTGAATTGCAAGACTCTGGCTCTAAATATATAATTGGCGGTAAAAACCACATACAGCCGCAGTGACGGCTGCCAAAAGACTGTCACCATGGCTACCATCCGTCCGCCATATTATGAACACTGACGGATTTCTGACACAAGAAGGGCGGAAATCCGGCAGTGATCATAGTGGCGGATGGTGGTAAGGTGGCATTTCTACCACCAGCACTGCCACGCCAGTAGACCGCCACCAGCCGTATCATGACCTGTGATACGGCCTGGTGGTGTTCTGCTGGCGAGCGCTGCTGGCAGTAGCAGCACCCCTTCCCTTTCCCTTCGGGAAGACCACCTGGAAGAAGATAAGTTGGGCTTCCAACAGGGGAGTGGGTGGGGGGGTGTTTTGTGTGTGTGTGTGGGGGGGGTTGTGTGCATGAATGTGTGAGAGTGCGTGAATGCGTCTGTGTGTGTAGTGTTGTTTGCGTGGGTGTATGCTTGTGTGTGAATGCGTGTAAGAATGGTAATGTGAGTGCGTGTCTGCTTGTTAGTGTGAATGTGTGTACGAATATGTGCGAGCATGACTGGATGTATGCTTGTAGGAATGCGTGTATGCCAGTGTGAGTGCGTGGGTGGATGCGTGTGTATGCGTGTTGCGTGTCTGCGGGTGTGTGCGTATATGGGGGGTGAGAGGATTGGAAGGTGGGGAGTGTGGATGGAGGGAGGGGATGGAAGCATCTGGTGAGTGTTTGGGGGAGCCGCCTACTAGTGACAGGGAAGGAATTCCCTGTCACCGTTAGGGCCTACCGCCATGGTTTTCGAAAACCACGGTGGTAGGCTGGCTCAAAATGTCGCCGTCAGTACTATAGCGGCCACCGGGCTGGAGATTGACAAATCCCGGCCCTGCGACTGCTACTGCCATGGTAGTCTGAGTGGAGAAGTGGCGGGTTGGCTGCAGCCAACCCACCATTCTCATAATGTGGTGGTATGTACCGCCAGCCTGTTGGCAGTACTGCCCGCCACATTACCACTCACAGCCGGGGTCATAATGACCCCCTCTGCCTTGCATACTGACATCAGGGAACCTATAGTTGAATATTTTAGGCTTAATGAGAACTCAGTTGCTGAGGTGGTGACGCTTTGGGAAGCTTTCAAAGCTTACATTCCGGGAATGTATTTCTCGGAAAGTGCTGGGGTTCTTAAATCCATTCAGGGTTGATTGGAATACCTTGAGTTACTAGTCCAATGGTGTTCTTTTATTTTTTGTATTTAGGAAATCTCCATGGTTTTAAGGATCCACAGATTTGCAACCTAGATATTGTTAAAGTTTGTAGAATACATTCAAAATGCTAATTTCTTGAAAACTACTAATGAATTTACTCCAAACAAAGCAAATGCATTTCCTCAAGTAAAGTTCTATTCACATGCTAAATTTGGTGTAATTCAGTTGAGTTATTTTATTTATTTATTTTTTTGTATTGAGGAGCAAATAATCCCATGGGAGTTAAAATGGGAAATAATACTTTTGGGACCCCAACCAATTTTTAGGCCCCTACTTGACGAAGATGCACAGAACAAGCCCAAAATGGATGTACTCTTTTGTAAAAAGTATTGTGCAGATTCATACATTGGGTAAGAAAACTTTGGGGAATCCACAGGTGTCTAATTTCCAGAAATGTCTGGGTTTGGTAGGTTTCCCTATATGGCTGCCGATACCAGGATCAAAAATGCAGGTGCCTGCCTTACAAAACTAGGTTGTTTTGTGATAGATAATTTTGATGACCCCACAATATGATTTGGCCCGTGGAATTTGGGGCTGAACTAAATTGGGAGCTCCAAGAGAGCATTCTCTCAGTGCTTGCCGCCGCATGCACCTGCTCTGGGTTGGGCTAACCTGCTGTTGTCCCGCTGCACAGACTGTGTTTGCAAAGGGACAGCAGGACTGTCTGCATCACCTCACTCAGAATCACTGGAAGAGGAGTTGTCAGATGGGACTCTTCCAGTTGAAAAATAATTCCCAGAGTCTGCACCATTGTCCCTATCCTTCAGATGCTGGCTCAGTATCTACTGTCTCGGTCTCTGATCCTACGTCAGAGCTATCCTCTATAACCCGAATTAGGGCTTGAGCAGCAGTCATCCAACGATACGCCATCACAACTGCCACTAGACTAAAGTCAGATCCTTTTCTAGCACAAACATAATCACAAGAGTTAGCTTGACTTTTTTATTGCTGTCTAAAAGCTACAGTTGAAACGCATCAGTTGGAGTATGTGCATTGCTTTGAAGACACAAGAGAACTGGAGGCGAATATATATATATATATATATATATATGAGATCACATTTATAAGTTGGTGTGATTTCCCTAGGGGCCGATCGCAGCCCCCAGGGAAACCACACATGCATTGACAAAAGTGATCTCCATATATATATATATATGAATTCTTACGGATTAAAAGAATTTGTTCAGAATCTGGAGAATTTGCGAAACATATGAAGGCCTCAGAAGAAAGATTCATCTCCAGACAGTATCCCAGGAAATGCATTAACAAGGCAAAACAGCGAGTGGAAAAGATTTCGAGAACAGAATTAGTTCATAATAAAAAAACTTCTGTGGTGGAAGGCCAATCGGAGGATCCTATACGTTTCATCACAACTTATTCTAACAATGTCTCCCAGTTACGGAAGATTCTAACAAAACACTGGCCTATTCTCCAATTGGATCCTATAGTAAAGGAGATTATGGGAGATTTTCCTCTAATTACTTTTAGAAGAGCACCAAATTTGCGGGACAGAATCACGAAAAGTAATTTTAGTTCTCAGAAAAGGGGCAACTGGCTCATAAAACCAGGTTTCTGGAAATGTGGCAATTGCAAGGCTTGCAAAATTGCGAAAAACACTAAGGATTACACCATTGGTAATGGTGTTACAAAAAACATCAAACAACATATCACTTGTAAGAGCCGGTTTACACTATATGTTATTGAATGCCCCTGTGGTTTAAAGTATGT
Organism: Pleurodeles waltl; assembly: GCF_031143425.1. Taxonomy (NCBI): domain Eukaryota; kingdom Metazoa; phylum Chordata; class Amphibia; order Caudata; family Salamandridae; genus Pleurodeles; species Pleurodeles waltl. Next base: position 1,149,871,128 of record NC_090446.1, on the reverse strand, counting down.
TGGGAGCACCATATGTGAAACGAAGAAAAGGATCCTTGAACATATTCGTGCCATCGTCAATACGGACAGAAGTTATGCCACGGCTAAACATATTGAGTTGGCACGTGATAGCCAATGGGAAACAATGACTTTTTATGCATTTGACCATGTCCCCATAAGTGAACGAGGAGGGGTAGAGAAAAGAGACTACGACAATTAGAGTCTAAACACATCTTGGCGATTCGAACTCTGACCCCTCTGGGGATGAATCAAGATGAGGAGTTATTTGTACATTTGTAATTTCTTATGGTAGCCACTGTAAATAATCACAAAAACAGTTTTTTCTATCTTGTAACACTTGCAGCTAATATTCAGTTCTGTTAATATTTTTTTTTTTTTTTTTTTATTATGGGGGGAGACACGGACATTATGTCACAGACACACATTTATGAGGTGTATCAACATATTGGGCAAATTGGTTTTGTTTGGCGGTAACTACAACTCCCAGAATGCAGCATTATAAGGTTATAGTGCACTAGTCAATAATTGAATTCATTTGGAAATTATGGGCGAGTTTTAGTTGTGCAGAGTGCATTTATCAAACTTGACAAGCAGAGAGAAGTAGTCTCAAAGTGTATTTAGAAATATGTTGAGTTTAAATGTGTTATTTGTAGATATAAATGTGGAAACAGGAACCCTCTACCGGAAATGCCCGTGATCAAGGTCTCTCAGACCGAAACGCTTTGGGCGGGTGATTGTTGAGCTGTTAACGGAGCCTGAATAAATAAATCCTGTGAAATAAGAGATCCCTGAGTGCGGTCATAGATATCTATAGATATATATATATAGATCTATATAGATATAGGTATATAGCTAAAGATCTATCTATATATATTTTTTAATAGCTGTATGGTTTCCTGGGAGGGCGATTGTGGCCCCCAGGGAAACCATACAGCTATTAATAAAATTGCTCCCACAGGGAGGTCAGCCGGCGACCCCCTGTCTGTTACATTTTTGTTTAAATTTTATTTATTTTTTTAAACTATTTTTTAACTCCTTGGGGGAGGGGAGGAGGGGTGCGCAATCGTGCCCACCCCAGAGGTGGGGACGCAATCGTGCCCACCCTGGGGGGGGAGCGCAATCGTGCCCATCTCAAAGGGGGGTGCAATCGTGCTCACCCCAGAGGGCGGGGGCTTGGCTGGGTGGCCTGTTTTCAGAGGGGCCCGATCACCCCCAACCCCCCCAAATTAATTCCCCCGTGTCTAGTGGGGTTTCCTGGCCCTGGATGGCAGCCGGCTGTGATCCAAGGCCAGCAAACTGTTTCAGGAAGGCTTAGTTTGAAAGGGGAGAATCTCCCTTTTCAAACGAGGCCTTCCCGGACAATGGGGAAGCTCGTTCGGGCCCAATTTTCCCACTGGAGCAGGAAGCAGCCTTACCTGCTGCTTCCTGCTCCAATGGGGAAAACAAAGTGTGACGGCAGCGCTGTGAAATCACAGAGGGACGGGTGGAGACACAGAAGCTCTTCCGTGTCTCCCAAGAGGGATTTTTCAACCCCCTCCCTGGTGTCGGCCACTGGTTGTGTCCCGCTCCAGGGAGGGTGTGCGGGCGTCGGCCAGTGGCTGACGTCCACCCCTATAGGGTTAATGAGAGATACAGCAAAATCAAACATTCAAATTGAAGTTCCGCAGACTTCAGTCTTAATAATCACTTCATAGCATAAGATGATACTGCCATTTGGCCCAGGTTTATCGGAAAGCCAAAGCCAGACTTCATGATTGTTTTGGTGGTCCGAAAGAAGCATCCGCCAGGGGCGTCGGTCCCTCGAGAGAGAAAGTAAAAGATTAGATGCTGTGGGAAGAAAAGGTTGGAGATCTGCAGATGTGACATTGAAATCAGCTGGTGATTCTGCTTTATTGGGCAGAAATGATAGAGCCTTATGGGAATCAATACTTGCTTTTGCTGATGAACTTCCAAAGGATAGAAGATAAGATATTTTAAAGATTCTAAACGATGAACAAATAGTCTCTAATTAAATCATCAGTGCTGGAGTAGATACTGAGGATTTAACATCAACATATTGCCATGGAATTGCATTAAAGTGCTCATCTTGGTTTCGTCTCACATCTCTTAAACAAGATGTTGAAGATTATGAACCTACCCTTCTCAGTACCTGTTCTTTTTAGTCCTCGTATTGATGAAGAGATGGGAAGGATGTAAAAGGATTATGAAAAATTAAAAGCAATGGGTCTTGAAGAAAACAAACTGTTTTATCGTTCTCAATATAGACACAGAGACTATAGACAGAATCAAAGACAGAAAGTTCTATCCCCTCAGTGCTCGCATTATAATCAGTCAAAGGAACAAGAAGTACAACACGAGCAGCCCGGGTATGCATGAAGGTCTGTTCCTTGCAGATGCCAACAGATACAACAGAGTTATTGAGATTCCAGTACAGGAATATCATCATCATCATCACACAAGCTTTATTCGGTCATATTTAACCATCAAAGCAAAATAAAATCACAATAAATAAAATAGTAAAATACACATGATAAATACAGAGCTAAAAGGAAAATAAAATCAACAATCATACTAATATACTGGCCACCTGTCGGGGAAAAAGGAACTGTCTCGCACCAGCTTCCTATTTACACTTTCAGTATCTCATATAACTTTTCCCCCATCAGCCAGAGAAAGGTCATAACAGTCATAATCTTAGGTAAATAGTTAATAAATAATAAGTTAAGAACAATGATCATTTATGGGCAAGTCGTTCAGATTTTTTTTAAAACAAGTACGTATATACCATGCGGCCGCGAGGAACTTGCTGACCGCACAGATTAAAAAGGGAGAAGTGTCTCTTGGCAACAGCCTTAGTGCAACTTTACAGTGTCTCAAACCCATATTCCTACAAGCTGGGCGAATCCACTTCCTCCGAGCAATCCCATAAGCTGGGCAAATAAACATAAAATGTACTGTAGTTTCTGGGGTGCAATTACAACTAGGGCATAAATCTGTGATCGGGGCAGGTCGCCAGGTGCTAGTTAGTGATTTCAATGGTAAGCACCCATACCTGAAGCGGGCATACAGGCTTTTGCTTAGTAGGTCAGGAATTAAATCCAGAAAGGGTTAAAAATTAGGATACCATTTGAAGTCCAGAAATTGTGTTGTCAATCGACCATACGACATGCATAACAATTGCTTATTCATAACATAAGACCAATAGACTGACTTCAGGTGTTGTTTCTGGGCCCTCCTTAAATGATGAGGTTGTCTCCAGAAATCCCCAAGTCCCAAGGTGTGAAACCATCCCGAGATATGCTTAAGCCAGGGAATAGAAAGCGCATTTGGTCTATCTAAGATGTCTTGTAAAGATTCCTTATATTCAACTAGTTCAGGGGTAGTCCACATGCGTACCAAAAAAAGTAATGTTCTTAAAGCTATAACATCTGAAATGCGGGAAAACCCGAGATCCAGGAACACTGGAATCAATTGGGTGTTACGAGGACATGCCAGGAGAGATCTTGTAAAATTATTCTCCCCTACAGATAGTTTGCTGACATTAGAGAATCCCCAAATCTTGGCACCATAAGACGCCGCTCCCTGAGCCTTTGCTAAAAACATGTTAATGGCTGGAGAAACAGCTTTCACAGTAGTAGAATTATAAAAATGTAGAATAGCCCCAGATCTATGCTGTAAAAGTGCACTGCTCTTATCGATCTGAGCCTCCCATTGCATATTATTGTTAATTCTTATCCCCAGGTAATCAATAGAGCATACCTTGCTTAAAGGAGTCTCATTAAGTGAAATAGTGCATCCTCTGGTGGGGCCTCTACTAAAAATCATGAATTTCATTTTACTAGAATTAAGCCTGATTCCATGGTCTGCACAAAAAGCACTAAACCTATTCACTAAGACTTGAAGGCCCATAGGGGTTTTGGAGATCAAAACAGAATCGTCAGCAAATAATAAAATCTGATTTTTTTTACCATTCAAAGAAGAGGCATCGTTTTGGCTATCAGATACAACTTGCACCACTTCATTAATAAACAAGGAGAAAAGAGTAGGGGCGAGGACGCAGCCCTGACGTACCCCCGCCTAATGTCTATTCGATCAGTGAGTTCACCCTGATGGCCCCATCTCACTCGTGCATAGGTATTCTCATGCATCCTCTGGACTAGATTAACTGAATTCTCTGGGGCACCTATTTTATGCAGGACTTTCCATAACTTCCCTCTAGGGACTAGGTCAAGGGCAGATCTTAAATCCACAAAAGCAACATACAATTTGTGTTTTGCTAAAGTGACATATTTCCAGAATAGCAGGAGTAGCCTAAAGACCTGATCCATGGCACTGTTTTTTGGGCGAAAACTGGCCTGAAGAGGGGTTAATACCTGGTTGTCTTGAACCCATTTCATAAGCCGGCCTAAGACTTGCTTAGGAAACATTTTATGCAAATTGTCAATAAGACTGATTGGTCTGTAATTAATAGGTGAACCCATGTTACTTTTTTTATATATAGGAACGATTTGTGCACAAACCACATATCTGGGATAGGACCACCTGCTGCTATGGCATTCGATAATGTGTTTATATTCCAAGCCCAGATGACTGGTTCAGATTTAAACAAATCCCCCAGTATCTTATCTGGACCGAGTGCCTTGGCTGATCTCAAAGAATTGATGGCAGGTGTGGTTTCAGCTATAGTGAAGACAATGTCCTCCACAGAGCCATCGGCAGAAATTCTATAGTAATTGTCCCCATAGCACACAGGATCCTGTTGTGCAGGGGAGGCGTAAAATCTCAGAGAAATGGGCCACCCATTTTTCAGGCTGGATATGCGTACTAATGGTGTCATTACCCTCTCTATATCTACTGGCCATCAGCCTCAAGAAGGACCTGTTATCATGGTTCTTAATTGCATCAAGCATCCTCTGGCAAGTATCGTGTTCCCAATCTTTCTTCGCTAGTTTCAGGGCCTTGTTGTACATGAGTCTAGAATTCCAAATCTCACCCTGGGAGAGCATTTTGAGAGCTAATTTTAGATTGGACTTCGCAATTTTAGATTGCAGTCCTTATTAAACCATTCCTTGGATTGAGTGTTATCAGGGGATGGCCTGGAAGTGGTTTCCTTATAAAAAAAAAATACCCGGTAAAATACTTGCCATTTCTGCATGAATGCTCAGGATTGGAATATTACCAACCTCTGGCTCGTTGAAGCTGGAAAAAAGTTTTTAAAGGTTGAATAAATTTCCTTGACCAGATAGGGGTTTGACATTACTTTAGGCCAGCTAACACAGGTTTGCCTATGATTCAGAAGAGGACTCGGAACATCAGTGGTCTCAGCATTCTGAACTCTCCTAAATGCTTGACTAGTTAAAGTGAGACACAAGGAGTTGTGATCACTATTATCACGAGGTTCTACCTTCATATCCAAGGAACTTGACCAAAGCCTTATATCCACCAGGAATTAATCAATAGTACTGGACGAGGACCCACGCTTGAAGGTGGGAACATGATTTAAATTGGATCTAGTACGGCCATTGCATGCTCTTAGTCCAAATCTAAAACAGAGGGAAGCCAACTGCGAGGCAGCGCAAGAGCCAATACAATGGGGATTTTCTTCTGGTTGCGGAATACCCCAAAGTTCATCCTCCTCAGTTATCAAATTACTAGTAAAATTGTTGGTTGCAAGAGTACAATTCATGTCTCCTGCAACCACCAGGAAACCTGATGGATGCAGGTGCTCCATGTATTCAGCTAACTGGGCAAGTACCCTGGACTCTATACCTCGTGAGACAGACCTTGCGTACACATTGATCAAAATCACTTGAAAACCAGGTTGAAATAGAAGTTGAACACCCAGTAAGTCAAGTGAATTAAAGCATAGTGCTGAGTGATCGCATTTTCATTTTTTATTCAACAGGATCAAAAGACCCCCTTTCGGTCTACCAAAACCCCCTGATGTGGGTTGGGCCGCAGAGAAATATGTTGTGAACCCATCTAGATAGATCACCTCTTCAGCCCAGGTTTCCTGGAATAGACATATTTCTGATGGATACAACTACCTGTGGATTCCTCACCTATTGAATACTCCCATTGCGCCAGCATTCGACGGAAATCTTCTTCCTAGCTTCTGCACGTCAAAGAGGACGTCACCATTGCCCATGCGACGCCGTCTGACGTCATACAGGCAATAAGAGGTCCTCGCCGACGTCAGTTCCCTTTTTTCCGTGCCATTCGAAACGGTTAAGGGGGTTAACGGAAAAGGGAGCTACTGTTGCTACTCGACGTAGTTACAGTTATTTTTGCTGGTTTTTGCTTTGAGACATTACAATGTCGCAAAGAAAGTCAGGATTCAAGCCCTGCAACGAGTGCTGTGGCAAAATGTCGGTTACGGACCCACATTCTGACTGTTTGTGGTGCGATTCTTGTCAACGTATGAATCCAAAGGCCTTAAAAGAACGTGAGGCCAAGCTTTTTTTGGCGAAGTCAAAGAAGAAGGAGAAAAGACATCACCGCAAGTTGTCTTCACCGAAGTCGCGTCGGCGTCATCGGGACTCCCAGCGTCGGCGAGAATCTCAACGCCGGTCGAGTAGGGAGAGGTCTCGATCGAGGTCACCTTCGACTCGACGTCGGAAGACTTGGGAAGTTAGTCCCACCGTCTCTCCCCAGCCGCCGACGCCGTTGGCATCTCCGACTTCCCTGACTTCACCGATGTCACCTGTTAATCCTCCTTCGGTGTTCGAGGTTCCACGGCCTCAGGTGTTTTCTCCGACCATGCAGACGTCGGGACCGGCGTCGATGTCGCCTTCGACCCAGGCACCTCAGTACCCGGCTTTCCCAGCCCCTGGAGCCGATAGTTCCGCATTCTTTAATGCGAGGTTCTCCATCTTTCAACAGATGGCTCCAGGTGGTGGACCGACTGGTCGTTCAGGCCCTTTGGCCTTCAACATGGGTGCTCCGGCTCCACTACAACCGGCACCCTTTATGCCCTTTCTTTCCTTGGGAAATGTGGGCTCGGCGCCGGTGTCGGTGCCTGTGGCGTCGGCGCCTGTGGCGTCAGTGTCTCAGCCAGCGACACCGAGTAGACCTCTACCGGCTCCGGAACAGTCTTCTGTCAGTCCTACTCCTCGTTCGGCGCCAAAGAAATCCATGGCGCCGTTAGATCCGGCGTCTGATGGATCCGAGGAGCGGCGTCAAGCTTCGACATCTGCTGACGCCATGTCGACGCCGAGGATAGAGGAAAGACTGCATTCGAGGAGGCTTGCTCTACGCCTCCTTGAAGAGCAAGAATATCAGAGACAGACATTGGAGGAAGGGGAGATTGAGGACTCTCGTGAAGATCTCCATGGCTTGGACACGGCTAGTGGTCTGGACACCTCTCCAGAATGGAACTTGTCGTCACCTGGAGAGTACACGGAGGAGGCGGCAACTTTTCATTCGGTCATCAGAAAGGCGGCTGACTTTTTGGACCTCCCTTTGCCGGTGTCTGAGCCCAAGCCAAACATCTTGACAGAAGTGTTGCACCCTGCTTCAACAACTGCAGAGCCACTTTTGCCTTTTAATGAGGCACTGTTGGATCCCATCATGGAGATCTGAAAGAAGCCGGTGTCATCTTCGGCGGTGAATAGATCTGTGGCTCGGAGATATCGAGTTGCACCTGCTGACCCAGGCTTCCTTTCCAGGCACCCAACACCTGAAAGCCTAGTGGTTCAGGCTTCTTGCTCAGCCCGATCTGCTCCAGGATCCTTTCCAGCTGTGCCCTCAGATAGAGACTCTAAAAAAATGGACATATCGTCGAAGAAGGCTTTCTCGTCATGTAGCATGGCTTTGAAATCCACCAATGCTACGTGTATTTTAGGGAGATACATTTACGCCCTGATGGACGAGATTAAGTCGACTCATACTGAGGTACCTCAGGAATTAATGAGCCTGGTTTCTGATGCTCAAGCAGCGGCAACCCAGGTTATTCAATCTGGGTTAGATACGACCGACTCTGTTGCTAGAGCTATGGGTACTGCTGTGGCTACAAGGAGGCAAGCCTGGCTTCGTAGCTCTGGATTTTCTTCTGATGTGCAATCGACCCTCTTGGACCTTCCTTTCGATGGTGATAAGCTTTTCGGCTCCAAGGCTGATTCAGCTCTAGAGAGGTTCAAGGAGAGTAGGGCCACTGCCAAGTCTTTGGGCTTGCAAGCCTCTTCTTCTGCTTCCTCCATATTTTTTAGGAGGTTTTGAGGATTTGGTTGTGGTTCCTCCTCCTCCTTTCGAGGAAAATTCCAGCATCAACCCACCTCTGCTCTCTCCTATAGATCTTACAGAAGGAGGGGTAGGGTCCGCACCAGGGGAGCCAATCAGCAGCACCCTGCCTCTTCCGCTTCCTCTGGAGGGGTGCAGCATGGGAAGCAGCCTTAGACTTCCGCCAATTCCTTCTCACTCTACTCCTGTAGGGGGGAGGTTATTGAACTTTCTCCACAAGTGGGAGGTCATAACATCAGACTCCTGGGTTACCAGCATTGTGAGGAAAGGCTATGCCCTACCCTTTCGGGAGTTTCCACCCCCCATCCTGCCCGCCCTTCCTACTGTACAGAAGATCATCTCCTGTTGCTATAACAGGAGGTTCAAGTCCTCCTTTCAAAGGGTGCGGTGGAGTTGGTTCCAGAGCAGGTTAAGGGGTCAGGGTTGTTACTCAAGATACTTCCTGATCCCCAAGAAGGATGGTCGGTTAAGGCCAATCCTGGACCTGAGGATTCTGAATTGGTTCCTCAAACAGGAAAAGTTCAAGATGCTGACCCTAGCTCAGGTGCTTTTGGCGCTGAACGATGGAGATTGGATGGTGTCTGTCGACTTGCAGGATGCTTACTTTCATATCCCGATACTCAAGTCGCACAGGAAGTATCTCCGGTTTGTGGTGGGGTTGCAGCATTATCAGTTTGCGGTCCTTCCGTTTGGTCTTACTTCAGCACCCCGAGTCTTCACGAAGGTGATGTCAGTGGTTGCGGCAGAGCTCAGAAGGAAGGGGATAGCAGTATTCCCGTACCTGGACGACTGGTTGATCAAAGCCAAGTCTCCGGAGCTCGTGTTGCGTCACCTTCAGTCGACAACCCAGTTGTTGTTCGACCTGGGTTTTTCAGTGAATGTACCCAAATCTCACCTAGAGCCCTCTCAGCGCCTCCTGTTCATAGGGGCAGTACTGGATACAACATTGAGTTGCGCCTTTCCTCCGCCTCAGCGGATTCAGGACATTCAGGCGTTGGTTCCAATGTTTCAAAGTGGAGCGGTCATTCCGGTCCTCAAGGTCATACGTCTGCTTGGTCTGTTCGCTTCTTGCATTCTGCTGGTCACTCACGCTCGCTGGCACATGAGGGCTCTTCAGTGGTGCCTCCGGAAGCAGTGGTCTCAACACAAAGGGGATCTCGAGGGTTCAGTGAAGATCTCCAGAGATGCTGCCATGGATTTAAAATGGTGGGTTGCGAACGGCAATCTTTCCCGAGGAAGGCCGTTCTCGCAAATTCCGCCGGTGGCCACAGTAATAACGGATGTTTCCACTCTAGGGTGGGGAACTCATCTGGGGGACCTGGAGATCAAAGGTCTTTGGTCTCCAGTAGAACAGATGTTTCATATAAATCTGTTGGAGTTGCGGGCTGTACGTCTGGCTCTCAAGGCTTTCCTCCCGTCCCTTAGCGGTCAGTCGGTTCAGGTCCTGACGGACAATACTACTGCGATGTGGTATATAAACAAGCAGGGAGGAGTAGGGTTGTACCTTCTCTGCAGAGAAGCTCTACGGCTTTGGTCCTGGGCAAAGGACCATCAGATTTGCTTTGTTGCAAATCATCTGGCCGGAGTCTTGAACGTACGTGCGGACAGTCTCAGTCGCCACTTCTCGGCCGATCACGAGTGGCGTCTCCATCCGCCTCCAGTATCCGGGACAAGGAGCATTGGGGGACGCGTTTCAGATGACCTGGTGCGACCAGTTGCTTTAGGCGTTTCCCCCATACCTTTGATTCCTCGAGTTTTGAGGAAAATACGCCAAGACCGGGCCCAAGTCATCTTAATAGCTCCGGATTGGCCAAGGAGGGTATGGTACACGGACCTTCTCCAACTCTCTCTGTGACCCCCGCTCCGTCTCCCTCTCAGGGCAGACCTCCTCTCGCAGTCGCAGGGACAGGTTTTACACCCCCAGCTCCAGAGCCTGCACCTTCATGCCTGGAGATTGAACGGGGCAACCTGAGTTCCTTTTCTCTCCCGCCTGATGTAGTGGATGTTATCTTATCGGCCAGGCGACACTCCACTAAATCTATCTACGCTAATAGGTGGGCTAAATTTGTGATTTGCTGTGGAGAGAGGCAAATTGATCCCTTACGTGCTCACCTATCAGATATCTTGTCTTTTGCATTGTCTCTGGCACAGAGGGGTTGTGCAGTGGCTACGGTTAAGGGATATTTATCTGTCCTGTCAGCCTTTCTATGTCTTCCGGACCAGCCTTCTCTATTCAAATCCCGTATAGTACTTAGATTTTTAAAAGGTCTTATTAACAAATTTCCTCGCACTCCTTTCATTATGCCTTAGTGGGGTTTAAACCTGGTTCTGACTTTTCTTATGGGTTCCCCGTTTGAGCCTATGCATTCTTGCCCTTTAAGGTTGTTGGTCCTAAAGACGGTTTTCCTGGTTGCAATTATTTCCGCAAGAAGAGTGAGTGAGCTGCAGGCTCTATCTCTTAAACCTCCTTACACATCTTTTTATGGGGATAAGGTGGTGTTGAGGACCAAGGCTGCTTTCTTACCGAAGGTTGTTTCACCCTTTCATATGGCCCAAACGATTACTCTTTCCTCGTTTTATCCTCCGCCTCATCCTTCAAAAGAAGAAGAGAGACTACACCGCTTAGACCCGAGGAGAGCGCTAAGCTTTTATGTGGACAGAATGAAGGATTTCAGGCTGGAAGATCAGCTCTTCATCGGGTACGTGGGAAAGAGGAAAGGAAAGGCAGTCCACAAGAGAACACTCTCCAGGTGGGTCATTCTTTGCATTAAAATGTGTTACTCTTTAGCAAAGAAAGAACCCCCTGATGGTATAAGAGCTCATTCCACCAGAGCTAAGTCGGCCTCTTCGGCCTTGGCTAGGGGTGTTTCTGTGGTCGACATCTGCAAGGCCGCAACTTGGTCATCCCTCAAAACTTTTGCGAAGCATTACTGCTTGGACTCCGAGGTTAGGAGGGATGGCCATTTTGCACAGTCAGTGCTGCAGGATTTCTTGGTTTGACCATTCAGGCACCCACCACCGAGTGCGGTACTCCTTTGGGACTCTATTCAATAGGTGTGGAATCCACAGGTAGTTTTATCCATCAGAAGAACGAGTTACTTACCTTCGGTAACGACTTTTCTGGTGGATACATTAGCTACCTGTGGATTCCTCACGGTCCCACCCGCCTCCCCGTTGCCTGTCTGGTCTAACCAAGTTATTCTTGGGTGTGCTCCTCTTGGTATTTGAGGGCTTGTACATATACTGTATACATTTATTTATTTATTTGTTTGTTTAAAAAAAAAAAATCTTGAGTTTTTGGAATGATGTTTTTATCTTGAATACTATTAAATATTGTTATTTGATTGATTGTCTCAATGGCCCATTAGTCTCAGGCACGTAAAAAATTTTGGTACTGACGTCGGCACGTCGGCGAGGACCTCTTATTGCCTGTATGATGTCAGACGGCGTCGCGTGGGCAATGGTGACGTCCTCGTCGACATGCAGAAGCTAGGAAGAAGATTTCCATCGAATGCTAGCGCAATGGGAGTATTCAATAGGTGAGGAATCCACAGGTAGCTAATGTATTCACCAGAAAAGTCGTTACCGAAGGTAAGTAACTCGTTCATCTTGCCTGTTGATAAAACTGACCCACTCCGGGTCTCCCAGCTTTTTCCCAATTCCTGCCACATTCCATGACACGATGGTACGTCTTGAGCATACAGTCTCAGTCCTAGTTCTCAAGTGTGAAACATTCACTGAATTGCCGGTCCGTTCTCCTTGACTAACCCCAATAACTGCAGTAGAAATCCCTACAAGAGGGGCAGTATTTAGTCAGTCGAGGTCAGATATAGAAGGAGAAGGGTTCTCTTCCACAATTGGAGGTCGGCTCCTATGTGGAACTTGAGCCCCACCCATATAACCTTCAAATGAAGGGCAACAACTGCTAACATTACCACAAGAAGGATACATATGCAGACTAATACCAATTCGTCTGCCAGCCCCCAAGGAGCTTGTCAGTGTGTCAAAGGCAATGAGATTATCCACCAGGATGGTATCAACAAGTAGGATTGAAACGAAATCAAACTCCAAACCTAATTGACTGTGTCTGCTCACTTTCAAGATGTCCGACCGTATAACAGAGAGACATTTCCTCTGTGTACGCAACCAATGGATAACCTTATTGATAAGGGAATCTTGAGTCTCCTTATGTCCAGAAGGCAACCTGGGGACCCTTGTCATATAAATATACCCATCTTTCCTCCTCCAACCAAGCCTCCCCTTCATATCATACACCTGTGTTATTCTTGGGGGGGGTTAGAGGGGTGCTCTGGAAGGACTCTTCTAGTGCCTTCTGCACCTGCACACCCAAATTTCCCCGAGAAATCTTGGAGATGTCAACATTACATGGGATAGTCTGCTTCCCTAACCCATGTGTATACCTATTTTTATTTGGAGCTGGATTGGGCTTTCGCCCTAATGTGACTGGCGCAAATGAACAGGTCACTTTATCATTTGTCACCCTAATTCCAGGCCTTTCATTGAACTCTAAGTGACCGGAAGAATTGGTTTCCTCGCCACCAATAACTGGTACAACTGGCATAGTGTTCACCCCATCCAGCACCGAATTATGAACAACCTCACTGGGCAACTTACAATTACACACTACCCCCTGTTCTGAAAGACCAGAAATTTTGTTCAAAAGTACAAGTACCATAGTCTTTAAATCATCCAACTTCTGGGAGAAGTTAGCCAACTCAGAAGCTCCTTTTAGTTGCATCTTCCTGTCCTTCTTCCCTGTTTCTGGTCATCAAGGACTGGATGCAAAACGCATTCTGCAGTGTCACTAAATGCAGACAGGGTTGAAAATCTATTGGATCAGGAAATATCAGCAGGGATTAAATCCTCTTGTCTAGATGGAGAGGTGACCCTAGCTTGAGGGCATTCAGTTGGCTTCACACATAAGGCATTTGTCTTGAGAGCGGGGTGTTAAAGTTTTGGACAGCAAGAGGGGGATGAAGAGCCACCTCTACAGCCATTTGGGACATCTGTGAATTTTTCCTGAAGAGGTCAGGGATATTCTTGTGCGAGATAGTGTCAGAGCCTGGGAGGGCAGAGATGGATGGACTCCTTAGTATTGCTTCAACCTCCTCAAACAATGAGTCAATATCTTTAAAATGATTGTTGTTAGTGTTAGAGCAACCGTCTCATTTCCCGCTAGATCGTTTCTTATGCTTTTTAGCACCTGAATGGGGCACTGGGATATCAACTGCCTTCCGCTTCCCCATTGCTAGAACAGAATAATGCCGAATATTAAAGGAAAGAGGCGGAGGAAAAACAATTACCTGAAGAAAATTCCGTGGATCTCCTCCCCATAGACGTCACTGCTCCAGAACTATGGTGAATAGCCCAGCCCAGGCTCGAGCAGGCGATGACGGGCGAAGAGGAGCCTGCCTGTCTTGGCCCGGGCGCGTCCCACACACATTCTGTGCAGCGAGGTTCACTGTCCCTGAAATAGGGGCGGAGATGCAGAGAATGCTAGGGGATGTGGTTCCAGCCTCCCCCAGCGTCTGTAATCCGCGTCCCGCACCAATACAGGAATATCAAGACCTCAAAACAATAATAGCAGATAGTAAACAGAGCACTCCATCCTCTTTATCTGCCACCCCGGTAGGAGGGAGTGCAATTAAACATCGCGTGGAAACAAATTATCGCTGAGAAATGGGTCTTAGAAATAATTCAGGAAGGCTACAACATTCAATTGAAGTTTCCACCTCCCACTATTTTACAAAAAAAGGCTCCTCAACATCAACTACTTCACCTTCAGGCAGAAATCACATTTTTACTCCAAAAACAAGCAATAGAACCAGTCCCTTTCTCAGAGAAAGGTAGTTATTCAAGATATTTTTTGATCCCTAAAGGGGCCAGAAGAAAGAGTTCAGACCCATCCTCGACTTCAGATAAGCCAACAACTTCATCAAAATAGAAAAATTCTGGGGGCGTGGTCTGGCCGCCTGAAGCCGGAGCTCCGTACACCAGATTGAACCTGGGGAGGACAGAGGGGCCTTAGACTGTCGGGAGTGTTCCCAAACCCCTCGTTTCCCTCCCCGACCCGGCTGAGAAAGTTGCCTCGATCGTTGCTCGCCAGCGAGGGGTGGGAGAGCTGACGGCGCACTGCCGCCGTCTGCCTCGTGGCAGACCGCGGTCTCAGTTTTGACTCCGACGGGGCGGTGAGCGTCAGCCGAAGTCTCGCTGATACGGATTGCGCTTGGTTGCGGTGGGGAAAGACACTGTCTGCCCATCCCTCCGGGACTCCTGGCGGCCCACTGACAGCAAGTAGGGAGGCACCATGATGTGGACAGGCCATCCACTACCTCCCGTCTCGGGTATGGCATAACTCCATATTGGGGACGGCTGCAACATATGCCACGCCGGATAGCGACCAAAGCTGCGGGACGAGGTGAGTCCCTGAGGCCCTTATTGTGATCTTTCCCTTCAGCACATTCGGCCCCCACCTTCCCCTCCCCGTGTGGACTAAACACCTTCTCCAGCCACCCTAGGGGCCGCTGGACCACGCAGTGGTGTTTTCCTAGGGAGGTGTTTGTCGTTGGCTTCATCCTCCATGACGGAAGTGACTGGCTGAGCCCTTACACCTTAGCCTACTGGCCCTCATCTCGGCCGTTTAGAAGCCGAGCTTTCAGGAGAACTCTATTGTCTGGAGGGTTAAGCATCTGCAAGAGGTGAGCCTTACCGGTCTGCTCGCCGGCCCTGCGACACGAGCTGACCCATCTGATCCCCAGGAGCCAAGTTGAATCGAACACCAAAAGATGTCGTCTCCTGCCCATACGTCTGACCGGATCGCGAGCCGACAAAGGTCGGGGGCAGTAACGGGCCACTCAATCTAGTGACGCTAGGGGGGACACCTAGCATCAAGCACCTCTCGAACCCTGCGCCAATCCTGTTTATTTGCAATCGCAGAGGGGCCCTGGCACCAGTTTTCCTGTGCAAAGGACCACTACCAGCTCCCACACTGCCACATCACCCTCACGCCGGCACTGTGCAGCTCCGGTGTTTTGCAGAATTCTCTTTCTCGGGTGGAGATGGCCACTGGCAAACCAACAGGTAAACACTCCCGCCAACTGCTTTTTTCGGAAGCTCTTGCGCAGCCTAGACCTATGGCATCACCAAAGACCCCCTCCAGCTCTACAGTTCCAACTACCGACCCTCGCCCGGTTGATGCCACAGAGCGCATACTCCAGGAAATTACTGCTGTGGGTCGCTGCTTGGAAGCCATGGACTTGGAGATCACGGACCTTTCTACGGCATCCACTTTCATTCAGGCTGACATAGCCAGTTTTCAAGACAAGGTCACAGACCTAGACCTGCGCCTCACGTCCGTCGAAGGCCAACTTGCATCACTGCTGAGCGAGACTCAGAGCTGCAGTTCCTTCGGGTGAAAATTACGGACTTGGAGGATATTAGCCGGAGGGACAATGTCTGTTTCTTTGGAATACCGGAACACAAGGAGGGCTCTGATGTCAGGGCTTTCCTCGGGGACCTACTACCTTCTCTCACTGGCCTTGCCTTCTCTCTGCTGTTGGAGTTTCAAAGGGCCCACAGGATCGCCCCTCCCCCATAAGAGCAACGCAGGTAAACCATTATCGCTTGTTTCTTACGCCATAAGCAGGCCCGACAGATTATAACTGCAGGCAGAACCCAGGGCCCATACTCTTTGGAGGACCATGAAATCTGAATAGCCGCAAATTTCTCACGAGAAACAAATGAGAGACGGAAAGCATTTCTGGCCCCCGCCCACAACTAAGGAATCTGAACATCAAATTTGGTCTCTTTAAGTCAGACCGTATATGTGGATCGCACAGGATGGCAGATCCAGAGACTTTCTAGACCCAGTGGACCTATGCTCTTTTCTGGAAAGCCTTCCAACCCACCCTATGTACCAGTCACACATGCACCTGATGTCAAACTCGCCTGACCCGGCTGGCCCTTCCTCCAATTTTGTCTCTCATAAGTCTATGGCATACATCGCTATGCAAAGAGGGGCAGGCCCTATGACCGTTCACAGAAAACACAGGAAGGTAGAGAGCACGCTGTTCAGGCTGTGATTGCCCTTACCCAGGAACAAGGCAGGGACAAGTCTCGCTCCCCCTTGAAACCAACGTCCCGTATTGACCGACCGCAATGAAGGACTTTTTGAAGCGGCCAGGGTCTCCTGACTGTACACTCGGAGTGTATACTCGATGGACGGCTAAGTAACCTGCTCATAGCTTCCAAATGTGCCTGTTTTTGTCATAGCCATAGTTTATGGTTCTACTGTTCTATTGCTACTATTGATATTGTTCTTCTCTTTGTATATATGGCTGCCACAACGAATTACTGCATCCGTAGGCTCCACTATTTCCATAACACTGTTCTTAGGTACGGATCCGCGCGTATTGTATATATCCCATTAGCCTTCAGCTCCCTGTTACCCCGGGCAGGTTGTACACCACCTCAGCTTTTATGTTTCTGATGTTCAAACTCTGATTGGAGGACAGAACCCCCGCTATCGGGCTAGCTCAACACATGTCTTCCTTGCTGCGCAGCTTGCCCCTGAACCTACACTGCCAAACAACAGAGAGAGGGGCCCGTAGCGCTCAGAGCTTAGACCTAAAGTCGTTTTTGCCCCCTCATTCCCATGTTCCGCTGGCTGCCCTGTGCCCCCTCCCCTCCTACAACCACTCCATCTCAGATGCCCTAAGTGGAGGCCCCCCTGAACCCTATACACTGGACTTGTGACCATGTATACACATCACCGGTTGAGACGTTCTTGCTGTAGGATCCTTGCTATAAGATTCTTACTTGGAAATAGGGACATGGTAGGCCTCCCTGTCTCTGGCGTTTCAGGCCTGCCACACTGACTACTCTCCCGCTGCCCGACCCCGGTCTAGTGCCGCGTATATGTCCTAAACCCCTCCCCCCGCAGGACATACTCTACAGACGTAGAACGTTCCTCTCTGTACCTCTCGCCCTCCCCTTCTCTCCCCCCTAATCCCCCATGGCAAGGGCCCATATGATGGTGGTGGAGATGAAATGGGAGATGTACACAAGATACTGATTGGGCCCCCACCAATCCAACAGTCACGAAGATGGCAGAGGTGAGGAGCAATTCCACAATGGGGAATGCATTTGTCGGTGTCCCCCACCGCTGAGCCCTGCCCCCCCACCAGTCTACGCTGACCTGAAAGGATAAGTGACCACAGGACTGCTTATGTTGTCTTCCCTCCCCTCCTACCCACCCCTTTTTGATATCTACCTCTTTCCTTCACCCCTCTTCCCCCCTGCCAATTCACCTCCCTTCCCACTAGTATCCCTACACCACTGAATACCGCACGCTCTCTTACTTGCCCCCAGCCGGCGGGCACTGGCCCCTCTCCCCCCCCTTGTGCGCACATCTGATGGGCGGGACACACACAGGTTCTGACCCGCAGTCTAACAGGACCTAACCCAGTGAGCTGATTACCTGGGTATCCATCGTACCCCATCTACATACATTCATCCTTTCATATTTCAGTCCTACTCTTATCTCTCATCTATTCTATTCTGTTCTATTCTAACCCACAAGCCTCTCTTATCTCATTCTATCTGGTTCTATCTTACTTTTATTCCCTTCTCTCTGTCTTCCCTTCACTGCCTTCTTGATCGCTCCTCTCTTTCCTCTTCCCTGACCAAGGGTCCCCGTCATATCCCTACCCATCCCAAGATCCTTTCAGTCTTTATATTGGTATTGTGCCCTACACTTCTTGAGGGACTGACATAGCGGGTACTTGCCGCCCACAGGGACCAGCCGGAATTGGCCCTGATATGGGGACAGCCTCTCCGTTGATAGTCATATCTTGGAACGTCCACGGCTTAACGCACTACATCAAGAGACAGAAAGTTTTGTCCTACTTACGGTCCAAAAAAGAGGACATTGCCCTTTTGCAGGAAACACACCTTTTCCCACCGGCATCGGAAAAGCTATGCAGAGATTGGATGGGTAAGGTGCTCTACAGTGGGGCGCCGGCAGTGCACGTCCGAGACAACGGGTCCGGGAGAAGGTGTGGGGTAGCGATCCTCATCCGTCGGTCCCTACAATTCAGGCTTCTCAAAACCTGGTCTGATCCAGAGGGTCGCCATGTCCTCGCAAAGCTCAAATTGGGCGCTCACACAATGTGTGTTGGATCCATTTATGCCCCTATGGGCTCCAACCGCCTTTTTTTTCTCTCTTAATCGCTTGCTGACCAAGATTGGAGCCTCAAATTACTTACTGGGTGGGGATTGGAACATGGCGCAGGATGCTATTTTGGATCGCACGGGCGGCCTGGATGTGGGCAACATCGCAAATAGGGCTCTGCTAGGGGACGTCCTCTTGGACCACGGGCTGGTGGATCATTGGCGCCCCTCCCACCCGCGAGATCGAGAATACACCTTTGCCTCACCGGTCCACGGGTCTCAATCCAGGTTGGATTATTTCCTTACTACACACCGCTTGGTCCAAACGATCAGAGAGTCCCAGATTTTAATAGCCGCATTGTCAGACCACTTCCCGGTCATGATGACATTTGACCTGGGTTTGACTACCCCGGGCCGTAAACCCTGGCGTCTCAACACTGGCAGGTACCGAACACCACAGGGGAAGGCCCAACTCTGCATGTCACTATCTACCTGCTCAATAACAAGGGCTTGGTCTCCTCCCCGAAACTGTTGTGGGCTGCGGCAAAGGCGACGATACGAGGACAGCTCATGAGGGATGCTGCCCTCTCTAACGCCCGTCAGCAGGCTCTAGAAGAAAGAATAGTTCAAACCACCCGTGAATATACCGCAAAACCCTCCCTTCCTATATGGTGCCGACTAGAGCAGGCTAAAATGGAACTAAACGCTCTTTTCATCTCTCAAGCTGAAAATGCGCTACAACGGTTGAAGGGACGCCATTATGAACATGGGGAAAAGGCAGGGCGTTTATTGGCTGCCCAGCTCCGCCAAAGAGAAGCGGCCTTAGCTATCCCGGCCCTATGGGGCTCGGACGGCACGACCCTTACTCACCCTCAGGTGATAGCAGATGAGTTTTGACGCTTCTACCAAAATCTGTTTACCCCTGAAACAGCTGAAGACAGCAATAAACTGGATGCATTTTTTGAGAAGGTACAGATACCTAGCCTCTTGGAGGCAGGAAGGGCACTTTTAGAGGGGGAGATCAGCAGGGAAGAGATTGTGCAAGCAATTGCGAAACTCCCTTATCACAAGGACCCGGGGAGGACTTGTTCGTGGCAGAAGTTTATAAATGGTCGGTGGACTCTCTCTATGAGGCTTTCCGCGAGGCGGAACAAACAGGTTCCTTGCATCCCCTTTCTAACAAAGCTTCCATCGCAGTCCTACCCAAGCTGGGGAAGGACCCCCTCCTATGTGGCACCTACCGCCCCGTCTCCCTCCTCAATGGGGAATTCTGGCAACACGCCTCAAGAAAGTTATACCATCCCTTGTTCATCATACACAAGTGGGCTTCGTGCCTGGTTGCTCCTCCCGCAATCATCTACGAACCCTACTGCATGCCCTCTGGTTACCACAGGAAGAGGCCCTCGCCCTCTCCCTTGATGCTGAAAAGGCATTCGATAGACTAGAGTGGTGGTATCTCTTCAAAACTCTGAATCGATTTGGGCTCGGGCCAGCTTCATCAATAAGGTCCACTTGCTGTATGGCTCGCCGACAGCGCAGGTCAACTGCGGGGGTTTCCCATAAGACAAGGGTCCCGGCAAGGCTGCCCTCTCTCCCCATTACCATTTCTCCTACTATTTCTCCTAGCTGTGGAACCCTTGGAGGCTGCTATCTGCACCTCATCACCGGAATACCCATCCCTGGTGGTAGCTCCACCAGATACTTGTATGCTGATGATATACTGCTCACACTCTCTGATCCAGCTAAGTCGCTCCCGGCACTTTGATCAATCTTAGCTGAATTTGAAATACTCTCGGGCTATAAAATAAACTGGGATAACAGTGAAGCACTCCCCCTCTCCCCAGTGACAGTCAGCGCGACCATACAGGGCTTACCAGTTAAATTGAAGCAGTCACGCCTTAAATACCTGGGCATCTATATTAACAGAGGCCTGGAACATATGATGGCGGACAATCTAGACCCGCTCCTGGCCAGCACGAAGAGGGACTTCGACAAATGTTCACACTTAGGTCTCTCCATGTGGGGAAGAGTGCAGGCGATACTCATGGTGACCCTGCAGAGGTTCTTGTATGTGCTCTGAATGTCACCTCTACAAATTCCTCTGACTCTCCTTAGAGAGGTGGACCGTTGCATACGGGCCTTTGTTTGGGAGTCCATGTGTCCTAGGTTGTCCAAGGCCACACTACTTGCTCGGAGCGAATGCAGTGGGTTAGGCTTGCCCTTGGTGGAACACTATGTCTTAGCGCTGCACCTTTTGCAACTCGTCTTCCTACTACCAGGAGCTCCAGATCAGCCATTATGGGTGGAGGCAGAACGCACGATCCTACACTCCCTAGCTGGCATCAATGTACTCTATGGCACAAGAGATACCCTCCCTCTGCCCATTAACCCAATGATCCACGCCATGTGGAATTCTTGGAAACAAACACACCAATTACTGGGGGTTGATCCCTTGCTGCATGACCAGACTCCTTTATGGGGCAACGCAGGATTAGCAATAGGAGGAAAAGCAATTAGCTGGGAGGAATGGTGACGGAGAGGCCTTACTCATTGACCAACTTCTAGTCAATGGCCAACTGAAATAATTTGCCAACCTCCGAGAATAATTCGCTCTGCCTGCCAACCACTGGTGGCACTTTCTACAGCTCCAACAGTGTCTGCGTCGTCGCATGGGGACCTCTCCTTGGCAGCTTCACCGCTCCCCAGTACTTCACTATTTAAAAACATGGGGTCTCTTCCGGGAAGTCGTATCTGGCATGCATACCTTGCTGAACTGCCACCTGTTCTCCCTCCTGCTTTTGGTCTCCCTCAAAGCTAAATGGCAAGCTCAACTACAGATAGAATATGAGCTGGAGGATTGGGCTGACCTGATCGAGGCAAGAGACCGTGGGGCACGGGAGGCCCGCTTGAAGTTCAGTCTCTTCAAGTCTTTGCATAAGTGGTACTGGACACCCGAGAGACTTCGGGCTGCGGGGTTGCTGCCTCATGCCTCCTGCTGGCGCTGCTCACATCCTTGCTGTGACCTGCTTCATATCCTGCATGATTGTCCATCCATTCAACCTTATTGGCAATTAGTGGGTGCAAAGAAATGCCTCCTTGGCATGGTTATCCCCTGACGTTTCGCCTCTTGTTGATGCCAGTTATGATTGAAAGTGTGCTGGGACCCTGCTAACCAGGCCCCAGCACCAGTGTTCTTTCCCTAAAATGTACCTTTGTTCCCACAATTGGCACAGCCCTGGCACACAAATAAGTCCCTTGTAAATGGTACCAAGGGCCCTGATGCCAGGGAAGGTCTCCAAGGGCTGCAGCATGTCTTGTGCCACCCTGGGGACCCCTCACTCAGCACATGCACACTGCCTCACAGCTTGTGTGTTCTGGTGGGGAGAAAATTACTAAGTCAACATGGCACTTCCCTCAGAGTGCCCTGCCCACCTCACACTGCCTGTGGCATAGGTAAGTCACCCCTCTAGCAGGCCTTACAGCCCTAAGGCAGGGTGCACTATACCACGGGTGAGGGCATATGTGCATGAGCACTATGCCCCTACAGTGTCTAAGCAAAACCTTAGACATTGTAAGTGCTGGGTAGCCATAAAGAGTATATGGTCTGGGAGTTTGTCAAACACGAACTCCACAGTTCCATAATGGTTGCACTGAAATCTGGTGTCCAACTTCTCAGCACAATAAATGCACACTGATGCCAGTGTGGGCTTTATTGTAAAATGCACCCAGATGGCATCTTAGAGATGCCCCCTGAATCCCAGTCTGACTCCTAGTGCTAGGCTGACCAGTTTCTGCCAGCCTGCCACAACCAGACGAGTTTCTGGCCACATGGGGAGAGTGCCTTTGTCACTCTGTGGCCAGAAACAAAGCCTGTACTGGGTGGAGGTGGTTCTCACCTCCCCCTGCATGAACTGTAACACCTGGCGGTGAGCCTCAAAGGCTCATGCCTTTTGTTACAGCACCCCAGGGCATCCCAGCTAGTGGAGATGCCCGCCCCTCTGGCCACTGCCCCCACTTTTGGCGGCAAGGCTGGAGGAGATAATGAGAAAAACAAGGAGGAGTCACCCACCAGTCAGGACTGCCCCTAAGGTGCCCTGAGCTGAGGTGACCCCTGCCTTTAGAAATCCTCCATCTTGAGATTGGAGGATTCCCCCAATAGGATTAGGGATGTGCCCCTCTCCCCTCAAGGAGGAGGCACAAAGACGGTGTAGCCACCCTCCAGGACAGTAGCCATTGGCTACTGCCCTCCTGATCTAAACACACCCCTAACTTTAATATTTAGGGGGACCCAGAACCCAGGAAATAAGATTCCTGCAACCTTCACAAAGAAGAAGGACTGCTGACCAGAAAGCCGTGCACAGACGACGGAGACGACAACTGACTTGGCCCCAGCCCTACCTACCTGTCTCCAGACTCAAAGAACCTGCACAGCGACGCATCCGACAGGGATCAGTGACCTCTGAAGCCTAAGAGGACTGCCGTGAACCGAAGGACCAGGAAACTCCCGAAAACAGCGGCACTGTTCACCAACATCAACATTTTTGCAACTTTGAAGCAACTTTTAAAGAACTCACTCTTCCCGCCGGAAGCGTGAAACTTCACACTCTGCACCCGACGCCCCCGGCTCGAGCTCCAGAGAACCAACACTGCAGAGAGGACTCCCAGGTGACTGTGACCTCGTGAGTAACCTGAGATCAACCCCCTGTACGCCCACAGCGACGCCTGCAGAGAGGATCCAGAGGCCCCCCCTGAACGCGACTGCCTGGAACAAAGAACCTGACGCCTGGACCAAGCACTGCACCTGCAGCCCCCAGGCCCGAATGGAACAGACCTCCAGTGCAGGAGTGACCATCAGGCGGCCCGCTGCCTAGCCCAGTCAGTGGCTGGCCTGACAACCCCCCCGCCCCCAGTGCCCTGCCTGCACCACCTAGAGTGACCTCCGGGTCCCTCCATTGATTTCTACAGAAATCCCGATGCCTACTAAGCACACAGCACCCGGCCGCCCCTGTGCCACTGAGGGTGTGTTTTATGTGCCTGTTTGTGTCCCCCTGGTGCTCTACAAAACCACCCTAGTCTGCCCTCGGAAGACGCAGGTACCTGTTGGCAGACTGGAACCGGAGCACCCCTGTTCTCCATAGGCGCCTATGTGTTTTAGGCCCTCCTTTGACCTCTGCTCTTGACCGGCCCTGTGTTGCCTTAAACCCCCAGCCTATGCCCAGGAAACTGAACTTGTAAGTGCTTTACTTACCTCAGAAACTTAACCTTACTTACCTCCCCTAGGAACTGTTGATTTTTGCAGTGTCCACTTTTAAAATAGCTTATTGCCATTTTAACCTATACTGTGTATGTTACTGCTCTAATTCAAAGTTCTTTACTTACCTGTGTGGAGTACCTTGCATTTTATGTATTTACTTCAAATCTTGAATCTTGTGGTTCTAAAATAAATTAAGAAAATATATTTTTCCATATAAAACTATTGGCCTGGAGTTAAGTCTTTGAGTGTGTGTTCTTCATTTATTGCCTGTGTGTGTACAACAAATGCTTAACACTACCCTCTAATAAGCCTACCGCTCGACCACACTACCACAAAATAGAGCATTAGAATTATCTAATTTTGCCACTATCAACCTCTAAGGGGAAAGCTTGGACTCTGTGCACACTATCTCTCACTTTGAGATAGTATATACAGAGCCCACTTCCTACAGTGGGGAACACTCTTAGAGGAGTTCTGCCTCTCCCGCCCTCTCTTACCCCTTCTCTTCTTTTACTGCACAATGCTGGCAATGCCCAAGGGCTCACTCGCTCACAAACACGCCTCCTGCAGACTGCGCTGGCAACTGCCAAATTATGCATTCTACGACACTGGCGCGCAACCACACCCCGTCCCACAATGAATGGATCTCAACGATGTATCAAACTGCCTCGCATGAAAGACTTATTTACAGCCTCCAGGAGAAGACTGATGTGTTCCTATGGCCCCGTTGCTTCCTACCCCTGATGCCTGATGGCTTCCCGATGAGGGTCACGAAGCCGCAGGCCTCATGCCTGATGCCCCCCTCATGCAGCACTTCTATTTTTAACCAACCATTATCCCATTGATAATCATGATCGAACTTCCATAAGCAGCATTCCAACACCTCCCACCCCTCCCTTCCCCTGTAGTATCTCTCCCCCCTCCCCCAGTCATCGATTACCTGCTCTTGCGCCTATTCTTCCTCTTCCCGCTCCTACTCCCTCTCTTCTCCTATTTCTCTTCTTTACGTCCCTTTATTCAACTCTGGCTGACACCACACATCTCTGGTCTGTTTTCTCTGTCTCTTTCCTCACAGATCTCCACTTCCAACCTGTTTCCTTGTCTATGTGCACTACCGACACCTATCTCCCCCCATACACTACCCGGGGAATTAAATTACTTTGGATGGGTCGGGAACTACTCGCCTCAATCACTATGTTCCTGCTATATCGCCCCCGCTTTTTAGCCATCACCCCAGTGAGATCCATGTTGGGTAGACAGACGGGCAGTTGGTTGTACCCCCTTAATTTTCCCCTAGGGTCTCTTGTCGCATACTGCCCCTTTACAGGGGAGCTTCCTAATGGACATAAAATTGGTTTTGCCATGGGCAATTGATGTTGGATCCGGTTCTGCAGAATTACAGTCTGAAGGTATCCATGATTACATATGCCTGTTAATATTTTTATATATGATTACTCACCTGTTTTGTTTCACCTGGAGGACCCATGCTAAAGTGTGGCTGTATTGGATGTTTTACCTCTTTCCTACAATAAAGAATTACAACACAAAAAAAACAAATAGAAAAATTCTGAATGCCCTCTCTGCATCAAATTTACCCACAACTAATGAGGGGAGACTGGATGTGCTCAGTGGATCTTCAGGATGAGTACTTCCACATTTCAAAAACAAAAAAACACAGAAAATGTCTCTGTTTCCTTGTTGAAAAAATTAATTACCAGTACAAAGTACTGCAGTTCGGCCTCAAATCTGCACCAAGAACTTTCTGCACGTGCATGGCAGCAATCGCAGCTTACCTATGCTGAAACAAGGTTTTACCCATACTTAGACAATTGGTTGATAAGGCTCACACAGCAAGTCAAGTACACAAAGACTTCAGTGTCGATTTGTTAGACTGACTAGGTCTTTGTGTGAATCTGGAAAAATCCATGACATCTCCAGTACAGATTGTAGGTTACCTTAGAGAGACTTTAAACACCATCAAAGGATAAGTATTTCCTTGGGAGGCCGGAGTGTGTGCCATTTCTCAGAAATGCCCCCAATTATTACACAACATAAATCCATCAGTAAGATAGATTTCTTCTCCACAACGATGCCCTCATGCACTTTTCTAGTCCCCAATGCTCATCTCACTGTGAGACCCCTACAGCAATGCTTGTAAGACAGTGGTCCCAACACCAAGGGTATTAGGAGGTCAAAGTGGTTGATAATGTCACAAGCTTGTCAGTCACTCCACAGGTGGCTCAACAAACACAATCTCATCAAAGCAGTCCCCTTTTATCAAGATGTTCCTGCTTAGACAATTGTAACTGATGCCTCTCTCACTGGATTGGGAGTTCATCTGAACAACTTAATGAGTCAAGGTGGGTGGTCTTCCATACAACACTTAAATCACATCAGTGTCTTCAAACTGAAAGCAGTGCACTTGGCTTTAAGAGCATTTCTCTCAGCTCTAACCTCGAACATACTACTAGCACAGACAGGCAATAGCACCATACACTATTTAAACAATAGGGAGGAACAAGAGCAGAGACGCTTTCATTACAAGCACAATTTGCCGTTGGCTCATAGCCAGAAATTTTTCACTTCGAGGCAGTTCATCTCCCAGGCCGGCAAAAACAAACAAGCAGCACTACTTGCCAGATGTTTCTATGGAAGCCATGAGTGGGAACTCAATGATACAGTCTTGCACCTCATCTTCAGAGACTGGGGTTGCCCGGAAGTAGACCTGTTTGCCACCGCACAAAATGCAAAATGCCAAGATTGTGGATTCAGAATTTGGGATCCCTTTTCAGAGGGCAATGCTGTTATAATGAACTGGTCCAACAAATGTCTGTACATGTTTCCTCCAATACCAGCCCGGAAGTACACTTGTTTGCCATCTCACAAAACGCAAAATGCCAAGACTATGGATTCAGAATCTGGGATCCCTTTTCAGAGGGCAATGCTGTTAGAATGAACTGGTCCCACAAATGTCAAATGGAAAAGATTTGTAATTTGGTGTCTTGTTAACAAGTATCTACTCTCATGCTAATTATTTACCACATTTAGCAAATTTGAAACTGCAATTTTCCTCAATAAAAGTACATTTAACCGCTATAACAGCATATCTTAAGGGCCCAAAGCTAAGGTGCCTCGCTTTTCCATCCCAGTCATCAAGGACTTTCTGGAAGGATTAAAGAAGGTGTATCCACTGACCAAAGGGCCTGCTCCTTCACGGGAACTAAATCTGGTTCTTTCCAAAATTATGGCTCCTCCTTTTGAGCCTATTCAAAGCCATATTGCAGCATCTCCTGTTGAATGTGTTTTTAGTTGCAATCACATTCGCTGCAAGTGTTAGTTAGTTGCAGTCCTTATCCTCCACAGAACTTTATTTAACATATCATCACAGTAGAGTGGTTCTGAGAACACAAACAGGTTTTTTGCCTAAAGTGGTGTCAGATTTCCATATTAATCAATCCATCTTTCTTCCTATATTTTTTTCAAATCCTTCCTCTCCAGACTCTAGATTTAAAAGGAGTCTTAAACTTTTACTTAGACAAGATACAACCCATAAGAAAGACTAGACACCTGTTTGGTAATTATGGTCCTTTGAGGATAAGTGTAGCATTCTCCAAACAGACCATTGCTTGTTGTATATTCTGTTGAATTTCATTTTGCGACCACCTGACAAATAAACCCTTAACTAGTATGCCAAGAGCCCATTCTACTAGGGGAAGACAGTGTCTGCCACTTGGATCAAACAGTTACTCTTTCAGAAATGTATAAACCAGCGACGTAGAAATGTGTTCCCATTTTCACTAGACATTACAATCTCAATAAAAATTCCAGTAATTGTACGCTAGTGGGTCAGGAAACCTTGCAAAATTGTGTTGAATTAATTAACCCTAGCATGTTCCTTGACTCTTCTGCATGCTTCATGGTATGTAATTCAACATTTCTATTGCAATGACAGCCGCGAAGAGGGGATATGCTTGCTACTCTATTCTACATTCATAACTATCAGTGAAAATCAACCTACAATGCAAATGGAAATGTTACTTACTTGTAATTCTAGTTCTAAATTGTAGGTATTCTATCTGAAGTCATGAACAATGCTCCTTTCTCCCCGGCTGTATAAATAATCTCATTCAGATGCTTTTTACTCCTGTTCAAAAAGAACTGAGCCTGTGAGGCAAACTGCCAGTACACTGCATGCTGGGTAATGGAAGCTGCTGGATCTCAAAGCTACAGTGTATGCTTCCAATGCATCGGAACAGGAAAGGCAGCTTTCTCTTTGTTGTTTTCCGTGCAGCTACAGCAGGGTTATAGGTCACTATTCTTATTTTATAGCATTTTGCCACACTAAACGCTGCAATATGGTTCATAATTTTAATTATTCTACCATAGCTTTCTACAAAAATATAGTTAAAGCTGTACTGTCATGGACTTACAGTGGTGTCACCAGGCTGTTCATTGTTGAGGTGGCTACCTTCAATGTCAGAAATAGACATATATTATATATATATATAAAGAAGTGTCTGGGGTCCCTTGTACACAGGCGTACTATTCTACGTTCATGACTTCAGTGAGAATACCTATGATGCAGAACTAGAATTACACGTAAGCCACATTTTCTTCCTTTATTATGTTGGTCACATGGTTCTCGGCACAAACTAGAAATCCCAACTGCTGGAGGTGAGCCATAAAAAACACCCGTCCCACCCCCAGTATAGCATGTCCCTGTTAGCTCATAGGGAACATTACATTCCTACCCAAGATACAATAACTTGAAACAAATGCAAAGAACTTCATTTTGCCTTCCATGTGCCAGAGCATTGACCCCCTACATCATCGGCTACATTATAAAGTCTCACAGCCGGCTCAAGTGGGACGCTTTTGCTCGCAAGTCGTATTGAGTATGACAATCCCCGCCAGCAATCCTGGAAGTGACTGGGGTTGGCAGACTGGCAGTGAAGTCTCAGGGCCACTCTCAGCCCTGGGCAGTCTACTGTCTCTATCTTTCTAGTCAGAGACCAATCTCCAGATAGCGAATCCTGAGTAAATCTCAGAGCATCAGCTTCATCGTCCGGATCATGATTGACAAGTTGATCTGATGTTTCAGCTATTGTGGGGGCACCCTGGAACATTTTAAAGAATGAGACATTCTAGGTAACCTCCTCGTCACCCTTTCTAGTAAGTACCATGATGCCAAGCCAGCAAGTCACCATCCAGGGCCTCATTTCGAACGGCAGATAGAATGTGCTTCCTGGGTATCGATCTTTGTCAAGCTCTTTATTCCTTTCCTTTGTGTTTGACTCCTTGACCCTCCATGTTACAGTGGCTTAGGATTTCCGCTCATGACGCTTTGGCTTAGCATATACATCCCCACCTTTATCCATTAGCCTGAGGACACAGGGGTGTCCCTTTGCAATGTGTGATCTTCCATGATTTGAGGTACTCTGTAATTTCCTGGTCATGAAACTGTGGACTATTGTCTGTCCGCAGTTCGCAGAATAAACAAAGCGTAGACAAAAACTTTTCCAATTTTGGTTATACTTCACTGGCTGTTTGGTTCAACACCAGTCCCACCTCTGGGTATTTGAAATAGTGATCAATAACAACCGTAATATACCGTCTGTCCAGCAGACTGGCACGTCCTGCTCCTTTGTGACTGAGGAAAGCGGGTCAGGTCTCTCTGCCGCTTGGCATCAGGTGCGCAATTTGATGGTCATCTCAACCAGCTGGGCCAGTTGGGAGAACCACAACTTTGCTGCGTATTTGGTTCTTTATCTTAACTAACCCCTGATGCCGTATTTGAGCTTGTTGAAAGACGTGGGTCGTCAGGCTGCTGCCCATCACCAGTCAATGGAGAGTACATGTGTATCCATAAGCATATACTCTCAATTGGGCTGGTTGGAAGGCTGGTCTTAAAGCCAGGAAATCATATATCTGGTTTGACATGATGTTGATTGATGTGCTGGTGTTGATGATGGCTGTTATCAGCTTCCTCACTAATGTCACCTGGCACATCGGTGGCAAACAAGACTCTTTGCCAAGGTGACTGATGGTAGAAGCTATGTGACCTGCGCTCTTTGTAGTATCATCAGCCTCATGGGAAAGGTCAGGTGCAGCACTGATCACTGATGAGGTGGCGGGTCTGCCCAGGCAGGCAGAGCAGTACACTCTTGGTTTATTTTGCCACATGACACACACACTTCTTCTTTTATTTCGCTAGTCACTCTGTTAGCTTGTAAGGACAGCCACCACAATGACCACAGGGAAGACGAGGAGGTGCCCTTGTCACGTGGTTTGATCTGGGTGATTTGATTAACTGCTTGTGACTTGATAGGCGTCTGCAATACAGCTTCCATGTGAGATGCCTGGGCATGTGATTGTTCTTTGGAGTGCCCTAATAATAGTATATCATACAGGGATTTGCCAGCCTTCTAAAAGATGTGGTCCCTGAATTTCGATGAACCACAACCCTATATGATTTGGGCTCTTATTTCTTCTTGTTCATTGGTAAAGGTACACAAGCTGGCTAGGTCTTTCAGACAAGTGTTAAACTTATCACAAGGCTCTTCAGGTTTTTGCCGGTCTTGGTGAAAGATGGACCGCTCATAATCAGTGTTTACCATTATTTTGAAGTATGTGGTTAGCACCATGACTTGTGTCACATATGTGGGGTAAGTAGCTTCTGTGACGGTGCAGAATAATGTAAAGGTCTCTGCCCCTGCAAGATACAGTAGTAGTGCCCTTTTTTGTTCAGCTTCCACAGTTGTGGCCCTGAGGTTGAGATTTAAAGTTCCACCCACAACTTCAACTTGGATGCTTCTGTTCCGGGAACCTCTTCTATGATGAATGATACTATGGCCGGAATGCTTGCTATTAGTGTTTCCTCTCTGTTTTAGGATTTCAGTGGGGCCACCAGCACTGTGGCACGTGTGGTTGTGTGAGATTACTCCTCACCTGGTTAAATATCGGGGGTTTCCACACGCTCCTGACCGTCCAGGGGAGTCTGCCTTGCACCTTGTTTGGATGCCAGATGGAATGTTTCCCTCAGGAGCTGGTGCAGTGGTGCATATGGTTGGGTAGAACACCACCCTACGAGAAATTATTGCATACCTATTCCTGTTCTTCGCGGCCGCGCCCTTATGGCGGGTCAAGCAGACACTCTGATGGAATTGGGCAAACCTTGCTGGTCCATCCGCCCGCTGGGACTTAAGTTCTCAATTTTGTGGGCCAAGGCTGCTTAAGGATGGGTCTGTGCTTGGGCAGCACCACGGGGTGCAGGTCACACCCTGTTCACCGACCTCCACACTTCCCCCTTTTTACAGCAGATCGATGGCAGCTGATGTGCACTTGTCTGACTTGGTCACAGGATCACCGGTACAAGTATGCGGATGCAGCAAGTCTTGTCATGCGGGGTGCCTCCAGAGTCAGAGTTCTGTTGGATGTGTGGGGTTCTTCCGCCCTCATAGAGGCGGGGAAGCCAACGGATGCTGCATGAGGTGGACTTATTAGTGGTCAACTCACCGACTCCATGTGCCTACAGTGACAGAGCTGCTGTAGACGGAGTTGCCAATTGTGTCATTGTGGCTGGCAGCAGGTCTATGTGCAGCAGCAGAGCATGAACATCACTTGGCTCTTAGAGTGCTTGTCACATCAGGGGCATAACAAAGGCCCCCACAGCCTCCATGGGCTGGGGAGTTTCCTCAGCACTGCTCCTGGCCTGAGTAAGTTCTGAGGGGGCGCCCTCCATGCCATTTTCCGAGAGGGGTTCCAGTTTTGTTACGCCACCTCGTGACATAAGACATTTCCTACAAGCATGGCCATACTTCCTTTAATATCTAGACCAACAGATTTCCCAATTTGCACTCATAGTATGGTATGTCACATTCATACAGTCAAATAACTATGACATTTTGCTTTTTTGTAGGCTATTTCTAGAATTGCTCCAATTATTTAAACTGAATTTTAAAAAACACACAGAAGACAGGGACATCTATCTGCATGCCATGTTTGATGATGAACTATCTAGCGACTTTGAGCCATTAATAGACAAAACTCAGCTAAGATCATTTTTAATGAATAGTGCAACTTTTTGGACACCCTCGGCCCTATAGCTTACCTGTTGTGACAAATCTGCATGGAAAAGGATTTTTTATAGATTGCATAGATGCATGGATATTTTTTCTTTCATAAGTGTGCACTCCTTTTTAGATCTCTCTTAGTAGATGGTGCATGTGCTGTCTCTTGCAAGGCATATTGTTAGCTTACAGGTTTAGCACTGGATGGCTTTATTATCAATTTCATTTGCTTGTTTCTTTGTTTGTCAGTTTGTGTGGGCTTTCTTTCTTGTGTCTGACTTGTATTTGTCCCTCCCCTGGAGCATGGATGCAGTACTTGTGTCCTTCCAATGTTTGCTTTCCAAACACTACTTTTTTCTTTTTGCATAAGCGCTTCCCCCACCACGCTCCCTGCTCCTCCATCTTACCTGTGTGCATCTTCTCGCCGGCTCCAGGTTGCTGTCGCTTTCCTTTTTGCTTTTATCGCACCTAGTTGTCGAAGTGGGTGGGATCGGAGGGGCACAATGTGCCCCTACATTTTGTTTTTTTAATGAAAAAAAGTTTTCCTACTTATTATTAAAAGACAGCAATTCTGGGCTGGGATAGTAAACTCCGATCGTGCAAATACTTTAGCTTAAGCATCATTCAGGGAGTCTCCTGTGCAGTGAGACTGAGAGAGGGGCAGGCAGCTTAACAATAAACTGTTGTTCTTGCCAGGGTGCCTTCTCACCTAATGAAATGCAAATGCGCACAACTGGGTAATCTGCAAATGTAAAGGGGGCTTGGAAGTAGGTACTGATTTAATTGAATCACAATCTTTTAGACTGGTAGAGCAATGGGGTTACCAGCTGAGCTGGGCAGTGTGTCCGTTTCGGGACAGTTAAATAAAAATAAATCATCACCTACAGTCTGTGTATTACTAAAACCTATATTTGGAAGCAATGTTTTATCTGAAACCGTATTGTGCACTTGGAAGCAGTCTGTCTTATACTGCGTGTAATGCAACTTTAACATAATGATTTACATTTTCTCAGTGCTTCCTGTCACTGGGCCTTCATAGCACTAACAACACATAAACCACAATTCTCCATTGCACCAACCAAGATTTAATTCTTTGATTTTCTGGTTACACACAGACCTCTCAGTACATTAACTAATAGAGGTTTAGTGATACACAGTAGTGCACATACCACTGTTTAACTTAACATTTTCATTTGTGTTCATTTAATCCGTGAGTTATTATGTATGTAGCTACCTGAAGGAGAATATATATATATATATTTTAGCCACACCTTTGATCACGCCCCCACACTCATTGACCGCTCCCCGATTGCATGCAGCATCACGGTTCCCATACTTGTTTAAATGTACTTCAACTAGTGCCTACGCCCTAGCGTGTTGCTTCTGACCCCCCCGCCCCAACTGTGTCCCCCTGTTGATTTCAACTTCTGCCCTCCATGTAGCTTCTGCTTCTTAGTAGCGCCCTCTGTGCTTCTGACAGCTCTCTCTGTGTTCCTTCCCCCACCCACGTCCTCCATATTGCTTCCTCTCCCCCCCCATGTTCCGGTGTTGCTTCCGCCCCCCGGTGTTGCTTCCCAGGCGTTGCTTTCCTCACTTGCTTAAAAAAACGGTTTTGTGTATTTTTTCCTTTTTAGTTATAGATTCAGCTGAAATCAGTAACAAAAATGTAAAAAAACAGCATCATCTTTTTGTAGGCGCACATTTACAAAGTGATGTGGCTGGCAGCATCAAAGGCGTTTCTTGTTATTCGTCAGCCATGCTGCACAGTACTGGGGATAGCGTGCAACTTGGCTAAAAAACATTCACAAAACCAGTAGGCCCCAAAGGTGAGACTGTTGTCATGGTGCTGGAATGTGTGCGAGTGAGCTGGAATGAGTGCGGGTGAGCGGGGGAGAATCGAGTGAGTTGGCAGTTGGATGTGACTGGGAAACGAGGAAGGAGACGCTCTTGTTCAATGCAAATAAATCTTGTGGAATACCTCTAATTGCGTGTCAGTCCCGTCACTACACCTTTTTGGCGACGAGGATGGGATGTGATCCAGTCCAGTCACATCAGACGCGCTGACACCCGAACAAGACGTGCTCCACCTCTGTCAGTGTGTATTGGAGCCTGACAAGCGACGAACTTGATGAGAGGACTTTGGCGGAGCTGTTGTTGTTGAAGCCGATGACCTGTGCCACAATTGAGGAGACCTTTCGAGATTTGGGTGAGGTCTCTGGGTTCTTTGTGGAGAGAGCAGTTTGTAATTGAGAGCACGTATGCGCAGTCAATGTTTTATTTTAATCTCAACGTCACGCAGCAACGCTCATCCACAACACCCTGTGCACTGTAACTTGTGCACAGCAACTTTGTGTGAATTCGTTCTTGGAAGAACTTTTGTAATATATATATATATTTTTTTCTTTCTGATAGAAGAAAGTACTTTAACAGCTATATCTTCAGTGGAACTGAAAGTGGTCTATAAAATAACTACTGTTACTGTACTGCAGCTGTGTTTGCAACTTTGCTACAGTTATTTGTAATATGTCTATGGCTTCCTCTATCAACTTACCGCCTGTCCTATTAGATATGCATGGACAACTAGCCATTCAATGGGAAGAGTGGTTAGATTTATTTGACAATTATTTATTGGCGTTGGATGGCCAAAACTTTTCACCTTTGAGGAAGAAAGCTTTATTATTAAGTACTATTGGCAAGGAAGCCCATCACATATTTAAGTACTTACCTGAAATTTGCGATGATGATGGTCAACCTTTACAGAATGTTTTTGAGGAAGCAAAATTACGCTTGGAGAAGAGATTTTCTAAAGAGGAGAACATCGTTATGTCACGATACAAATTTTACACCAGACCACAAAGAGAAGGAGAGTCACTAGATGATTTTATTTCAAGCGTACAAGAACTTTCAGTGAAGTGCAAGTTTGGCGCAATGACGGATGAACTGATTTGAGACCATCTGATAGTTCATTGTCGGAGCAAAAAAACGCAGGAGCGGTTATGGGCAGCGAAAAATCCATCTCTTAAGGACGCAATTGGCATAGCCAAAATTGTTGAAGAATCGGAACAATGCATGAAGGAAATTAGTAAAAAGGACATTTCCTCGGGGGAGGGGGATGTAGCACTTGTTTCAAAGAAAAATTCGCCTTCTAAGAATGGCAGCTTAGTTAGTAAACAACCTGTGTATGAGGGTAAACTCTGCAGATCTAAAGGATGCTCTAGATGTGGGAGTTTTTCTCACAACAATGATTCCAAGTGGTGTTATGCACTAAACAAAGAGTGCAGAAAGTGTGGTCGCAAAGGGCATTTTGCTCGCATGTGCAAAGATATGTATAGAATGCGTGTGGCTATGACTGAATCAGTTGCAGAGGAGAATGGATTGGAAGATCGGGTACTCCTTGTGAACTCTGACGGAACAAATGTACAACGAGAAGTGAGACCGAGGGGTATTTTTTCTATTTTAGGCAAAAATGTTGAGTTGATGGTAGATTCAGGCTCATTGTATACTATTGTACCAAAGTCAATGTGGATGGAGATTTGGTCTGAGGTGCCGTTGTTACCCAAAGATATCAACCCAAGAGGGTATCAGGGAGCTAAGATCAACGTTTTAGGATATTTTGTCTCACCCATTCTCTTCAAGTCAAGGAGCATTGAAGGGAAAGTATATGTAGCTGATAGCAGTCCTCCCATATTGGGTTGGGCTCATCAATATGACTTACATATTGTCATTGATCCTCATTCTGCTGAGAAGGTGTTAATGGTGAGTGATGCCAGCCTAGATGAAATTTTAAGTGATGCGAAAGATGTTTTTAGTGAAAGGTTGGGTGAGTTAAAAGGTTATGTTCACAAAATAATTTTGCAAAAAGGAGCAGTACCTGTGAAGCACAAAGTTAGAAAGGTACCTGTAGTAGTTCGGAGTGAAGTGAAGAAAATGTTAGATGACATGATGAAAGAGGGTATCATCGAACCGGTAGAGGCGTCTTCTTGGATTTCTCCAGTTGTTATAACCAAGAAGTCTGATGGAAAACTTTGTTTCTGTGTGGATTTGAGAAGTGTAAACCAATTTGTGGTGACTTATGTGTTTCCTTTACCTAACATAAATGAACTTCTGTTATTGCTTAAGGGAGGTAAATTCTTCTTTAAGTTAGATCTCAAGAGTGCATACCATCAGATTAGGTTGCATGAAGACTCCAGACAGTTTACAGCATTCATAACTATGGAAGGCACTTTCCAATTCACTAGAATGCCTTTTGGACTGTCTTCAGCCGCCAGTGTTTTCCAACGAGCGATGTCACATATTTTTAGAGGGATACGAAACGTAGTATTTTTTCAGGATGATATCCTGTTTTTTGGTCAAACGGAAACTGAGCACAATTCGGTCTTCAAGGATGTGTTGTGCATACTTAGAAAAGCAGGGTTAACACTGAGGAAAGATAAATGTACATTTTTGGCTGAAGAAATTGAATATTTGGGCCACATGATTTCTGCCAAAGGTGTTAAACCCAAAGAAGACTTATTAAAGACTATTAAGTCTGTATCTGTTCCATGTGACAAAGAACAATTGCGTTCTTTTATGGGGCTCATTGAATGCTACAGTAAATTCGTAGAAAATTTTGCAATGAAAATAGAGTGCCTTCGGAAACTGTTGCGTAAAGGAGTTGGTTTCAATTGGGAACTTGAGCAACAGGAAGCGTTTGATATGGTGAAGCAAGAGATTTGTAATGCAGGTATATTGACACCGTTTGACACACTTTGCAAGACAATTCTAACTGTAGATGCCAGTGCATGTGGCGTAGGAGCAGTGTTTTCGCAAGTGCATGGGAAGAAGGAAGTAACAGTAGCTTTTGCTTCGTGCTCACTGACAGAGAGTGAACGTAATTATTTGGTGATTGAGCGTGAAGCACGAGCTGCTACGTGGTCTGTAGAGCATTTTAGAACCTTTTTATGGGGCATAACATTTACATTGCGATCTGATCACAATCCTCTACTAAAAATCTTAAGTCCAGGTGGGGCTGGTAAGGGCTCTGCCTGGTTGGCTAGACTAGCCTCCAAGTTGCAGGAGTATAAATTTGTGATTGAACCCATTCCAGGTTGGAGAAATTCCCAAGCAGACTGCTTATCTAGATTATCGTTGGAATGTGAAGCTGTCAATGATAAACATATGGTTTGTGAAGATGAGGAAGGTACAGTAGCTTGGTTGTCTGATGTTGTAGCCTGTGGGGCTGGTACCTTTGGGGTTGAAGATTGGGAGCGATGTATGGAGAAGGATACTATATTGAGTGAAGTTGTACGTATGGTTTTAAAGGGAAAAAAGAGAGAGAGTGCAGTCAGTTTAGCAGTGCGACCCTATGTGAAATTAATCGATTAATTTACAATAACCAATGGAAAGCTCTTAATGAGGAATTACAAATTTGTACCTCCAGAGGGTATTAGAAGGAATATTTTTGCATTAGCTCATGGTGGTCATCTGGGACAGACTTTGACAAAGAAAAGAGTTAGAGAGAATTTTTGGTGGCCTGGTATGGATGATTTGATTTCTCAGTGGGTGGAGGATTGTGAGGTATGCAAAGAAAGTGAAAAGAGATTAAAAACTGGAACCACGAGTGTGTGTGGACACATAGAAGATCCAGGTTCATCTTGGAGTACTGTTTGCTTAGATTTCATTGGTCCTATTCAGGGTATAAGGAACAATTTTCAAAATGCTTTAGTCATGGTTGATGTTCATTCAAGATGGATCATAGTCAAATTCCTGCGTGATATCACAACGAGAAGTACCATTGATACCTTAAACAGTATTTTTCTTGAAGAGGGTCTTCCACGTATTTTGATAACTGACAATGGGACCCAACTTACTTCAAGAGAGATGAGGGAGTTTCTTGACAGTCGGGGAATTATTCATCATTGTACTGCCTTATACAATCCTTGTGCCAATGGTATTGTTGAGAGAATAAATCGTTTGGTGAAAGGTACCATTCTTATGGCCATTCAGAGTGAGAAAGAAGTAACGAAAATGGTGGAGGATATGGTGTGGGCTCATCGCACCACCATTAACAAAGCAACAGGTTGTTCTCCGTTTGAAATGATGAGAGGCAGGAAACCAGGTTCGAATTTAACTCCTGCTTGGATGTTATATAATAACCCCAAGATTTTTGAAACTAGGATTGAAATGGAAAAAAAAAGTGATATAGTCGATGGGGATTGGGTTAAAATCAAACGTGGGAAGTTATCTGGTGGTCTTTCGAAATTTATAGGTCCATTTAAAGTCAGTCAAGCATGTAAAGATTATGTGGTGCTAGAGAATGGAAACAAATGGAATAGACAGAGAGTAGCATTATATCAAAAAGGGAGTGTTGGAGACGTGAAACTGTTGCGTGATGTGTCGAGTGGCAACAATTTTATGATGATGAGTGATTAAGAATTGGGCTGTGCGTCCAGGAGTAGAGTTGCCAATGATCATTCTGGAAGCAATCTTTCTCAAAGATGTGACAGTAATCCTGATGAATGCACTCCAGAGGTAAACTTGTACTGTCGGAGTCAAAGGGCTCGCAAACCACCTCGTTACTTGGAGGACTATGTTCAACTCAAATGAATCCATTGTTATACTACTCTTGTTAATGTTATGTACATTTTATTATTATTTATTTTCTTTTCTCTGAGCATTGATTTTGCTGTAGCAAATTTGTTTTAGTGTTATAAGTTTTTTTTTTTTTCAGAAAGGAAGGAGATGTGTTATGTTGTCATGGTGCTGGAATGTGTGCGAGTGAGCTGGAATGCGTGCGGGTGAGCGGGGGAGAATCGAGTGAGTTGGCAGTTGGATGTGACTGGGAAACGAGGAAGGAGACGTTCTTGTTTAATGCAAATAAATCTTGTGGAATACCTCTAATTGCGTGTCAGTCCTGTCACTACACCTGGAATGTGTGCCAGTGAGCTGGAATGCGTGCGGGTGAGCTGGGGAGAATCGAGTGAGTTGGCAGTTGGATGTGACTGGGAAACGAGGAAGGAGACGCTCTTGTTCAATGCAAATAAATCTTGTGGAATACCTCTAATTGCGTGTCAGTCCCGACACTACAGAGACCTACTGGATTTGGCAGTGCTTGTTTAATTTATCCCCTAGCTTCGTAGTTCTTTCTGTCATTTTCAGTTTGTCTCTCTCTGCCTCTTCTCTTATGCTTACACGAGTTTTCCTTCGCTCACATCCACGATCGCCCTCGCTCCTTTCCTCTTCCTCACCATTCATGTAACAGATGTTTGCTGCAAAACGCTGGCGCTAGAATAATTGTCCTATTGTGTTTACTTCAAGTAGGTTAATGTTAACAGGAATCGCAAAAAGTTCGAAAGAAATATGTTAAGATAAACTGTGGAATTTTTTTAAGTGAAGTGTGGAATTATCCTGCGGATGTTGGATGGTGAGAGGAAGCAGGCTGTGGCCTAGTTTAGGATTGAAAGCGGTTACATTATGGGCTCGATAAATCCCTTCTAGTGTTGCCTTCTGGACCTTACTCCCACTGTTGAAGAGCACACGGTTCTTCTCAGGATGGACTGACATGCTATGGAAAAGACCCCCCGCAAAAAGCTGTCCGTTTTATACTGGAGTGTCTCTGATCTGGATTCTATTCGCATCCAGTATGTTAAGTGCCAGGACTTAATTTGTATTTGTAAGTACGCTATGTAAGTGATAAATATATGTTATTATGTTCCTAAAAGGTAATTGACTCGTTCAGGCGAAGTAAAGTGTTTACTCAAGATGACTTTCTTCTCAGAAAGAGCTTGAAACCACTGCTATTTGTTCAATAACAGAATTCTAATGGGCAATATAATACAAACCGGAATGCCAAGGGTATTTAAAGACGTTAAAACTTCCCCTTTTTTAATCCAGCGCACCCTCCCTTCCGTCATTTACTACGCGGGCCTAACTCAGGGGTATATTTATGTGTTTGGTGGTGCAGGGTGGCGTAGTCAGGCACCTTGCTTCGCTGCCCTGCGTCGCAGGGAAAGTTCAGGAATGTACCACATTTATCCAATTTGGTGCATTCCTGTTCTTCCCCCCTGTGCTGGCGCCCTTTTGGGAGGCTTGTGTCAACGCAGGCAACCTTGGTGAAAGGGTAGGGTGACCAGATTTTCAAAACGAAATACCGGGACACTTCGCTAAACTAGAAGGACTTCAATTTTGCATCGTCCGAGCACACAGAATGACGACGCTTTTTAGCATCGAATTACAGAAGAAGCCAGGCCGGATGGTGACTTTTTAAGGGGGCGGGGCATGAAAAATATATAGGTGCGTCATACATGTATAATGCACTTTGCAGCAGGATCATTACAGGAGGCGCTGCCATTTTCAAACACTACTTTTTTTTTTTTTAACGAATTAGTGACAGTTTTTGCAATCAGGGGAGGTCTGTAACCTTGGCCTTTGTGTTCCCGGGGCCTGCTCTAAGGTCTCTTGCCAGACCTTCCATCCCCCACACTAGCTTGTCACCCATAGGAAAAACAATAAAACATGAATTGAAGCAAACGCCAGCCAGGTCGACCCAGCGAATTAAGGGGAGTTTATCGATTACATTTCTACTTAATTTGCCCGCCCTGAAATAATAAAAATGCAATAAAAAATGTACTTTCCCAGTTTCTTCAGTCGCTCCGCCTTTCTTCGGGAATGCACAAGTCCTACTGGAACCTCAACCAACTCCCCCTCAACTAATCCAGATTCTGCTAATAATGTTAAGCAGCATGAGAGCAGAGCCAGGATAGGTGAGAGCAGGCTCCCTTGACGCTCCTTAGGGCACTGCAGGCCTGTGCTTGCTCTCCACTACACTCAGCTGTCTAAGACAGCTGATTGGAGAGGTTTAAAGTGCGCATGTCAGGCTGTCCATTGCAAGACAGACGACAAAGGGACATGCACTGTTTAAACCAACAGGCTGTAGCAACACTGCTCTATGCTGCCAATCAGCAGCTATGACCCTCCCAGCACTTTCACTCAGCTCGGCCGAAATGAAAAATGAAATGGTAATGAAATCTCTTTATTACCATTTTATTTTGCATGCCAGCTGCACTGTTGGGGGGTGGGAGTGGGGTAACACTCCTCTCCAGTGGAGGAATCACCGCTGGAAGAGACACAAAGAAAATAAATAAAATGCAATTTTTGAAGGCAGTGTCACGCCTTTTTAATGATATTGCTTTCTTATAACAGCTACTAACTATCCCTGCTTTGGAAAACATAAAAATGCACCTCCTACAGCACCCAAGAAATAGGGAGGACATCAGGAAGAGGTGGAACGACCTACGGGGGAAGGTGCGTTCCACGGTATCCAGGCACCACATCGCGGTACAGTGGACTGGCGGCGGACCCCCACCTCCTCCCCCACAACTAACAACATGGGAGGAGCAAGTCTTGTCCATCTTGCATCCTGAGGGCCTCAGAGGAGTCGTTGGAGGAACGGACACTGGTAAGTCTAATCTTAACCATCATACCCCCCACCCTACCTGCATGATATCACACACCCCCACCATCACACCCTCCCCTATCACCCCAAATCCTCACCTATCTACCCATGACACCAAGACCTGCATGACATAACTAAGCATGGACACCCATCACCAAAGCATGCCCACTGCACAGACCCACAACACCCCCCAACCATCAGCACACAAGCCCCCACACAGGAATGCCTGCACTGGGGTTCACGAACACCCAACCATTGAACTCTATGAAACACACACATGCAATAATCATGTCCTTATACCCCCGCAGGAACCCGAAGGAACGTCACCACACCAGAGGGTCCAGCCAACACCACTCCACCCCCAGAAGACGCCCACAGTGACAATAGCAGCTCTGCCCCACTGGATCTTGATGACCAGGCCGGACCATCGTGGGCCTCAGGACAGTCGGTTCCCCTTGCCCAGCCACAGCCCAACACCGAGCTTACACCCTCTGGTAACACCAGCACAGCACCCACCCAGCGGGCCCAAACCTCCCTACCCAGGACAGGTCAATCAGCTGTGTGTCCACCACTACAGGGCACCCATGCTAACCCACCACGCCAACAACAACAGGGACCTGGGGGCAGTGGTAGTGGGCACACGGTCCAGGGGACGGAGGCACAGGAACACAGGGGAACTGGGAGGGCTGCTGTGCGACAGAGGGAGGACAGGCCAAGGGAACCAACTCTCAACGAGGCCCTCTCCTCCATCATGGGAGCATACCACCACTCCCAGGAGACGATGGCCACGGTCCTGGACAAGTTGCAGGAGACCCTGCGTCTGCAGGAGGAACAATATTTGGGGTTCAGGGAGGAGCTCAGGACCATCGGCTCCGCCCTGGGCACCATCGTAGGGGTGCTGACGGACATCCAAAAGACCTTGAGGGACACCGTGGCACTCCAAGGGGCCCCTGACACTAGCCAGGACAATGAAATGCCCACCACCTCCGCCGGCGCTAGTGGACAGGACCAACACACCAGCACCCCATCCCCTGCAGACGGACAACCACCACGCAAGCGGGCCCTGAGATCCAGGAACAGGACAGAGCAAGATGGCAAGACCCCCGCCAGGAAGTAAGACCACCCTGATTGTCCCCCCACTGTCCCACTTAGTTACCTTGTCCAAATCGGAACTGACCTAGCTCCACTTCCAATGCCCAGATGTGCAATGTACCTGTGAGACTAATAGACTGGACTCTGCCATGGACATTCCTCCACCATCACCCATCACCAGTTTACAACCCCCCTTCATTTTTGAGCACTTAAATAAACATCCTTGAAACACTAAAAACAAATGGAGTCAGTCTATGATTTGTAAATCTGTATTATAAATTACAGTTTCATAATGGGTTACCCATTGGAAGGCTAACATACCTATGTCACACATCACAAGCCCTTCAAGGATGCAAACAGTTGACACGTAGGTTACCACACTTGTGAAACTGAAATGGAAGGGTACAACTCAATTAACAAATAGTGAGTGAAATGTAGGTACAGGATAGAGGTAGATGTGTGAAAGTTAATTTAATGGTAAAAATGAAAATGTTCTCACCTGTGTGTCACTGGAAATATTGCTGTATGACTGACTCCCTGTTGTCGTTTTCGTCTTCCTCAGCTTCATCCTCATCACTGTCCACAGGCTCCACAGACTCCACAGCTGCCACAACACTGTCATCTGGATCATCCTCCTGCAGAAAAGGCACCTGGCGTCGCAATGCCAAGTTATGGAGCAGGCGATGATGATGTCGCACACCTGCTTCGGTGAGTAGAATAGTGACCCACCTGTCATATGGAGGCACCGGAACCTGGCCTTAAGGAGGCCGAAGGTGTGTTCGATAACCCTCCTAGTCCGCCCATGGGCCTCATTGTAGCGTTCCTCTGCCCTGGTCCTGGGATTCCTCACTGGGGTCAATAGCCAGGAAAGGTTGGGGTAACCAGAGTCCCCCAATAGCCATACACTGTGCCTCTGGAGTTCACCCATCATATCAGGGATGCTGCTATTCCGCAGGATGTAAGCGTCATGCACTGAGCCAGGGAACATAGCATTTACTTGCGAGATGTACTGGTCTGCCAAACAGACCATCTGGACATTCATTGAATGATAACTCTTCCTGTTCCTGTACACCTGTTCAGTCCTGCGGGGGGGACCAGAGCTACATGGGTCCCATCAATGGCACCTATGACTTTGGGGATATGTCCAAGGGCATAGAAGTCACCTTTCACTGTATGCAAATCCTCCACCTGAGGGAATATGATGTATCTCCTTACGTGTTTCAGCAGGGCAGACAACACTCTGGACAACACGTTGGAAAACATAGGCTGGGACATCCCTGATGCCATGGCCACTGTTGTTTGAAATGACCCACTTGCAAGGAAATGGAGCACTGACAGC
The DNA here is from genome assembly GCF_031143425.1 of Pleurodeles waltl. NCBI lineage: Eukaryota > Metazoa > Chordata > Amphibia > Caudata > Salamandridae > Pleurodeles > Pleurodeles waltl. The sequence continues at coordinate 1,149,827,512 of NC_090446.1, read as the reverse complement.
ACCTGCACGTCAGGGGGGATTCCAGTCGGATGGCGGATTGGTGACATCAAGTCTGGCTCCAACTGGGTACATAGTTCCTGGATTGTAGCACGGTCAAACCGGTAGGTCACGATTAAATGTCTCTCTTCCATTGTCAACAGGTCCACCAGCGGTCGGTACACCAGAGGATTCCGCCATCTTCTCATATGTCCCAGCTGACGGAGCCTAAGAAGGACAACAGCGAAGAAACAGTCACTATTCCTCCAGGTATGTACCCACAGTTACACACAAGACTATAGCAGACACAAAACCCTTCCTGTATGTGTGTTGAGTGTAGGCCTCAGTATGTGTGACGCAGTTGAAAATGAATCCATGTGGGCCCCTGAAATGGCGGCTGCCTGACCTCTAAACTGGGACAATGGGATTGTGGGGTAACAGCGCTGGCGTTGCACACCGTCGCGGTAGGCGGTCGTAGACCGTGGCGCAATGCTGCATTGGTTAACATTGGACCCTATGGGTCCCAGGAGCCAATGAACAGGTGCGCCGGCGGTGATGATGCGCCCCGCCGCGGACGTCACCGCCGCGGACGTCACCACCATTTACTATCTGTTCAATCACTAGATACCTGACCTTCGACAGGAGAGGACCTACACTGCTAGTGCTGCTGTGACCTCGGTCTGGAAGCGACGATGGCTGCTGCGTCTGGGGAAAGGGCCCCTGCCTTCACTGCACAAGAGTTGGAGAAACTTGTGGATGGGGTCCTCCCCCAGTACATGCTACTCTACGGTCCTCCAGACCAACAGGTTAGTACACAGGGAGCACGTTGTAGGGGCTAGGCCTGGGTGGACAGGGCTGGGTGGAAGAGGGAAGGGGGCAGAAGTCATACTACAGTAAAGCATGGGAATAAATGGGCCACATGGTCAGAGTAGGGAGGGGGCCACTCACATTGATGGTGCAGGTGGTAATGACTGTTCCTCTTTCCTTGTGCATGTCATGTAGGTCAGCGCCCACCAGAAGAGGGACATTTGGCGTGCGATCGCCAAGGAGGTCCGGAACCTGGGGGCCCACCAGAGACGGGGCACCCACTGCCGTAAGAGATGGGAGGACATTCGCCGCTGCAGCAAGAAGACGGCGGAGGCTCAGCTGGGGATGGCCTCCCAACGTGGGAGGGGTGCCCGTTGTACCATGACCCCCTTGATGTTCCGGATCCTGGCGGTGGCCTACCCGGAGTTGGATGGGCGCTTAAGGACATCACAGCAGACACAAGGGGGTGAGTACGCTCTCATTCTGCGGACTTTGCGTGCAGTGGAGGTGTCTGGGTGGGGGAGGTGGGCTCTGGGTGTCCCTAGGCCAGGTTGAGTTAGGTAGGCAAGGCCCCTCCGTAATGTAGGCCATGTGGCACTCTACCCCACCTCAGTAAATTATCAAGTTGAGGTATAGTTGCCCCTGTGGCATCCATGTGCGCAGATTTCCACCAATGCCATGTAGGCCATATCCCAGAAATTGCATGTGCAGAGGGCAGGAGCGTGGCGTTGTGCATGGGGCTGCTGCGTCTGTCTTGTCCGCCAACGGTAGCGGTATGCCATGCACTAAAACTCTCTTTGTTTTGTCTCCCCCCCTTTTCCTGCTCTCCCTGTCCTTTTGTACATCAGCATCAACAGGCGGAGGTACAGTGGCACCGGAGCACGAGGCAGCTGCATCCCACATGGCCATGGAGAGCCACACCACAGACTCTGAATACACCAGAGGGACGGAGGGCGAGGGGAGCTTCACGTCGGCCACCGGACCACCAACCAGCGACACAGACTCGTCCGCCGATGTGAGCACCCCTGTGGTGGCGGCACCATCTGTGCGCCCCACTTCTACAGGTACAGCTGCCACCCCCCCTACCAGCACTGCCCTCCCAGCAGCCCCTCAGCGTTCGCCCCGTGCCCGCTCACCCAGGAGGGTGGGCATCACCTTCGCCCCAGGCACCTCAGGCCCTGCCCCATTCACCCCTGCTGCCCTCAGTGAGGAGGCCATTGACCTCCTCAGGTTACTCACTGTTGGGCAGTCTACCATTGTGAATGCCATCCAGGGTGTAGAACGGGCGTTGCAACATGGTAATGCATTCCTGGAGGGTATTCATTCTGGTCAGGCTGTCCTTCAGAGAACCCTGCAATCTCTGGCCTCAGCACTGATGGCAGTAATTGTCCCTGTGTCCAGCCTCCCCTCTCCAACTTCCTCCAACTTCCCCTGTACCCCAGCCCATCCCAAGCACACCTACAAACCAGCATGCACACAAGTCAACACCCAAAAGTAGCTCAGGCAAACATAGGCACCACACATCCCACAGGCACTCACACAAGCATCACACCCATACAGACACAGCAACATCCACTGTCTCCACTGTGTCCCCCTCCTCCTCTTCTCCCTCCTCCCTCCCAGTCTCGTCTACACACACACCTGCATGCACCACATCTACAGGCACTAGGACTCGCACCAGGACACCCAGCACCACATGCCGCTCACCTGCACTCACCACCTCCACTGCCATTTACACGTCCCCTGTGTCCTCTCCCAGTGTGTCTGTGACGCCCCCTCCCAAAGTACCCAAACGCCGGCAATCACTCACCCAACATCCATCCACCTCACGACAGCCTCCAGTACCTGCACCTGCACCCAAAACAGCTAAAGTGACACCTCCTACAACTACCTCCTCTTCCTCCACTCCCAGACCCCCTCCAGCTACCCATCCCAGTGTTCGTCAGAAACTGTCCCTCTGTCAAATTGACCTCCCCCCCCCTCCAATTCATCAGTCCCGTCGTAGCGCCTCAGCCAAAAAGCCACCAGTACCAGTGGTGCATGTTCCAGGTTTTTGGAGTGCACCGTCCACCAGGGCAGGCAGTAGGACCCGGAGCCAAGGCACTGGCAGCCCACCCCCTGTAAAGGCTCCGAAATTGGAGAGTGGACGACGGGACCGTGTCAAGACTCCTGGTGGGACAACAAGTGAAATGGGATCGAAGGCGATTGGTGAGTCAGCTGTAACTCCAAAAAAGGTGGGGAAGGTCCCGAGGAAGTCTGCCCAGCCTGTTGTGAGTGTCACGGCAGAGAAGTGCGCCATCATTTCCGGCGGTCCAGACACAACCGCCAGCACCGTCGTCACTGGTCCAGAGCCCACCGCCAGAGTCAGTGCCCAGGAGGGCCCAAGTATCGTAATGGGTCCAGAGCCCACTGCCAGAGTCAGTGCCCAGGAGGGCCCAAGTATCGTAACGGGTCCAGAGCCCACCGCCAGAGTCAGTGCCCAGGAGGGCCCAAGTATCGTCACTGGTCCTGAGACCACCGCACAAGACACAGCCCAGGAGGGCCCAAGTATCGTCACTGGTCCAGAGACCACCGCACAAGACACAGCCTAGGAGGGCCCAAGTATCGTCACTGGTCCAGAGACCACCGCACAAGACACAGCCCAGGAGGGCCCAAGTATCGTCACTGGTCCTGAGACCACCGCACAAGACACAGCCCAGGAGGGCCCAAGTATCGTCACTGGTCCTGAGACCACCGCACAAGATACAGCCCAGGCGGGGCCAGGATGCCACAGCCCCGCTGGGCAATGATGGAACGTCATGCCGCACACCAATGTCCAGTATGGAGATCGTCATGCCACACACCAATGTCCAGTGTGGAGTTCGTCATGCCACACACCAATGTCCAGTATGGAGATCGTCATGCCACACACCAATGTCCAGTATGGAGATCGTCATGCCACACACCAATGTCCAGTGTGGAAATCGTCATGCCACACACCAATGTCCAGTGTGGAGATCGTCATGCCACACACCAATGTCCAGTATGGAGATCGTCATGCCACACACCAATGTCCAGTATGGAGATCGTCATGCCACACACCAATGTCCAGTATGGAGCTCGTCATCCCACACACCAATGTACAGTGTGGAAATCGTCATGCCACACACCAATGTCCGTATCAGAACCGCCATGTCAAAGCACCGCTGAACAGTCCAGATCCGCCATGGCAAAGCACCGCTGAACAGTCCAGAACCGCCATGGCAAAGCACCGCTGAACAGAGCAAAGACCGCCATGTCAAAGCACCGCTGAACAGTCCAGAGACCGCCATGGCAAAGCACCGCTGAACAGTCCAGAACCGCCATGGCAAAGCACCGCTGAACAGGGCAAAGACCGCCATGGCAAAGCACTGCTGAACAGGGCAAAGACCGCCATGTCAAAACACCGCTGAACAGTCCAGAGACCGCCATGGCAAAGCACAGCTGAACAGTCCAGAACCGCCATGGCAAAGCACCGCTGAACAGTCCAGAACCGCCATGGCAAAGCACAGCTGAACAGTCCAGAGACCGCCATGGCAAAGCACCGCTGAACAGTCCAGAGACCGCCATGGCAAAGCACCGCTGAACAGTCCAGAACCGCCATGGCAAAGCACCGCTGAACAGGGCAAAGACCGCCATGGCAAAGCACCGCTGAACAGGGCAAAGACCGCCATGGCAAAGCACCGCTGAACAGTCCAGAGACCGCCATGGCAAAGCACCGCTGAACAGTCCAGAGACCGCCATGGCAAAGCACTGCTGAACAGTCCAGAACCGCCATGGCAAAGCACCGCTGAACAGGGCAAAGACCGCCATGGCAAAGCACCACTGAACAGGGCAAAGACCGCCATGTCAAAGCACCGCTGAACAGTCCAGAGACCGCCATGGCAAAGCACCGCTGAATAGTCCAGAACTGCCATGGCAAAGCACCGCTGAACAGTCCAGAGTCCGCCATGGCAGAGCACCGCTGAACAGTCCAGAGACCGCCATGGCAAAGCACCGCTGAACAGTCCAGAACCGCCATGGCAAAGCACCGCTGAACAGGGCAAAGACCGCCATGGCAAAGCACCACTGAACAGGGAAAAGACCGCCATGGCAAAGCACCGCTGAACAGGGCAAAGACCGCCATGTCAAAGCACCGCTGAACAGTCCAGAGACCGCCATGGCAAAGCACCGCTGAACAGTCCAGAGACCGCTATGGCAAAGCACCTCTGAACAGGGCAATGCACCGGGTAGGAATGAATGGCCCACCACATCAGGCATCCTTATCCCATGTGCAGCTGGGACAGTGACAGGACACTATCTTTCACGGGGAGACTCATCCAGTCTGGGCACCAGTCACCCCCCAGTACCAGTATGGACCTGCATCGACTTGAGAGACTGTGGCTTTGCACTCCCCAGGATGGTACAGAGGCAAGCCACCCACTGTAGAGACTTGAGAGACTGTGGCTTTGCACTCCTCAGGATTGAACAGTGGGCAAGCCACCCACTGTAGAGACTTGAGAGACTGTGGCTTTGCACTCCCCAGGATACATCAATGGGCATGGAGCCCCGTCGTGGATCTGGCTTTGCATTCATCTGGCTGAGGTGCCCCCCCTTCCCTTGCCCCTGAGGTGCCTGTAGTGTTTCTATCTGATGCCCCGGCAGTGTTCTCTTGGATTTTGGTCAGGTATCTATTGTGGGCCTCGCCCATGCATTTTTGGACTGTTTGTGCACGGACATTGTTGTGTACATATCTGCAATACTTCTCGGATTATTTATGTAAATATGAGTGATTTTGGAATACATATATTTGTATATTTTTGTATGACATGTATATTGGCACATTATAATGTTTGCCCGAAATTTGCATTGTCTTTGCATTCTTCCGGGGAGATTGTGGGTTGTTACTGTTCTTTTTGTGACTGCATTGGTGTGTATGTTGTACTATGCGAGGGTGGGGGTGGGGGTGTTTGGTGGGTGTCCCCCTAACTTTTGCCTCCCCCTCCCCGTGTCGTAGGTGCAGTACTCACCGGTATCTTCTGCACCTACGTTGCTGTTGGTCGTGAAGGAGCAGAAAGACAAGGGCAGGTAGTATTTGGAGTTCCGGCTCCATGGAGTCATCGTTCCTCGTGGGATGTGTAGAAGGTGAGCGTTTTCCCATAGCAAAAGCTGTTTCCGCCGTGTTTTTATCCACGGTGAATCCGCCCCGGAAAAGGTGGCGGATTGGCCTGTTGTGATACTGTGGGCGGTACATTGTCTCCCGCCTGTCTGTTGGCAGGGACCGCCGCGCTGCTTGTCTGTACCGCCGTGGCGGGCGGTGTGTTAAAGTGGCTGTCTTTGTTGGCGGTCTCCGCCAGGGTCATGATTCCCTTTTTTTGTCCGTCTGACTGTTTGCGGTATTACCGCATCTTTAACACCGTCCGCCAGGGTTGTAATGACCACCTAGGTCTTCATATCAACTTTCACAAGTCAACGACAGTGCCTGTACAGAGGTTACATTACTTAGGAGCTACCATAGACACACTGCAGGCAAAAGTGTGTCCTTTGGAGGAACGACGTTTATCTATTCTCCAGAAGTGTCGGGCTCTCTGATCAATGCGTCACCCAACAGTGCGGACAGTCTCCTCACTTCTCGAATCCATGGCATCCTGCATTTATCTGACACCCAACGCTCGCCTCCATATGCGTCCGCTTCAGGAATGCCTGGAGGACCAATGGAATCAGTTGTCGGGGAACTGGGAGGATCGAATTCGCCTATCCACCCATGCAATCAGATCTCTGACTTGGTGGTGCTCTCCAGCCAATCTACTGAAGGGAATGCCATTCCGGGCACAGCCTCCAAAGCAAACTATTGTGACAGATGCCTCTCCGCTAGGATGGGGAGCTCATATGGATCACCTGCAAATACAAGGTCGATGGACTCATTATACGCCATCAATCTCCTAGAGCTACGGGCGGTACACCTAGCTCTCAAAGCATTTCTACCCTCAATCACAGCTGACAACTTGCTGGTGCAGACAGACAATACCACCACTATGTTCTATCTGAACAAGCAGGGGGGCACCAGATCCAGAATCTTGTCTCAAGAGTCCCAGACAATATGGCACTTAGTCAGAAAATTTAACATAGTGGCAACCCATCTTCCAGGGGTTCAGAACATGCAAGCGGATGCCCTCAGCAGAGTTCTAGAAGAGAACCACGAGTGGGTGCTCAACGAAGACGTCACTCGAGACATTTTCCGTTTGTGGGGCACACCTTCTATCGACCTATTCGCCACAGAAGAAAACAGGAAATGCTGCGTGTAGGAAGTTGGCTCTGTATGTACTATTTCAAAGTAAGAAATACCATGCACAGAGTCCAAGGGTTCCCCTTAGAGGTAAGATAGTGGCAAAAAGAGATAATTCTAATGGTCTATTTTGTGGTAGTGTGGTCGAGCAGTAGGCTTATCAGAGGGTAGTGTTAAGCATTTGTTGTACACACACAGGCAATAATGAGGAACACACACTCAAAGACAATTCCAGGCCAATAGGTTTTTGTATAGAAAAATATATTTTTTAGTTTATTTTAAGAACCACAGGTTCAAGATTTACAACCAATACTTTGAATGAAAGGTATTTCACTTAGGTAACTTAGGAACTTTGAATCAGCAAAATAGCATGTACAGTTTTCACAAAAATGGCAATAAGCTATCTTAAAACTAGACAGTGCAAATTTCAACAGTTCCTGGGGGAGGTAAGTGTTTGTTGGTTTTGCAGGTAAGTAAACCACCTACAGGGTTCAAAGTTGGGTCCAAGGTAGTCCACCGTTGGGGGTTCAGGGCAACCCCAAAGTTACCACACCAGCAGCTCAGGGCCGGTCAGGTGCAGAGGTCAAAGTGGTGGCCAAAACACTTAGGTTTCAATGGAGAAGGGGGTGCCCCAGTTCCAGTCTGCCAGCAGGTAGGTACCCGCGTCTTCAGAGGGCAGACCAGGGGGGTTTTGTAGGGCACCGGGGGGGGGGACACAAGTCAGCACAAAAAGTACACCCTCAGCGGCACGGGTCGGCCGGGTGCAGAGTGCAAACAGGCGTCGGGTTTGCAATGGAGTTCAATAGGAGACCCGGGGGTCTCTTTAGTGAAGCAGGCAGGCAAGGGGGGGGGGCTCTTTGGGGTAGCCACCACCTGGGCAAGGGAGAGGGCCACCTGGGGGTCGCTTCTGCACTGGGGGTCGGATCCTTCAGGTCCTGGGGGCTGTGGGTGCAGTGTATTTACCAGGCGTCGGGTTCTTAGAAGCAGGCAGTCGCGGTCAGGGGGAGCCTCTGTATTCCCTCTGCAGGCGTCGCTGGGGGGACTCAGGGGGGTCAACTCTGGCTACTCACAGGGTCGCAGTCGCTGGGGAGTCCTCCCTGTAGTGTTGTTTCTCCGCAGGTCAAGCCAGGGGCGTCGGGTGCAGAGTGGAAAATCTCACGCTTCCGGCGGGAACGTGCAGTACTTTAAAAGTTGTTTCTTTGTTGCAAAGTTGTTTCTTCTTTGCAGCAGAGCCGCTGTCCTCTGGAGTTCTTGGCCCTTTTGGATGCAGGGTAGTCCTCTGAGGCTTCAGGTCAGCAGTCCTTCGTCTTCAGGTTGCAGGAATCTATCTTGCTAGGTTCTGGGGGCCCCTAAATACTCAGTTTAGGGGTGTGCTTAGGTCTGGGGGGTTAGTAGCCAATGGCTACTAGCCCTGAGGGTGGCGACACACTTCTTTGTGCCTCCTCCCTTAGGGGAGGGGGGCACATCCCTAATCCTATTGGGGGAATCCTCCATCTGCAAGATGGAGGATTTCTAAAAGTCAGAGTCACCTCAGATCAGGACACCTTAGGGGCTGTCCCGACTGGCCAGTGACTCCTCCTTGTTTTTCTCATTATCTCCTCTGGCCTTGCCGCCAAAAGTGGGGCCGTGGCCGGAGGGGGCGGGCATCTCCGCTAGCTGGAGTGCCCTGGGGCGCTGTAACAAAGGGGGTGAGCCTTTGAGGCTCACCGACAGGTGTTACAGTTCCTGCAGGGGGAGGTGAGAAGCACCTCCACCCAGTACAGGCTTTGTTACTAGCCACAGAGTGACAAAGGCACTCTCCCCATGTGGCCAGCAACATGTCTCGTGTGTGGCAGGCTGGTAAAACTAGTCATCCCACACTGGAAGTCAGGTATGTTTTCAGGGGGCATCTCTAAGATGCCCTCTGGGGTGTATTTCATAATAAAATGTACACTGGCATCAGTGTGCATTTATTGTGCTGAGAAGTTTGATACCAAACTTCCCAGTTTTCAGTGTAGCCATTATGGTGCTGTGGAGTTCGTGTATGACAGACTCTCAGACCATATACTCTTATGGCTACCCTGCACTTACAATGTCTAAGGTTTTGCTTAGACACTGTAGGGGCATAGTGCTCATGCACCTATGCCCTCACCTATGGTATAGTGCACCCTGCCTTAGGGCTGTAAGGCCTGCTAGAGGGGTGACTTATCTATGCCATAGGCAGTGTGAGTTTGGCATGGCACCCAGAGTGGAGTGCCATGTCGACTTAGTCATTTTCTCCCCACCAGCACACACAAGCTGGCAAGCAGTGTGTCTGTGCTGAGTGAGGGGTCCCCAGGGCGGCATAAGACATGCTGCAGCCCTTAGAGACCTTCCCTGGCATCAGGGCCCTTGGTATCAGGGGTACCAGTTACAAGGGACTTACCTGGATGCCAGGGTGTGCCAATTGTGGAAACAAAGGTACAGTTTTAGGGAAAGAACACTGGTGCTGGGGCCTGGTTAGCAGGCCGCAGCACACTTTCAAATCATAACTTGGCATCAGCAAAGGCAAAAAATCAGGGAGTAACCATGCCAAGGAGGCATTTCCTTACACAACCCCCCACCCTCCCCCCCCCAAACGAAGGAGGATGAGACTAACCTTTCCCAGGAGAGTCTTCGTTTTCTAAGTGGAAGAACCTGGAAAGGCCATCTGTATTGGCATGGGCTGTCCCAGGTCTGTGTTCCACTATAAAGTCCATTCCCTGTAGGGAAATGGACCACCTCAACAGTTTTGGATTTTCATCTTTCATTTGCATTAGGCATCTGAGAGGTCTGTGGTCAGTTTGAACTACAAAGTGAGTACCAAAGAGGTATGGTCTCAGCTTCTTCAGGGACCAAACCACAGCAAAGGCCTCCCTATCAATGGCACTCCAACGCTGCTCCCTGGGGAGTAACCTCCTGCTAATGAAAGCAACAGGCTGGTCAAGGCCATCATCATTTGTTTGGGACAAAACTGCCCCTATCCCATGTTCAGAGTCATCAGCACAATGAACTGCTGGAGTAATCTGGAGCTTTGAGAACTGGTGCTGTGCACATAGCTTGTTTCAGGGTGTCAAAGGCCTGTTGGCATTCTACAGTCCAGTTTACCTTCTTGGGCATTTTCTTGGAGGTAAGTTCTGTGAGGGGTGTCACTATTGATCCATATCCCTTCACAAACCTCCTGTAGTACCCAGTCAAGCCAAGGAATGCCCTGACTTGAGTCTGGGTTTTTGGAGCTGCCCAGCCCAGAATAGTCTGGATCTTGGGCTGGAGTGGCTGAACCTGGCCTCCACCTACAAGGTGTCCCAAGTAAACCACAGTTCCCTGCCCTATCTGACATTTGGATGCCTTGATAGAGAGGCCTGCTGCTTACAGGGCCTTCAAAACCTTGTTCAGTTGGACCAGGTGATCCTGCCAGCTTGAGCTAAAGACAGCAATATCGTCAAGATAAGCTGCACTAAAGGACTCCAAGCCAGCAAGGACTTGATTCACCAACCTTTGGAAGGTGGCAGGGGCATTCTTTAAACCAAAGGGAATAACAGTAAACTGATAGTGCCCATCAGGTGTGGAGAATGCTGTCTTTTCTTTTGCTCCTGGTGCCATTTTGATTTGCCAGTACCCTGCTGTCAAGTCAAAGGTACTTAAGTATCTGGCAGCACCTAGTTTGTCAATCAGTTCATCTGCCCTTGGAATGGGATGGGCATCTGTCTTGGTGACAGAGTTAAGTCCTCTGTAGTCCACACAGAACCTCATCTCTCTCTTTCCATCTTTGGTGTGAGGTTTGGGGACTAAGACCACTGTGCTAGCCCGGGGGCTGTCAGAGTGCTCAGTGACTCCCAATCCTAGCATCTTGTGGACTTCCACTTTGATGCTTTCCTTAACTTGGTCAGACTGTCTGAAAATTTTGTTTTTGACAGGCATGCTGTCTCCTGTGTCCACGTCATGGGTACACAGGTGTGTCTGACCAGGGGTTAGGGAAAAGAGCTCAGCAAACTGTTGTAAGACTTTCCTACAGTCAGATTGCTGTTGGCCAGAGAGGGTGTCCGAATAGATCACTCCATCAACTGAGCCATCTTTAGGGTCTGTGGAGAGGAGATCAGGGAGAGGCTCACTCTCAGCTTCCTGGTCCTCATCTGTTACCATCAACAGATTCACATCTGCCCTGTCATGAAAGAGTTTGAGGCAGTTCACATGGATCACCCTTTTGGGGGTCCTGCTAGTGCCTAGGTCTACCAGGTAGGTGACCTGACTCTTTCTCTCTAGCACTGGGTAAGGGCCACTCCATCTGTCCTGAAGTGCCCTGGGAGACACAGGCTCCAGAACCCAGACTTTCTACCCTGGCTGAAACTCAACCATAGCAGCCTTTTGGTCATACCACATCTTCTGAAGTTGTTGGCTGGCCTCAAGGTTTTTTCTTGCCTTTTCCATGTAGTCTGCCATCCTTGAACGTAGGCCTGGTACATTGTCCACTATATCTTGTTTAGGCTCACGAAGAGGTCTCTCCCAGCCTTCTTTTACAAGAGCTAGTGGTCCCCTTACAGGATGGCCAAACAGAAGTTGAAAGGGGGAAAACCCTACTCCCTTCTGAGGCACCTCTCTGTAGGCGAAAAGCAGACATGGCAAGAGGACATCCCATCTCCTTTTGAGCTTTTCAGGGAGCCCCATGATCATGCCTTTCATTGTCTTGTTAAATCTTTCTACAAGGCCATTGGTTTGTGGATGGTATGGTGTGGTGAATTTGTAAGTCACCCCACACTCATTCCACATATGTTTCAGGTATGCTCACATGAAGTTGGTACCCCTGTCAGACACCACCTCCTTAGGAAATCCCACTCTGGTAAAGATACCAATGAGTGCTTTTGCTACTGCAGGGGCAGTAGTGGACCTAAGGGGAATTGCTTCAGGGTACCCAGTGGCATGATCCACTACCACTAGGATATACTGGTTCCCTGAGGCTGTGGGAGGTTCAAGTGGACCCACTATGTCCACACCCACTCTTTCAAAGGGGACCCCCACCACTGGAAGTGGAATGAGGGGGGCCTTTGGGTGTCCACCTATCTTACCACTGGCTTGACAGGTGGCACAGGAGCCACAAAACACCTTTACCTTCTGGGACATGTTGGGCCAATAGAAATGGTTAACTAACCTTTCCCAAGTCTTTGTTTGTCCCAAATGCCCCGCAAGTGGAATGTCATGAGCTAAGGTTAGAATGAACTCCCTAAACTCCTGAGGCACTACCACTCTCCTAGTGGCACCAGGTTTGGGATCTCTTGCCTCAGTGTAGAGGAGTCCATCTTCCCAATAGACTCTATGTGTTCCAATGATCTTTCCTTTGGTCTCTTCAGCAGCTTGCTGCCTAAGGCCTTCAAGAGAGGGACAGGTTTCTTGCCCCTTACACAACTGTTCCCTTGTGGGTCCCCCTGGGCCTGAGAGTTCAACCTGATAAGGTTCCAACTCCATAGGCTCAGTTCCCTCAGAGGGCAGAACTTCTTCCTGGGAAGAGTGGTTCTCTTTCTCTTGTTGTGTGGAAGCTGTTTCCCCAGTCTTCTTTCCTTTTCTCTTGGAGGGTTGGGCCCTTTTTCCAGGCTCCAACACCACTTTTTCACCCTGAGCCTTGCACTGTGCCCTTGTCTTGACACACACCAGTTTAGTTATACCCAGCATGGCTGCATGGGTTTTGAGTTCTACCTCAGCCCATGCTGAGGACTCCAGGTCATTTCCAAGCAAACAGTCTACAGGGATATTTGAGGAGACCACCACCTGTTTCAGGCCATTGACCCCTCCCCACTCTAAAGTTACCATAGCCATGGGATGTACTTTAGTCTGATTGTCAGCGTTGGTGACTGGATAAGTTTGTCCAGCCAGGTATTGACCAGGGGAAACCAGTTTCTCTGTCACCATGGTGACACTGGCACCTGTATCCCTCAGGCCTTTTACACTTGTCCCATTAATTAAGAGTTGCTGCCTGTAGTTTTGCATATTAGGGGGCCAGGCAGCCAGTGTGGCTAAGTCCACCCCACCCTCAGAGACTAATGTAGCTTCAGTGTGAACCTTGATTTGCTCTGGGCACACTGTTGATCCCACCTGGAGACTGGCTATTCCAGTGTTAGCTGGAGTAGAGTTTGAAGTGGCCTTATCTCCAGTTTGGTGTCCCTGCTGATTACAGCTACGACACCAGGCCTTTTTGGGATCAACGTTTTTACCCTTGTACCCACAATTGGATTGTGAAGAGGCTTTGGACCCTCCCTCCTGAGCAGGTTTTTGGGGCCCTCTAGAAGACTCTTTAGTTTTTCCCTTGGATGTCTCAACACTCTTCCCCTGGGGAGTCTTTGTGACCCCTTTCTTTTGGTCACCCCCTGTGGAAGTCTTGGTCCCCTTAGTCTTGACCCAATGGTCCGCCTTTCCCAATTCTTGGGGAGAAATTGGTCCTAGGTCTACCAGATGCTGATGCAGTTTATCATTGAAACAATTACTTAACAGGTGTTCTTTCACAAATAAATTGTACAGCCCATCATAATCATTTACACCACTGCCATGAATCCAACCATCCAGTGTTTTGACTGAGAAGTCAACAAAATCAACCCAGGTCTGGCTCGAGGATGTTTGAGCCCCCCTGAACCTAATTCTGTACTCCTCAGTTGAGAATCCAAAGCCCTCAATCAGGGTAGCCTTCATGAGGTCATAGGAGTCTGCATCTTTTCCAGAGAGTGTGAGGAGTCTATCCCTACACTTTCCAGTGAGCATTTCCCAAAGGAGAGCACCCCAGTGAGATCTGTTTACTTTTCTGGTTGCACAAGCCCTCTCAAAAGCTGTGAACCATTTGGTGATGTCATTACCATCTTCATATTTAGTTACAATCCCTTTAGGGATTTTCAACATGTCAGGAGACTCTCTGACCCTATTTATGTTGCTGCCACCATTGATGGGACCTAAGCCCATCTCTTGTCTTTCCCTTTCTATGGCTAGGATCTGTCTTTCCAAAGCCAATCTTTTGGCCAACCTGGCTAGCAGGAGGTCATCTTCATTGAGGCTGTCCTCAATGCTTCCAGAGTTGCTGGACTCTCCTGTCAGAGAAGCAGCATCTCTGACTATCACATTTGGAGTCAGGGTTGGAGAAACCCTGGTCTCCCTATCTAGGGTTGGAGGTGCGAGTTCCTCCAACTCACTAGTGTCCCCCTCTGTGAGGCCATCATCAGAGGGGTTGTTTTTAGCAAACTCTGCCAAAAGCTCCTCGAGCTGTACTTTGGTAGGGTTTGAACCAGTTTTTATCTTTTTGATTTTACAGAGAGACATTAACTCTGACATCCTAAGATGCAGGTAAGGGGTGAGGTTGAGTTCCATCACTATCTCTTCTGTAGTAGACATTATGGGGGTCATTCCGACCCTGGCGGTCATAGACCGCCAGGGCCGGGGACCGCGGATGCACCGCCAACAGGCTGGCGGTGCATCCAGGCCAATTCTGACCGCGGCGGTAAAGCCGCGGTCAGAAAAGGGAAACCGGCGGTTTCCCGCCGGCTTTCCCCTGGCCTGAGGAATCATGGGGATTCCGACCCCCTTCCCGCCAGCCTGGTTCTGGCGGTTTTGACCTCCAGAACCTGGCTGGCGGGAACGGGTGTTGTGGGGCCCCTGGGGACCCCTGCAGTGCCCATACCAATGGCAGGGGCCCCCTAACAGGGCCCCACAAAGATTTTCAGTGTCTGCATAGCAGACTCTGAAAATCGCGACGGGTGCAACTGCACCCGTCGCACCCTTTCCACTCCGCCGGCTCCATTCGGAGCCGGCATCCTCGTGGAAGGGGGTTTCCCGCTGGGCGGGCGGGCGGCCTTCTGGCGGTCGCCCGCCGGCCCAGAGGGAAACTCAGAATTACCGCAGCGGTCTTTTGACCGCGCTGCGGTATTCTGTCGGGGGAACTTTGGCAGGCGGCCTCCGCCGCCCGCCAAAGTCAGAATGACCCCCTATGTTTCTAAAAGTTGGAATACTTTTTAAGAATCTAAAACTATCTCTAGAACTTCATTCAAACTTTTACAAAACTTTTAAACTCTAAATGAAATGCTAACAGGGACTAACACAAGGCCCTAGCAGGACTTTAAAAAATTTAGAAAAATAGTTCAAATTTAAAAAATCTGTTTCTAATGACAATTTTGGGAATTTAGTCGTGTGGTCAGGTATTGGCTGAGTAGTCCAGCAAATGCAAAGTCTTGTACCCCACCGCTGACCCACCAATGTAGGAAGTTGGCTCTGTATGTACTATTTCTAAGTAAGAAATAGCATGCACAGAGTCCAAGGGCTCCCCTTAGAGGTAAGATAGTGGCAAAAAGAGCTAATTCTAATGCTCTATTTTGTGGTAGTGTGGTCGAGCAGTAGGCTTATCAGAGGGTAGTGTTAAGCATTTGTTGTACACACACAGGCAATAAATGAGGAACACACACTCAAAGACAATTCCAGGCCAATAGGTTTTTGTATAGAAAAATATATTTTCTTAGTTTATTTTAAGAACCACAGGTTCAAGATTTACAATCAATACTTCGAATGAAAGGTATTTCACCTAGGTAACTTAGGAACTTTGAATCAGCAAAATAGCATGTACAGTTTTCACAAAAATGGCAATAAGCTATTTTAAAACTAGACACAATGCAAATTTCAACAGTTCCTGGGGGAGGTAAGTGTTTGTTAGTTTTGCAGGTAAGTAAACTACCTACAGGGTTCAAAGTTGTGTCCAAGCTAGCCCACCGTTGGGGGTTCAGGGCAACCCCAAAGTTACCACACCAGCAGCTCAGGGCCGGTCAGGTGCAGAGGTCAAAGTGGTGCCCAAAACACATAGGCTTCAATGGAGAAGGGGGTGCCCCGGTTCCAGTCTGCCAGCAGGTAGTTACCTGCGTCTTCGGAGGGCAGACCAGGGGGGTTTTGTAGGGCACCGGGGGCACCGGGGGGGACACAAGTCAGCACAAAAAGTACACCCTCAGCGGCTGGGTGCAGAGTGCAATCAGGCGTCTGTTTTGCAATGGAGTTCAATAGGAGACCCGGGGGTCTCTTTAGCGAAGCAGGCAGGCAAGTGGGGGGCTCTTCGGGGTAGCCACCACCTGGGCAAGGAAGAGGGCCACCTGGGGGTTGCTTCTGCACTGGGGTCAGATCCTTCAGGTTCTGGGGGCTGCGGGTGCAGTGTCTTTACCAGGCGTCGGGTTCTTAGAAGCAGGCAGTCGCGGTCAGGGGGAGCCTCTGGATTTCCTCTGCAGGCGTCGCTGGGGGGGCTCAGGGGGGTCAACTCTGGCTACTCACAGGGTCGCAGTCGCCGGGGAGTCCTCCCTGTAGTGTTGTTTCTCCGCAGGTCGAGCCGGGGGCGTCGGGTGCAGAGTGGAAAGTCTCACACTTCCGGCGGGAACGCGCAGTCCTTTAAAAGTTATTTCTTTGTTGCAAAGTTGTTTCTTCTTTGGAGCAGAGCTGCTGTCCTCTGGAGTTCTTGGTCCTTTTGGATGCAGGGTAGTCCTCTGAGGCTTCAGAGGTCGCTGGACCCTGGGGGACGCGTCGCTGTTGCAGTTTTTCTTGAAGTGGGGAGACAGGCCGGTAGGGCTGGGGCCAAAGCAGTTGGTGTCTCCGTCTTCTCTGCAGGGCTTCAGGTCAGCAGTCCTTCGTCTTCGGGTTGCAGGAATCTATCTTGCTAGGTTCTGGGGGGCCCTAAATACTCAGTTTAGGGGGGTGTTTAGGTCTGGGGGTTAGTAGCCAATGGCTACTAGCCATGAGGGTGGCTACACCCTCTTTGTGCCTCCTCCCTGAGGGGAGGGGGGCACATCCCTAATCCTATTGGGGGAATCCTCCATCGTAAGATGGAGGATTTCTAAAAGTCAGAGTCACCTCAGCTCAGGACACCTTAGGGGCTGTCCTGACTGGCCAGTGACTCCTCCTTGTTTTTCTCATTATCTCCTCCGGCCTTGCCGACAAAAGTGGGGCCGTGGCCAGAGGGGGCGGGCATCTCCACTAGCTGGAGTGCCCTGGGGCGCTGTAACAAAGGGTGTTACAGTTTCTGCAGGGGGAGGTGAGAAGCACCTCCCCCATTACAGGCTTTGTTACTAGCCACTGAGTGACAAAGGCACTCTCCCCATGTGTCCAGCAACATGTCTGGTGTGTGGCAGGCTGGTAAAACTAGTCAGCCCACACTGGAAGTCGGGTATGTTTTCAGGGGGCATCTCTAAGATGCCTTCTGGGGTGTATTTCACAATAAAATGTACACTGGCATCAGTGTGCATTTATTGTGCTGAGAAGTTTGATACCAAACTTCCCAGTTTTCAGTGTAGCCATTATGGTGCTGTGGAGTTCGTGTATGACAGACTCTCAGACCATATACTCTTATGGCTACTCTGCACTTACAATGTCTAAGGTTTTGCTTAGACACTGTAGGGGCATAGTGCTCATGCACCTATGCCCTCACCTATGGTATAGTGCACCCTGCCGTAGGGCTGTAAGGCCTGCTAGAGGGGTGACTTATATATGCCATAGGCAGTGTGAGGTTGGCATGGCACCCTGAGGGGAGTGCCATGTCGACTTAGTCATTTTCTCCCCACCAGCACACACAAGCTGGCAAGCAGTGTGTATGTGCTGAGTGAGGGGTCCCTAGGGTGGCATAAGACATGCTTCAGCCCTTAGAGACCTTCCCTGGCATCAGGGCCCTTGATACCAGGGGTACCAGTTACAAGGGACTTACCTGGATGCCAGGGTGTGCCAATTGTGGAAACAAAGGTACAGTTTTAGGGAAAGAACACTGGTGCTGGGGCCTGGTTAGCAGGCCTCAGCACACTTTCAAATCATAACTTGGCATCAGCAAAGGCAAAAAGTCATGGGGTAACCATGCCAAGGAGGCATTTCCTTACACTGCGACTTTGCCGCCAGGTTTTACCACCCAGAATCACTGGGGAATGCTCTGTGGATAGACAAATTTATGTACGCCTTTCCACCAATTCCGCTGATCCCAGCAGTCCTCCTCAAACTCTCTATGACATCAGCCACAATGATCTTCAATGCACCAGAGTGGTCGAGACAGTGGTGGTTCCCGGATCTCCTTCAGAAATCACTCCAGCCCCATCTCAGGCTACCCCGGAGACCGGACCTCCTGACGAAGTTCGGCGGACAAATGAGGCATCCCAATCTCTCCCCATTGAATTTGGCAGCATGGCTCCTGAGCTAGTCCAGTATGGTCACTTACAACTGCCACAGGATTGTATGGACATTTTAAAAGAGGCGAAGCGGGCGTCTACTCGTTCAGCATACTCCTTCAAGTGGAAAAGATTCTGCATCTGGTGTTCTTCTAAGGGGATAGATCCTACATCTTGCAAAAAAGATGTCATTCTCCCTTACTTGTTACAATTGGCACGATCGGGCCTGCAACTTTCTTTAATAAAAGTTCATTTGGCAGCCTTAACTGCTTATAGGAAGACTCCTTCGCAAACCTCTTTCTTCAGAATGCCAGTAACCAAAGATTTTCTAGAGGGGTTAAAGAAGGTTTTTCCTCCAGTTAGGCGCCCTTCACCACCATGGGAACTTAATGTGGTCCTTTCACGTCTAATGCAACACCCATTTGAACCCATACACAAGGCATCTCTCCAACACCTCACTTGGAAGACGGCCTTTCTAGTAGCGATCACTTCAACATGAAGGGCCAGCGAAATCCAGGTCCTCTGAGCCCACGAGCCCTACACAATATTTCATTCATCTAAAGTAGTCCTACGAACACATCCGAAATTTCTACCTAAGGTCATATCCGATATCCACATTAACCAGTCGATTTCCCTACCTACGTTCTTTCCAAACCCTTCCACTCCAGCAGAGAGGGCTCTCCATTCTCTAGATGTTAAAAGAGTATTGAAATTTTATCTAGATAAGACCAATCCTTTACGGAGAACTTCACAGTTGTTAATTATGGTTCTGTCCTTACTGGCTTAGCCACCTCAAGCAATCAATAGCGAGATGGATAGTCTCCTGTATTTTATTGTGCTATCAACTAGCTAAGAAAACCTTACAGGGTAAACCTAAAGCACATTCCACCAGAGGCAAGTCAGCTACCACTGCTCTATTGCGGAATGTTCCATTAGGAGACATTTGTAAAGCTGCGACTTGGAGATCGGTTCACACCCTTACTAAACATTATTGGCTAGACTCTGATGCTCAAATAGGACAGCGTTCTCTTAGAAACCTTTTTGCTTTAGAAGATATTAGCTGATTACTCTATCTGCTCCTCCGCAGGTTATGGGATGGGCTTGGTATTCTATTCTACGCTTATGACTATACATGCAAATCCCCTACGAGAGAAGGTATAGTTTCTTACCTGTAACTCCAGTTCTCTCGTAGGGGTATTTCCATGATAGTCAGAAGCAATCCTCCCACCTCCCTGGGGGAGCAGAATGATGACTTTATTACATTTATACTTATTGTCAGCCAATAACTACCTACAAAAAGAGCTGAGGTAACTGCCTCTCTCTAAGCATGATGGGATACTGGAGGACTGGCTGTTTTTAAAGGCACAGTATCCTTTTTCTTCATTACTAATGGCAGCCTATGGGCTACAAGGCTCTGCACTCCTTCATAGGGTTTTTCTTTTTTAAATAATAGGTTTTTGAAAGATATTTGTCTGAATAATTGTATTAATTTGTCAAGCATTTTAATGCTTTTACTTCAAGGTCAATCTGAATGAAGAAGCTTGAACACTGCAGCCCTTCCAATAGGCTGCATGGGAACATTCTTAAGTGACTTGGCAGGCCTTTCTGAAGTAAGGCGAACAGGGACACTTAAGAAGTTATATTGGAAAAAGTGCTCCGGGGTCCCCGAAAGGCGGGCGGGGAAATATTCTACGCTTATGACTATCATGGAAATACCCCTACGAGAGAACTGGAGTTACAGGTAAGAAACTATACCTTCTTCCTGCTACTCGAGCCCTGTTACATAACTAGTGCCCTACTACAGACAGTATTGTTCCTGTATCAAACCCCTCACAGTCACTGAACCTGTATTAAGAAATTAAGTGGATATGAGTAGAAAAGCGGGTACTGTTGACAGTGTTTACTCTATGGACAGAGTTTACTCCTTACCACACTGGTTGCAGACAGTGACACTCTCATGAACAATGCACCACAGAGTATTATATCTACTAAGAACAGAGTACAATGTATGGAAATAGAAAACCTGTCAAAAGAGACTGTTCAATTAAAATAACTAAGGTCTGAAGGTGCTAAAGATCATACTACCTGCAGCCTTCATACTGTGATGAAACCTTAACTTACAACCTGTTTTCTGAAGCAAAACAAACGCACATACATAGTTTAGCACCTGGTGCACACAGTATTCTCTGTTATGTAGAAATTGTCATACTGAGCAGAACCTCTCTAATAACTCATGGCTGCTTGCAATACTTAGGGGCTGATTCACAAAGGTAAACTGTATTCACAAATGGATTTATGAGTAGTATTTTACAAGTGCAGAGTCTTGGCACATAAACAGATAGGACAGTCCTAACGTTTTATGTGTGGAGACTCTGCACTCGTAAAGATACTACTAATAAATCCCTTTGCGAATACCAAAAGGTCAAAAACTTACACAAAAGTGTACGTTTCCCTTTGTGAATCAGGCCCTTAGAAGATAGTATGTAAAATGTTTGCCCTGTTGGAAACATTTTCTGCAGGGCCAAAAAATGTATGTGGTACACGCTGAACACAAGTCATCAACTGTCAACGCAGACAGAGTTACTCATCAGATTTATACCATGTTCAATACCTGTGCACACTATTGATGCATTAGAAGCACAGGTGTTTTGTAAACACTTGCACTCATTAGATGAACACAGGTCGTCCAAAATTAGGTAGAAAAGTAATATGGTAGTTACCTGCAACTCTGTTAAGTATATATCAAACTACACACTCATTGGATGATGTCATCAGTTATGTCATGAGTGATGACATTTTAAATGTCATCTGTCATGCCATAATGATGTCATGGAACATTGTCATGAGTGATGTAATATGTGAGGTCATAAGCAGTGCATGGTGGGGGCACAAGTTATAGCTCTGTGTTTTTTTGAGTTCAAAACGCTAATGTTGTCACTGACATATGCACCCAACTATAATACTACATTAATGTATTTTTTTTTCCAGTGAGTTTTTTAACTTAAAGTATTATTTTATTACCATACGCAAAGCTAACTCCCCACTGTGCATCTTTTTGCCGTGTGTGGTGGTGGGTTTGCTTCAAGTCCTGGCCTTTGGCCAGGTCCTGCTGCAAACCCCTCCCAGGCCGTATGACCAAACCTCAAAACAAGAGAGGGACTGGGAGATATTAACGCAGTCCAATGTACATTTTCCCAACTAACACTACAAGGTATCATCAGGTGGTACACTGTACTCATTCAGAGAGGCCACAAAAGGTCACCTGTCCCCTTTTTTGGCCTCTCTGAATGGACACCTTATCTGCCAGGCCATAATCTAAAGGAAGGGAGGCAGCAGCCTCCCTTCCCAAGCCTTAATAGGCCCCAGGACCCAATTGACCAAGGCTAAATACAATTTAAAAGTGGATGGGGGCCGTGTGACCTTCCCCTCCCTGAGCCTTCCTAGGCCCTGGAAACCCCACCCCGGGGCCAAAATCTAAAGAAAGGGGAGCTTGCAGCCGTCTTCCCTGAGCCCTAACAGGCCCCAGGTACCCCATTCAGGGGCCAAATACAATTACAAATGGGCGGGACAGCGTGTACCCCTCCCCAAGCCTTATTTGTTCCTTGCGAACTCCATCCCCCTGGGCACCATGACATTATAAAGGGGAAGAGGGCTAAGTTGCCCTCTTCCCCACGCCTTATATGGCCCCTTGGCCCCCATCCACGAGGCTGTATTTTATTAAAAAGCGAAGGGGGGGCCACGTGCCCCCCGCTGCCCAAGCCTATTATAGCCCCTAGGACCCCATCCCCCTGTGGCCTCCATTAATAATATAGGAGTACCCCAGTGCCCACCCAGGACACCCACCAAACACCACGTTAGAGGCTGCATAGGGGGGAGGCAGGGCGACACTAGACGGCTCCCTGCATGGTGCGGGACCCGCCATTGTGAGCGGCATCAGGGACCTTCTACTGATGGAATTATAATTAAGTTAGACACCCACTTGTAGCTCTCTCCCATTACTCGGCAAACTAATATAAATTATTGCTAAATGTGTACGCACCAAATGAGGAGTCTCTCAGATGTTTACTGAACTAGGTGAAACTTTGCACCTCATGTAATGTCAGTGTTGGTGCTGGTAATGGATCTTAATTGTATGATAAATGAAAGACTGGAATGTGAATAATTCCAAAGATGAGAAAACGAAACCCAATCACTTTGCGACCTAGATATGATTGACGTTTGAAGAATCTACCATGGGGGTGAGAGAGTACTGAAATCATTTGGTACAATACTGCTTTGCTAGAATAGGCTCAGTTGATGCATCGACCAAATCAGCAGGTATATTTGTATCTTGAAAATATTTGCGTAGACCATTTTCGGGTCATTCTCCTTGCATAACAATTTACAGTGGTAACAGACTCAGGCCAAAGGTCCTAACATGTAGCTTTTCAATCATCCCCTTATTGGATGTCCCATTTAAAAGTGAACCCAGATGTCAAAGAATTCTGAAAAGGAACTGGAGAACAAGCTCTGGCAGGGTGATAGAATGGAACGCTATGAGGGTTGTGCTAAGAGGCTTCCTAAAAGAGAAAAATATATCAAATAGGCAAACAAAAGAATGAGAACTTGAGACTAAATAATACTGACTGAGAGATAAGAAAGTCTGCAAATCTGTGGGAACAGGAGAACAACATAAGAAATACAACTAATAGCTAGGCTAGAAAAGTACTAACTAACATCGTACAACTAGTGGCTGCACAAGGAGGGGGTGGGTCTAGTAAAATGATATCACGGTTGCTCAAAAGAGAAGAAGCAGGTTCAGCAGTGCTAGCATTAGAAGGCACGCAGGGGAGACTGGCATATATACAAGAATTGATCAATCATTCTTTGAACGTATGAAGGGGCCATATAGAACAGCACTAAATCAACACATAAAGAAGTGGAAGATATATTGACGAGAACAAAAATGAGGTGGCCTTGTAAGAGGTCATGGCTAACATATAGGATATTGATCGCATGGGTGATTTAAACATTGCTAAGGCTCTTGGAGAGGTGCTAGTTTGCTTGCAGTGGTATATAAAGAATAAAGGGAAATCGTGGTACAAAAGTTAGTGGAGTTTTTTAGAGAAGTAGAAGAATTTGGACAATTACCTGAAGCTGTGATGGAAGTGAGAACTGAGATGATTCCCAAACTTGGTGGAAAGACGCACATTGTAAAGCATACCAACCTTTATCATTGCAAAATAGTGAATATATACTTGGTAAAATAATAGGAAATGGACTAAAAATACTTATTGTGGATGTTATACATTGACAAATATAGTGTTATATCACATAGACACACAAGACTGAACCTATGCTGAATAGCATTTATCTTTGAAGTAGGAAAAAATCAAGCTGAAGGCAACGCTGTGCTGGCATAATTAGAAGCAGAAAAAGCCTTTGAAATTACAGATGGGCAACACCTATTTAAAGTATTAGCCACGTTAAACTTTGGGACGCATTTTATGAATAGGTCAAACTGCTCTACTAGACTATCACAACAAGAGTGGCAACTAACGCTGTGATCTCAGACCTTTAGCACCCAGACAATACCAGTATTGTTTGCATTAGCAATAGAGTCACTTACATCAGTGGTATGCCTGCCTTTGTGAAATCATGGTTTCACAATAGGACAGTGAAGCTCAAAGTGTCACTTTATGCAGACAACAAAAATACAATGTAAGGTTAAAATTAGGCCCGGGCAGAGCTCAAGGAGCTCTACTCCATGGAATTCTGTGGAGTTGGTTAACAATTCTATGGAATTCCGCAGAGTTCCGCTTGTGACGTAGTGCCACCTGGATACCAGTACCACCCTGGCTTATAAGTTACTATGTGCCGATTTCAGAAGAACTAAACAGGGTTGGGCAGCCCGACCCTGCTTAGCGCTTCCCTGATGGGGTGCAAGTCTCCACCTGTCCTGCGCACTTCCTTTCACCAACTGCCCTCCTTCACAAACTTGCTACGGAGGGCGAAGCACACCCCCTGTCTTGCACCAGCCTTTCAGTGGCTTCCTCTGCACTTACAGACAGTGTCAGACCACCCTGTCTCTAGGGCCCAGACAGCACTAGTAAGCAGCAAACCAACTCACCACCAGTAGCCTGGTATTTTCACAGAGTGCCTAGCCTTGCTGGCCACTGGCGTTAAGACACTTTCTCAGGCCGCACACATCTGGCGGGGGCTGCCGGACTACCACTCAGCAGCTAATGCTCCCCCTGGTCTCCAGCTCTCCCTGCTGGCTCCAGCTCCATACCCTATAACACCACTTCACTTCCCAGGGGGGACTCTGGGGAGACAGGTTCTTTTCAAGTTCAGCTTTGACTGCATGTTTCCATTCATTTTTAAACCACAGACCTCCCCCCATATGTATATACTGTTCATGCCCAGTGCCGGCCCCGTTTGCACACAGAAGAGAATGCAAAACAAGGCAGGTCCAAGTCTTTGCCTGCCTCAAAAATGCTATCTGGGTCCGGGGCCCCCATTGACAGCAGCCTGGCCTCTGCCTCCTTCTGCCCCTGGGCTGCTGAGAACAGTGAAAGGAGGAAGGTCTGGATCCGGAGCTGGCGCCGGTGCAGCCCTCCTCATCAGCAGCAGCTCCACGCCAACGGGGAAGAGTAACGTGCATCCCAGTAATGGGCTACACAGCGCAAGCACAGAGAATAGCGGGGATGCCCCATACTGCAAAGATATCATCAATCCGCTCAATAACTTTATCATAGGTTGTTGATGATAAGTCTTCCACTAAAGGAAAACACGAGTATTCATTAGTGACTACCATGAAATAATGTCAATTTTCTAGAGACCCATAATATCAACTGTAACTCTTTCCCAGGCATGAATAGGAAGTTTAGACATTGTCAATGCATCACCTTTGAGGATAAACAGTTATAAAGGTGCCATGCTTTTAGTTATCTCTCAACTATTTCATCTAGGTAAGAGAACCACACTCATTCTCCTAGGCCTTTTTGGTGGCTACAATTCCACAATGTCTTTCAGGGGCTAGTCCAGTAACTTGCTGTCTCAGGCTCACAAGTATGACAATTCTCGAGCCTTTCAATATGATACCCTCCCATGTGAGGGATAGCTCACCCTGTATTTTTGAATTTTTGGAATTCAGCATCATCAGCAAAAGGTTGAATACTTTTCTTTCAAGATTGTGTTGTAATAAGGTCTTTAAGCATGAGCATGTCTTTATATGCTTTGGTAGCAGCAAGAATCTGTTCAATGGGTAGAGCTGCTGGCGTGCTGGACCTTACAATGACGTTGAGATACTCTGCAGCCACTTTTGGTGTTGAACTGTGGCGATGTAGCTTCACTTGTAAAAAGTAATCTGTGGGGTTTTTGTCTTTACCTGGCTTGTGTACAACCACATAGTCATACTCTTTCAGTCGCAAACCCCACCTCTCGATGTGAGGGGGCATCTTAGCTTTTGGTTTTCCAAAGGTAATGAGCAGTGCCTGGTCTGTGATGATAGTGAAAGGTTTCCCATATAAAAACACATGAATATGTTTGCTGGACCACACAATGGCCAGACTCTCCTTCTCTGGCTGAGAGTAGGCACATTCTGTTTCAGACTGGCTTCTACTGGCATAACCCACGAATTATGTTGAACAAAGGTTGCCCCCAGCCCCATCGGGCTCCATCTACTGTGATCTCAGTATGTAGCTTGGGGTCAAAATATGTCATTTCAGTTGCATTCTCAATCGTCTGTATTATTTCTTTGAAACTGTGATGACACCTTATCTGGGTCAGAAGTCATTCCCTCATCAGAAAATATGTACCCAAAGAATTTAAGTTTGGTTTTGTGACACTCATACTTTGCTTCATTCAGAGGGAGACCTGCATCAGCAAGTAATTGGCACACTTGTGTAAGAGCAGGTTGAGTAATTTGGCAAATAACATCCTGAAATATATCTGCAGTCGATGATACACCAAAACTCAGAGCCTGATTTAGATCTTGGCGCAATCAGTCCTGACGCCGCTTTGAGTCGAATTTACTGCCCGTCCCCCTGGGAGTCTTCCACCATATTTAGATGTTGGTGGTCCTTTAGACGATAGCCTGCCCGAGTCCCACCGTCTCTGCCAGAAATCTCTACCGACGTCAATAGCGCAATTGGATAAAGTGGCAGGTGGTGGGTCTCCAGCCACTTTTCCTGCTGAGCAAATTACGATGTGCCTTACCGCCAACCCAACTGTGGCGGTTAACTCCACACCTGAGCTAGCATATTGCAAGGGAAATGAAGTAACAACCTACCCTTTTTGCCATTTCTAAGACAAGACCGGCCATTGCTGCTACCACAGACCACGAAGGAAATATGACTGTGTCATCACCAACCTCGAAGGTCAGCATTACGTATAACTAATGAACGTTGTTTGGTCACTTAACAATAGCTTGGAATCAGCGCAGTAATATACATGGTACAGTAACTTTTTTTAAACAACTTGTGACATGCATATGTCTGTAAAACATCTGTGACAGACATTATTGGAGACACACCCGTATATAAAATAAATTGATGACATACACAGTTTTTTTGTGTAAGTATTAATTATCAAATGAATGCTTGCACCAAAATAAAAAGAACATCACAATTATAAACTGTGTCCATGTGTTCAAGTGAAAGTGAAGTTAAGTAAAATATAGTGATTCCATTTGTGAACGTGAGTCAGTACATGTATATAATTGGAACAACAATTGGATTCCAGTGACACAATGAATTGTACTGCCATACACAATGTGGTGCACACTGTGTGAAAGTTGGACTCATGTCATGAGACATGTACTCCTATTCTCATCTATATTATTTTGGCAATTTAACTCATATGTGACAGTGAAAAATGTTTGGATGGTTCAGTTTACTCTGACTCTGTTGCCCTTCACTTTTGTCCTCCTATAGTACCGGGGTGTCCTCTTCATGAATGGGCATCTATTGGGCACATGTCTGGCACCTCAAAGCTATTACTTGGGAGGGGTGGGAGTGGATTGGCTGGTTGAGGTAGAGGGAGCTGGGGTGGGTGAAGTGGTTTTCTGTAGGTGTGCCACTTGCATGTGGGTCTGATGTTTGTTGTGTATGTTTGGTTGTGTGTTGCTGTGTGCAACATTCAGGTGAGTGTTGTTTGGTTGTGGTTGTTGTTTTGATGTGTGTAGTTCTGCTTTTTTGTGAGCATCTTTGTGTAGATGATTGTGTCATTGTGTTGGTAGTTGTGATTGTGGTGTATGTGGGTGTAGTACCAATAGTGTGTGTATGTCATGTAACATGTATGGCATTGTGTGTTTCCTGCGTGTAAATGTTGTGTTTTGGTAGAATGTCAAAGAATTGTGGTATGAATGAAGTGTGTTGTGTAGTGTGTTATGCAGGTGGACACTTATGGCTAAAGTGCACATGTGTGTTACTTGCCTCTTTTCCATAGCCACTGCCATTGTACAATGTACATTGCCTCCTGTAACAGGCTCCCTCCCTCAGAAATCTGCCACCAGAACACCGTCTGCAGAACTGTGACATCTAAATATGGTTTGCCAGGAAGAGCATTCCATTGAGATGGTCGGCGGATCAACGGCAATACATCTAAATACGGTGGTATAAACTCTGTTGACTTGAAGGAGTACATGGGTCTGCCGCAACTGTGGTATTCCCACCAACATCTAAATCAGGCCCTCAAGCTTTTGTATCTGAACAAACCAACATGAATTGAAAAAGTTGTATTGTATCTACAGTTCTCTTCCAGCTCGAATTAATGGTATCCTTTGTTCAGGTCACGACGGGAGAACATTTTGGCTCCGTTCAGCTTCATGATCATGTCCGCTGCTCTATGGGGACCATGAGGTTTTTCTCTCTTGATTGCTTTGTATCAACACAAATGCGCATTGCACCTCCACTATTCTTTTGGCACCACAACTATGGGCAAAACCCATGGTGTAGATGTGGTGGAGCATTCAATGGTGTTATGCTTCAACAGTGTTTCTAGTTCTCAATGGCTGCTTACAAGTGAAAATAGACGCTGCTGTGTCAGCCAACAGGACAAACATCCTCATTAATATGAAGTTGCACTTTCTTCTTTTGGAGTCTTCCTAAGACATGAAACTATGATGGGAACTGACTCACAATTTCAACCTTAGCGTGGATGTTGTAGTTGAGAGATATCACTCCCACTTCAGCAGCAGTGGCAAAGCTAAGTAGGCATGCACTAGGTGAAGTTCCCTGAAGGACCTGAACTGGCGCTTAAACTGTTTTTTTTTTTTGTTGCAAGGTTGTTGTCAACCTTTGACTCTGTAACAGTTTAGAAGCAGCCCACGTGTGTGCCTTCATGCTTGACGGAGTAAGGCATCGCACAGGAGATAAGGTGATGAGCTTTTCTACTGGCATGATCAGGGCTAGAAAAATCTACTCGGCCACTCACTATGGCAAGTTTTATTTTATGAGGTCAAGCTATTTTTAGAACCTACTTGCCCCTTCTGGCGAGTGGACAAAGAACAGGTGTTCTGTTCAGTCAGAAACTGAATTAGCAATTAAGATGCCTTTAAATATTATTCTTGTCACAGTTGCTCTGTGTTCAGAGACAGAGGTCAAAAGTCAGTTTGTCTTCTAGCAATGCAAATACTTTTACTTGTGACCGCAGAGTTCCAGGATTTTGTAAGGTGAACTGTCTGACCTATATGAAATGAAAGGCTGTTGGTATCAGGTTTTTCCTAACACACAACATTAATATCACTAAGTCAACTTTACTAACATTTCAAAATATATTTTAGTAGCTGTGAAAGACCATTTTTTGTACTTCTGTGTGATGAAAACAATATTTTAATAGGATGAAAAAAAAGTCAGAACACTTTACTTGGTGATATTCAAATGATAAATGCTTTCTGAAACCCAATTTTCACAGATTATTGTTACTACACTGACTAGTTTTATCAGTAAAGCTGCAAGTTAGTGGGAAGGTTTTTGGACATTTCTTGGGATTTAACTACTGTCTGTAAATGACAGTGCGCTACCACATCATGCTTTAGTAATATAGGGCCAGATGTAGCAATCTCCAAATTTGCGATTCGGAAATCGCGAGTCAGTGCGACTCGCAATTTCCGAATCGCAAATTCGGATGCAGAACGGTGTCTCAGACACCGCCTGCGAATCGCTATGGGGTCGCAAAGACCCACCTCATTAATACTAATGAGGTGGGTCGCATTTTGCGTACCCATAGCGATTCCCTGCACTCACAGGGATGGTGGCATGCTGGAGACAGCAGACCTCCATGTCTGTGACTGCTTTTTAAATAAAGCAGTTTTTTTTTTTTTGTATTGCAGCCCGTTTTCCTTAAAGGAAAACAAGTTGCAATACAAAAAAAATAACGAAACCATTTGGTTCAATTTTTTCAGAGCAGGCAGTGGTCCATTGGACCACTGCCTGCTCTGAAAAAACATTTATGGCAACATTCACAAAGGGGAAGGGGTCCCATGGAAACCCTTCCCTTTTGCAAATGGGTTACCACCTGTGTGACACTGGTGGTAACTGTGAATTGCTTTGTGACCGCGTTTGCGGTCACAAAGCAATTTAGCATTGCGGTACTGACTCGCAGAATGTGAATGAGCATCGCAATGCGCATTTTGCATGGCGCAAACTGCGATTTTCGCAGTTTGCGCCATGCAAAATGCTACTTACAACTGGCCCATATTTATTAAAAGTGAGTGTTTAACCCCTTCGCTGCCAGGCCTTTTCCCCCTCCTGTGCCGAGCCTTTTTTTGGCTATTTGGAGCAGTTCGCGCTTAGGCCCTCATAACTTTTAGTTCACATAAGCTACCCACGCCAAATTTGCGTCCTTTTTTTCCGACATCCTAGGGATTCTAGAGGTACCCAGACTTTGTGGGTTCCCCAGAAGGAGGCCAAGAAATTAGCCAAAAAACAGTGAAAATTTCGTTTTTTTCAAAAAAATGGGAAAAATGGGCTGCAGAAGAAGGCTTGTGGTTTTTCCTCTGAAAAGGGCATCAACAAAGGGTTTGCGGTGATAAAATCACCAGCTTCCCAGCTTTCAGGAACAGGCAGACTTGAATCAGAAAACCCAATTTTTCAACACAATTTTGGCATTTTACTGGGACATACCCCATTTTTACGATTGTTTGTGCTTTCAGCCTCCTTCCAGTCAGTGACAGAAATGGGCATGAAACCAACGCTGGATCCCAGAAACCGCAACATTTTTTAAAAGTAGACAAAAATCTGAATTCAGCAAGGGGTAATTTGTGTAGATCCTACAAGGATTTCCTACAGAAAATAACAACTGAAAAAGAAAAATATTGAAATTGAGGTGAAAAAAACATCAATTTTACTCTACGTTTTACTCTGTAACTTTTTCCAGCAATGTCAGATTTTCGAAAGCAATATACCGTTACGTCTGCTGGACTCTTCTGGTTGCGGGGATATATAGGGCTTATAGGTTCATAAAGAACTCTAGGTACCCAGAGCCAATAAATGACCTGCACCCTGCAGTGGGTTTTCAATCTATGCCGGGTATACAGCAATTCATTTGCTGAAATATAAAGAGTAAAAAATAGCTATCAAGAAAAACTTTGTATTTCCAAAATGGGCACAAGATAAGGTGTTGAGAAGCAGTGGTTATTTGCACATCTCTGAATTCCGGGGTGCCCATACTAGCATGTGAATTACAGGGCATTTCTCAAATAGATGTCTTTTTTACACACTGTCTTACATTTGGAAGGAAAAAATGTAGAGAAAGACAAGGGGCAATAACACTTGTTTTGCTATTCTATGTTCCCCCAAGTCTCCCGATAAAAATGATACCTCACTTGTGTGGGTAGGGCTAGCGCCCGTGACAGGATATGCCCCAAAACACAACGTGGACACATCACAGAAAACAGAGCTGTTTTTAGCAAAGTGCCTACCTGTAGATTTTGGCCTCTAGCTCAGCCGCCACCTAGGGAAACCTACCAAACCTGTGCATTTCTGAAAACTAGAGACCTAGGGGAATCCAAGATGGGGTGACTTGTGTGGCTCGGACCAGGTTCTGTTACCCAGAATCCTTTGCAAACCTCAAAATTTGGCAAAAAAAACACATGTTACTCACATTTCTGTGGCAGAAAGTTCTGGAATCTGAGAGGAGCCACAAATTTCCTTCCACCCAGCGTTCCCCCACGTCTCCCGATAAAAATGATACCTCACTTGTGTGGGTAGGCCTAGCGCCCGTGACAGGAAATGCCCCAAAGCGCAACGTGGACACAGCCAAATTGGTGAAGGAAAACAGAGGTGTTTTTTGCAAAGTGCCTACCTGTAGATTTTGGCCTGTTGCTCAGCCGCCACCTAGGGAAACCTAGCAAACCTGTGCATTTCTGAAAACTAGAGACCTAGGGGAATCCAAGATGGGGTGACTTGAGTGGCTCGGACCAGGTTCTGTTACCCAGAATACTTTGCAAACCTCAAAATTTGGCTAAAAAAACACATGTTCCTCACATTTCTGTGGCAGAAAGTTCTGGAATCTGAGAGGAGCCACGAATTTCCTTCCACCCAGTGTTCCCCCACGTCTCCCGATAAAAATGATACCTCACTTGTGTGGGTAGGCCTAGCGCCCGTGACAGGAAATGCCCCAAAGCGCAACGTGGACACAGCCAAATTAGTGAAGGAAAACAGAGGTGTTTTTTGCAAAGTGCCTACCTGTAGATTTTGGCCTGTAGCTCAGCCGCCACCTAGGGAAACCTACCAAACCTGTGCATTTCTGAAAACTAGAGACCTAGGGGAATCCAAGATGGGGTGACTTGTGTGGCTCGGACCAGGTTCTGTTACCCAGAATCCTTTGCAAACCTCAAAATTTGGCTAAAAAAACACATGTTCCTCACATTTCTGTGGCAGAAAGTTCTGGAATCTGAGAGGAGCCACGAATTTCCTTCCACCCAGCGTTCCCCCACGTCTCCCGATAAAAATGATACCTCACTTGTGTGGGTAGGCCTAGCGCCCGTGACAGGAAACGCCCCAAAGCGCAACGTGGACACAGCCAAATTGGTGAAGGAAAACAGAGGTGTTTTTTGCAAAGTGCCTACCTGTAGATTTTGGCCTGTAGCTCAGCCGCCACCTAGGGAAACCTACCAAACCTGTGCATTTCTGGAAACTAGAGACCTAGGGGAATCCAAGATGGGGTGACTTGTGTGGCTCGGACCAGGTTCTGTTACCCAGAATCCTTTGCAAACCTCAAAATTTGGCTAAAAAAACACATGTTCTTCACATTTCTGTGGCAGAAAGTTCTGGAATCTGAGAGGAGCCACGAATTTTCTTCCACCCAGCGTTCCCCCACGTCTCCCGATAAAAATGATACCTCACTTGTGTGGGTAGGCCTAGCGCCCGTGACAGGAAATGCCCCAAAGCGCAACGTGGACACAGCCAAATTGGTGAAGGAAAACAGAGGTTTTTTTTGCAAAGTGCCTACCTGTAGATTTTGGCCTGTAGCTCAGCCGCCACCTAGGGAAACCTACCAAACCTGTGCATTTCTGAAAACTAGAGACCTAGGGGAATCCAAGATGGGGTGACTTGTGTGGCTCGGACAGGTTCTGTTACCCAGAATCCTTTGCAAACCTCAAAATTTGGCTAAAAAACACATGTTCCTCACATTTCTGTGGCAGAAAGTTCTGGAATCTGAGAGGAGCCACAAATGTCCTTCCACCCAGCGTTCCCCCACGTCTCCCGATAAAAATGATACCTCACATGTGTGGGTAGGCCTAGCGCCCGCGACAGGAAACGCCCCAAAGCGCAACGTGGACACATCCAAATTTGTGAAGGAAAACAGAGGTGTTTTTTGCAAAGTGCCTACCTGTAGATTATGGCCTGTAGCTCAGCCGCCACCTAGGGAAACCTACCAAACCTGTGCATTTCTGAAAACTAGAGACCTAGGGGAATCCAAGATGGGGTGACTTGTGTGGCTCGGACCAGGTTCTGTTACCCAGAATCCTTTGCAAACCTCAAACTTTGGCTAAAAAAACACATGTTCCTCACATTTCTGTGGCAGAAAGTTCTGGAATCTGAGAGGAGCCACGAATTTCCTTCCACCCAGCGTTCCCACACGTCTCCCGATAAAAATGATACCTCACTTGTGTGGGTAGGCCTAGCGCCCGCGACACGAAACGCCCCAAACCGCAACGTGGACACATCCAAATTTGTGAAGGAAAACAGAGGTGTTTTTTGCAAAGTGCCTACCTGTAGATTTTGGCTTGTAGCTCAGCCGCCACCTAGGGAAACCTACCAAACCTGTGCATTTCTGGAAACTAGAGACCTAGGGGAATCCAAGATGGGGTGACTTGTGTGGCTCGGACCAGGTTCTGTTACCCAGAATCCTTTGCAAACCTCAAAATTTGGCTAAAAAAACACATGTTCCTCACATTTCTGTGGCAGAAAGTTCTGGAATCTGAGAGGAGCCACGAATTTCCTTCCACCCAGCGTTCCCCCACGTCTCCCGATGAAAATGATACCTCACTTGTGTGGGTAGGCCTAGCGCCCGCAACAGAAAACGCCCCAAACCGCAACGTGGACACATCCAAATTTGTGAAGGAAAACAGAGGTGTTTTTTTGCAAAGTGCCTACCTGTA
The DNA here is from genome assembly GCF_031143425.1 of Pleurodeles waltl. Taxonomy (NCBI): domain Eukaryota; kingdom Metazoa; phylum Chordata; class Amphibia; order Caudata; family Salamandridae; genus Pleurodeles; species Pleurodeles waltl. The sequence goes on along the minus strand of NC_090446.1, from coordinate 1,149,793,716 downwards.
GATTTTGGCTTGTAGCTCAGCCGCCACCTAGGGAAACCTACCAAACCTGTGCATTTCTGAAAACTAGAGACCTAGGGGAATCCAAGATGGGGTGACTTGTGTGGCTCGGACCAGGTTCTGTTACCCAGAATCCTTTACAAGCCTCAAAATTTGGCTAAAAAAACACATGTTCCTCACATTTCTGTGGCAGAAAGTTCTGGAATCTGAGAGGAGCCACGAATTTCCTTCCACCCAGCGTTCCCCCACGTCTCCCGATAAAAATGATACCTCACTTGTGTGGGTAGGCCTAGCGCCCGTGACAGGAAATGCCCCAAAGCGCAACGTGGACACAGCCAAATTGGTGACGGAAAACAGAGGTGTTTTTTGCAAAGTGCCTACCTGTAGATTTTGGCCTGTAGCTCAGCCGCCACTTAGGGAAACCTAGCAAACCTGTGCATTTCTGAAAACTAGAGACCTAGGGGAATCCAAGATGGGGTGACTTGTGTGGCTCGGACCAGGTTCTGTTACCAAGAATCTTTTGCAAACCTCAAAATTTGGCTAAAAAAACTCATGTTCCTCACATTTCTGTGGCAGAACGTTCTGGAATCTGAGAGGAGCCACGAATTTCCTTCCACCCAGCGTTCCCCCACATCTCACGATAAAAATGATATCTCACTTGTGTGGGTAGGCCTAGCGCCCGTGACAGGAAACGCCCCAAAGGGCAACGTGGACACAGCCAAATTAGTGAAGGAAAACAGAGGTGTTTTTTGCAAAGTGCCTACCTGTAGATTTTGGCCTGTAGCTCAGCCGCCACCTAGGGAAACCTAGCAAACCTGTGCATTTCTGAAAACTAGAGACCTAGGGGAATCCAAGATGGGGTGACTTGTGTGGCTCGGACCAGGTTCTGTTACCCAGAATACTTTGCAAACATCAAAATTTGGCTAAAAAAACACATGTTCCTCACATTTCTGTGGCAGAAAGTTCTGGAATCTGAGAGGAGCCACGAATTTCCTTCCACCCAGTGTTCCCCCACGTCTCCCGATAAAAATGATACCTCACTTGTGTGGGTAGGCCTAGCGCCCGTGACAGGAAATGCCCCAAAGCGCAACGTGGACACAGCCAAATTAGTGAAGGAAAACAGAGGTGTTTTTTGCAAAGTGCCTACCTGTAGATTTTGGCCTGTAGCTCAGCCGCCACCTAGGGAAACCTACCAAACCTGTGCATTTCTGAAAACTAGAGACCTAGGGGAATCCAAGATGGGGTGACTTGTGTGGCTCGGACCAGGTTCTGTTACCCAGAATCCTTTGCAAACCTCAAAATTTGGCTAAAAAAACACATGTTCCTCACATTTCTGTGGCAGAAAGTTCTGGAATCTGAGAGGAGCCACGAATTTCCTTCCACCCAGCGTTCCCCCACGTCTCCCGATAAAAATGATACCTCACTTGTGTGGGTAGGCCTAGCGCCCGTGACAGGAAACGCCCCAAAGCGCAACGTGGACACAGCCAAATTGGTGAAGGAAAACAGAGGTGTTTTTTGCAAAGTGCCTACCTGTAGATTTTGGCCTGTAGCTCAGCCGCCACCTAGGGAAACCTACCAAACCTGTGCATTTCTGGAAACTAGAGACCTAGGGGAATCCAAGATGGGGTGACTTGTGTGGCTCGGACCAGGTTCTGTTACCCAGAATCCTTTGCAAACCTCAAAATTTGGCTAAAAAAACACATGTTCTTCACATTTCTGTGGCAGAAAGTTCTGGAATCTGAGAGGAGCCACAAATTTTCTTCCACCCAGCGTTCCCCCACGTCTCCCGATAAAAATGATACCTCACTTGTGTGGGTAGGCCTAGCGCCCGTGACAGGAAATGCCCCAAAGCGCAACGTGGACACAGCCAAATTGGTGAAGGAAAACAGAGGTTTTTTTTGCAAAGTGCCTACCTGTAGATTTTGGCCTGTAGCTCAGCCGCCACCTAGGGAAACCTACCAAACCTGTGCATTTCTGAAAACTAGAGACCTAGGGGAATCCAAGATGGGGTGACTTGTGTGGCTCGGACAGGTTCTGTTACCCAGAATCCTTTGCAAACCTCAAAATTTGGCTAAAAAACACATGTTCCTCACATTTCTGTGGCAGAAAGTTCTGGAATCTGAGAGGAGCCACAAATTTCCTTCCACCCAGCGTTCCCCCACGTCTCCCGATAAAAATGATACCTCACATGTGTGGGTAGGCCTAGCGCCCGCGACAGGAAACGCCCCAAAGCGCAACGTGGACACATCCAAATTTGTGAAGGAAAACAGAGGTGTTTTTTGCAAAGTGCCTACCTGTAGATTATGGCCTGTAGCTCAGCCGCCACCTAGGGAAACCTACCAAACCTGTGCATTTCTGAAAACTAGAGACCTAGGGGAATCCAAGATGGGGTGACTTGTGTGGCTCGGACCAGGTTCTGTTACCCAGAATCCTTTGCAAACCTCAAACTTTGGCTAAAAAAACACATGTTCCTCACATTTCAGTGGCAGAAAGTTCTGGAATCTGAGAGGAGCCACGAATTTCCTTCCACCCAGCGTTCCCCCACGTCTCCCGATAAAAATGATACCTCACTTGTGTGGGTAGGCCTAGCGCCCGCGACACGAAACGCCCCAAACCGCAACGTGGACACATCCAAATTTGTGAAGGAAAACAGAGGTGTTTTTTGCAAAGTGCCTACCTGTAGATTTTGGCTTGTAGCTCAGCCGCCACCTAGGGAAACCTACCAAACCTGTGCATTTCTGGAAACTAGAGACCTAGGGGAATCCAAGATGGGGTGACTTGTGTGGCTCGGACCAGGTTCTGTTACCCAGAATCCTTTGCAAACCTCAAAATTTGGCTAAAAAAACACATGTTCCTCACATTTCTGTGGCAGAAAGTTCTGGAATCTGAGAGGAGCCACGAATTTCCTTCCACCCAGCGTTCCCCCACGTCTCCCGATGAAAATGATACCTCACTTGTGTGGGTAGGCCTAGCGCCCGCAACAGAAAACGCCCCAAACCGCAACGTGGACACATCCAAATTTGTGAAGGAAAACAGAGGTGTTTTTTTGCAAAGTGCCTACCTGTAGATTTTGGCTTGTAGCTCAGCCGCCACCTAGGGAAACCTACCAAACCTGTGCATTTCTGAAAACTAGAGACCTAGGGGAATCCAAGATGGGGTGACTTGTGTGGCTCGGACCAGGTTCTGTTACCCAGAATCCTTTACAAACCTCACAATTTGGCTAAAAAAACACATGTTCCTCACATTTCTGTGGCAGAAAGTTCTGGAATCTGAGAGGAGCCACGAATTTCCTTCCACCCAGCGTTCCCCCACGTCTCCCGATAAAAATGATACCTCACTTGTGTGGGTAGGCCTAGCGCCCGTGACAGGAAATGCCCCAAAGCGCAACGTGGACACAGCCAAATTGGTGACGGAAAACAGAGGTGTTTTTTGCAAAGTGCCTACCTGTAGATTTTGGCCTGTAGCTCAGCCGCCACTTAGGGAAACCTAGCAAACCTGTGCATTTCTGAAAACTAGAGACCTAGGGGAATCCAAGATGGGGTGACTTGTGTGGCTCGGACCAGGTTCTGTTACCAAGAATCTTTTGCAAACCTCAAAATTTGGCTAAAAAAACTCATGTTCCTCACATTTCTGTGGCAGAACGTTCTGGAATCTGAGAGGAGCCACGAATTTCCTTCCACCCAGCGTTCCCCCACGTCTCACGATAAAAATGATATCTCACTTGTGTGGGTAGGCCTAGCGCCCGTGACAGGAAACGCCCCAAAGGGCAACGTGGACACAGCCAAATTAGTGAAGGAAAACAGAGGTGTTTTTTGAAAAGTGCCTACCTGTAGATTTTGGCCTGTAGCTCAGCCGCCACCTAGGGAAACCTACCAAACCTGTGCATTTCTGAAAACTAGAGACCTAGGGGAATCCAAGATGGGGTGACTTGTGTGGCTCGGACCAGGTTCTGTTACCCAGAATCCTTTGCAAACCTCAAAATTTGGCTAAAAAAACACATGTTCCTCACATTTCTGTGGCAGAAAGTTCTGGAATCTGAGAGGAGCCACGAATTTCCTTCCACCCAGCGTTCCCCCACGTCTCCCGATAAAAATGATACCTCACTTGTGTGGGTAGGCCTAGCGCCCGTGACAGGAAATGCCCCAAAGCGCAACGTGGACACAGCCAAATTGGTGAAGGAAAACAGAGGTGTTTTTTGCAAAGTGCCTACCTGTAGATTTTGGCCTGTAGCTCAGCCGCCACCTATGGAAACCTACCAAACCTGTGCATTTCTGAAAACTAGAGACCTAGGGGAATCCAAGATGGGGTGACTTGTGTGGATCGGACCAGGTTCTGTTACCCAGAATCCTTTGCAAACCTCAAAATTTGGCTAAAAAAACACATGTTCTTCACATTTCTGTGGCAGAAAGTTCTGGAATCTGAGAGGAGCCACGAATTTTCTTCCACCCAGCGTTCCCCCACGTCTCCCGATAAAAATGATACCTCACTTGTGTGGGTATGCCTAGCGCCCGTGACAGGAAATGCCCCAAAGCGCAACGTGGACACAGCCAAATTGGTGAAGGAAAACAGAGTTTTTTTTTGCAAAGTGCCTACCTGTAGATTTTGGCCTGTAGCTCAGCCGCCACCTAGGGAAACCTACCAAACCTGTGCATTTCTGAAAACTAGAGACCTAGGGGAATCCAAGATGGGGTGACTTGTGTGGCTCGGACCAGGTTCTGTTACCCAGAATCCTTTGCAAACCTCAAAATTTGGCTAAAAAAACTCATGTTCCTCACATTTCTGTGGCAGAAAGTTCTGGAATCTGAGAGGAGCCACAAATTTCCTTCCACCCAGCGTTCCCCCACGTCTCCCGATAAAAATGATACCTCACATGTGTGGGTAGGCCTAGCGCCCGCGACAGGAAACGCCCCAAAGCGCAACGTGGACACATCCAAATTTGTGAAGGAAAACAGAGGTGTTTTTTGCAAAGTGCCTACCTGTAGATTATGGCCTGTAGCTCAGCCGCCACCTAGGGAAACCTACCAAACCTGTGCATTTCTGAAAACTAGAGACCTAGGGGAATCCAAGATGGGGTGACTTGTGTGGCTCGGACCAGGTTCTGTTACCCAGAATCCTTTACAAACCTCAAAATGTGGCTAAAAAAACACATGTTCCTCACATTTCTGTGGCAGAAAGTTCTGGAATCTGAGAGGAGCCACGAATTTCCTTCCACCCAGCATTCCCCCACGTCTCCCGATATAAATGATACCTCACTTGTGTGGGTAGGCCTAGCGCCCGTGACAGGAAATGCCCCAAAGCGCAACGTGGACACAGCCAAATTGGTGACGGAAAACAGAGGTGTTTTTTGCAAAGTGCCTACCTGTAGATTTTGGCCTGTAGCTCAGCCGCCACTTAGGGAAACCTAGCAAACCTGTGCATTTCTGAAAACTAGAGACCTAGGGGAATCCAAGATGGGGTGACTTGTGTGGCTCGGACCAGGTTCTGTTACCAAGAATCTTTTGCAAACCTCAAAATTTGGCTAAAAAAACTCATGTTCCTCACATTTCTGTGGCAGAACGTTCTGGAATCTGAGAGGAGCCACGAATTTCCTTCCACCCAGCGTTCCCCCACGTCTCACGATAAAAATGATATCTCACTTGTGTGGGTAGGCCTAGCGCCCGTGACAGGAAACGCCCCAAAGGGCAACGTGGACACAGCCAAATTAGTGAAGGAAAACAGAGGTGTTTTTTGCAAAGTGCCTACCTGTAGATTTTGGCCTGTAGCTCAGCCGCCACCTAGGGAAACCTACCAAACCTGTGCATTTCTGAAAACTAGAGACCTAGGGGAATCCAAGATGGGGTGACTTGTGTGGCTCGGACCAGGTTCTGTTACCCAGAATCCTTTGCAAACCTCAAAATTTGGCTAAAAAAACACATGTTCCTCACATTTCTGTGGCAGAAAGTTCTGGAATCTGAGAGGAGCCACGAATTTCCTTCCACCCAGCGTTCCCCCACGTCTCCCGATAAAAATGATACCTCACTTGTGTGGGTAGGCCTAGCGCCCGTGACAGGAAACGCCCCAAAGCGCAACGTGGACACAGCCAAATTGGTGAAGGAAAACAGAGGTGTTTTTTGCAAAGTGCCTACCTGTAGATTTTGGCCTGTAGCTCAGCCGCCACCTATGGAAACCTACCAAACCTGTGCATTTCTGAAAACTACAGACCTAGGGGAATCCAAGATGGGGTGACTTGTGTGGATCAGACCAGGTTCTGTTACCCAGAATCCTTTGCAAACCTCAAAATTTGGCTAAAAAAACACATGTTCTTCACATTTCTGTGGCAGAAAGTTCTGGAATCTGAGAGGAGCCACGAATTTTCTTCCACCCAGCGTTCCCCCACGTCTCCCGATAAAAATGATACCTCACTTGTGTGGGTAGGCCTAGCGCCCGTAACAGGAAATGCCCCAAAGCGCAACGTGGACACAGCCAAATTGGTGAAGGAAAACAGAGGTTTTTTTTGCAAAGTGCCTACCTGTAGATTTTGGCCTGTAGCTCAGCCGCCACCTAGGGAAACCTACCAAACCTGTGCATTTCTGAAAACTAGAGACCTAGGGGAATCCAAGATGGGGTGACTTGTGTGGCTCGGACCAGGTTCTGTTACCCAGAATCCTTTGCAAACCTCAAAATTTGGCTAAAAAAACACATGTTCCTCACATTTCTGTGGCAGAAAGTTCTGGAATCTGAGAGGAGCCACAAATTTCCTTCCACCCAGCGTTCCCCCACGTCTCCCGATAAAAATGATACCTCACTTGTGTGGGTAGGCCTAGCGCCCGCGACAGAAAACGCCCCAAAGCGCAACGTGGACACAGCCAAATTGGTGAAGGAAAACAGAGGTGTTTTTTGCAAAGTGCCTACCTGTAGATTTTGGCCTGTAGCTCAGCCGCCACCTAGGGAAACCTAGCAAACCTGTGCATTTCTGAAAACTAGAGACCTAGGGGAATCCAAGATGGGGTGACTTGTGTGGCTCGGACCAGGTTCTGTTACCAAGAATCTTTTGCAAACCTCAAAATTTGGCTAAAAAAACTCATGTTCCTCACATTTCTGTGGCAGAATGTTCTGGAATCTGAGAGGAGCCACTAATTTCCTTCCACCCAGCGTTCCCCCACGTCTCACGATAAAAATGATACCTCACATGTGTGGGTAGGCCTAGCGCCCGCGACAGGAAACGCCCCAAAGCGCAACGTGGACACATCCAAATTTGTGAAGGAAAACAGAGGTGTTTTTTGCAAAGTGCCTACCTGTAGATTTTGGCCTGTAGCTCAGCCGCCACCTAGGGAAACCTACCAAACCTGTGCATTTCTGAAAACTAGAGAGCTAGGGGAATCCAAGATGGGGTGACTTGTGTGGCTCGGACCAGGTTCTGTTACCCAGAATCCTTTGCAAACCTTAAAATTTGGCTAAAAAAACACATGTTCCTCACATTTCTGTGGCAGAAAGTTCTGGAATCTGAGAGGAGCCACGAATTTCCTTCCACCCAGCGTTCCCCCACGTCTCCCGATAAAAATGATACCTCACTTGTGTGGGTAGGCCTAGCGCCCGTGACAGGAAATGCCCCAAAGCGCAACCTGGACACAGCCAAATTGGTGAAGGAAAACAGAGGTGTTTTTTGCAAAGTGCCTACCTGTAGATTTTGGCCTGTAGCTCAGCCGCCACCTAGGGAAACCTACCAAACCTGTGCATTTCTGAAAACTAGAGACCTAGGGGAATCCAAGATGGGGTGACTTGTGTGGCTCGGACCAGGTTCTGTTACCCAGAATCCTTTGCAAACCTCAAAATTTGGCTAAAAAAACACATGTTCCTCACATTTCTGTGGCAGAAAGTTCTGGAATCTGAGAGGAGCCACGAATTTCCTTCCACCCAGCGTTCCCCCACGTCTCCCGATAAAAATTATACCTCACTTGTGTGGGTAGGCCTAGCGCCCGTGACAGGAAACGCCCCAAAGCGCAACGTGGACACATCCAAATTGGTGACGGAAAACAGAGGTGTTTTTTGCAAAGTGCCTACCTGTAGATTTTGGCCTGTAGCTCAGCCGCCACCTAGGGAAACCTAGCAAACCTGTGCATTTCTGAAATCTAGAGACCTAGGGGAATCCAAGATGGGGTGACTTGTGTGGCTCGGACCAGGTTCTGTTACCAAGAATCCTTTGCAAACCTCAAAATTTGGCAAAAAAAACTCATGTTCCTCACATTTCTGTGGCAGAACGTTCTGGAATCTGAGAGGAGCCACGAATTTCCTTCCACCCAGCGTTCCCCCACGTCTCACGATAAAAATGATACCTCACATGTGTGGGTAGGCCTAGCGCCCGCGACAGGAAACGCCCCAAAGCGCAACGTGGACACATCCAAATTGGTGAAGGAAAACAGAGGTATTTTTTGCAAAGTGCCTACCTGTAGATTTTGGCCTGTAGCTCAGCCGCCACCTAGGGAAACCTACCAAACCTGTGCATTTCTGAAAACTAGAGACCTAGGGGAATCCAAGATGGGGTGACTTGTGTGGCTCGGACCAGGTTCTGTTACCCAGAATCCTTTGCAAACCTCAAAATTTGGCTAAAAAAACACATGTTCCTCACATTTCTGTGGCAGAAAGTTCTGGAATCTGAGAGGAGCCACGAATTTCCTTCCACCCAGCGTTCCCCCACGTCTCCCAATAAAAATGATACCTCACTTGTGTGGGTAGGCCTAGCGCCCGTGACAGGAAACGCCCCAAAGCGCAACGTGGACACAGCCAAATTGGTGACGGAAAACAGAGGTTTTTTTTGCAAAGTGCCTACCTGTAGATTTTGGCCTGTAGCTCAGCCGCCACCTAGGGAAACCTAGCAAACCTGTGCATTTCTGAAAACTAGAGACCTAGGGGAATCCAAGATGGGGTGACTTGTGTGGCTCGGACCAGGTTCTGTTACCCAGAATCCTTTGCAAACCTCAAAATTTGGCTAAAAAAACTCATGTTCCTCACATTTCTGTGGCAGAACATTCTGGAATCTGAGAGGAGCCACGAATTTCCTTCCACCCAGCGTTCCCCCACGTCTCACGATAAAAATGATACCTCACATGTGTGGGTAGGCCTAGCGCCCGCAACAGGAAACGCCCCAAAGCGCAACGTGGACACATCCAAATTTGTGAAGGAAAACAGAGGTGTTTTTTGCAAAGTGCCTACCTGTAGATTATGGCCTGTAGCTCAGCCGCCACCTAGGGAAACCTACCAAACCTGTGCATTTCTGAAAACTAGAGACCTAGGGGAATCCAAGATGGGGTGACTTGTGTGGCTCGGACCAGGTTCTGTTACCCAGAATCCTTTGCAAACCTCAAACTTTGGCTAAAAAAACACATGTTCCTCACATTTCTGTGGCAGAAAGTTCTGGAATCTGAGAGGAGCCACGAATTTCCTTCCACCCAGCGTTCCCCCACGTCTCCCGATAAAAATGATACCTCACTTGTGTGGGTAGGCCTAGCGCCCGCGACACGAAACGCCCCAAACCGCAACGTGGACACATCCAAATTTGTGAAGGAAAACAGAGGTGTTTTTTGCAAAGTGCCTACCTGTAGATTTTGGCTTGTAGCTCAGCCGCCACTTATGGAAACGTAGCAAACCTGTGCATTTCTGAAAACTAGAGACCTAGGGGAATCCAAGATGGGGTGACTTGTGTGGCTCGGACCAGGTTCTGTTACCAAGAATCTTTTGCAAACCTTAAAATTTGACTAAAAAAACTCATGTTCCTCACATTTCTGTGGCAGAACGTTCTGGAATCTGAGAGGAGCCACGAATTTCCTTCCACCCAGCGTTCCCCCACGTCTCACGATAAAAATGATACCTCACATGTGTGGGTAGGCCTAGCGCCCGCGACAGGAAACACCCCAAAGCGCAACGTGGACACATCCAAATTTGTGAAGGAAAACAGAGGTGTTTTTTGCAAAGTGCCTACCTGTAGATTTTGGCCTGTAGCTCAGCCGCCACCTAGGGAAACCTACCAAACCTGTGCATTTCTGAAAACTAGAGAGCTAGGGGAATCCAAGATGGGGTGACTTGTGTGGCTCGGACCAGGTTCTGTTACCCAGAATCCTTTGCAAACCTCAAAATTTGGCTAAAAAAACAAATGTTCCTCACATTTCGGTGGCAGAAAGTTCTGGAATCTGAGAGGAGCCACGAATTTCCTTCCACCCAGCGTTCCCCCACGTCTCCCGATAAAAATGATACCTCACTTGTGTGGGTAGGCCTAGCGCCCGTGACAGGAAATGCCCCAAAGCGCAACCTGGACACAGCCAAATTGGTGAAGGAAAACAGAGGTGTTTTTTGCAAAGTGCCTACCTGTAGATTTTGGCCTGTAGCTCAGCCGCCACCTAGGGAAACCTACCAAACCTGTGCATTTCTGAAAACTAGAGACCTAGGGGAATCCAAGATGGGGTGACTTGTGTGGCTCGGACCAGGTTCTGTTACCCAGAATCCTTTGCAAACCTCAAAATTTGGCTAAAAAAACACATGTTCCTCACATTTCTGTGGCAGAAAGTTCTGGAATCTGAGAGGAGCCACGAATTTCCTTCCACCCAGCGTTTCCCCACGTCTCCTGATAAAAATTATACCTCACTTGTGTGGGTAGGCCTAGCGCCCGTGACAGGAAACGCCCCAAAGCGCAACGTGGACACAGCCAAATTGGTGACGGAAAACAGAGGTGTTTTTTGCAAAGTGCCTACCTGTAGATTTTGGCCTGTAGCTCAGCCGCCACCTAGGGAAACCTACCAAACCTGTGCATTTCTGAAAACTAGAGACCTAGGGGAATCCAAGATGGGGTGACTTGTGTGGCTCGGACAGGTTCTGTTACCCAGAATCCTTTGCAAAACTCAAAATTTGGCTAAAAAACACATGTTCCTCACATTTCTGTGGCAGAAAGTTCTGGAATCTGAGAGGAGCCACAAATTTCCTTCCACCCAGCGTTCCCCCACGTCTCCCGATAAAAATGATACCTCACATGTGTGGGTAGGCCTAGCGCCCGCGACAGGAAACGCCCCAAAGCGCAACGTGGACACATCCAAATTTGTGAAGGAAAACAGAGGTGTTTTTTGCAAAGTGCCTACCTGTAGATTATGGCCTGTAGCTCAGCCGCCACCTAGGGAAACCTACCAAACCTGTGCATTTCTGAAAACTAGAGACCTAGGGGAATCCAAGATGGGGTGACTTGTGTGGCTCGGACCAGGTTCTGTTACCCAGAATCCTTTGCAAACCTCAAACTTTGGCTAAAAAAACACATGTTCCTCACATTTCTGTGGCAGAAAGTTCTGGAATCTGAGAGGAGCCACGAATTTCCTTCCACCCAGCGTTCCCCCACGTCTCCCGATAAAATTGATACCTCACTTGTGTGGGTAGGCCTAGCGCCCGCGACACGAAACGCCCCAAACCGCAACGTGGACACATCCAAATTTGTGAAGGAAAACAGAGGTGTTTTTTGCAAAGTGCCTACCTGTAGATTTTGGCTTGTAGCTCAGCCGCCACCTAGGGAAACCTACCAAACCTGTGCATTTCTGGAAACTAGAGACCTAGGGGAATCCAAGATGGGGTGACTTGTGTGGCTCAGACCAGGTTCTGTTACCCAGAATCCTTTGCAAACCTCAAAATTTGGCTAAAAAAACACATGTTCCTCACATTTCTGTGGCAGAAAGTTCTGGAATCTGAGAGGAGCCACGAATTTCCTTCCACCCAGCGTTCCCCCACGTCTCCCGATGAAAATGATACCTCACTTGTGTGGGTAGGCCTAGCGCCCGCAACAGAAAACGCCCCAAACCGCAACGTGGACACATCCAAATTTGTGAAGGAAAACAGAGGTGTTTTTTTGCAAAGTGCCTACCTGTAGATTTTGGCTTGTAGCTCAGCCGCCACCTAGGGAAACCTACCAAACCTGTGCATTTCTGGAAACTAGAGACCTAGGGGAATCCAAGATGGGGTGACTTGTGTGGCTCAGACCAGGTTCTGTTACCCAGAATCCTTTGCAAACCTCAAAATTTGGCTAAAAAAACACATGTTCCTCACATTTCTGTGGCAGAAAGTTCTGGAATCTGAGAGGAGCCACGAATTTCCTTCCACCCAGCGTTCCCCCACGTCTCCCGATGAAAATGATACCTCACTTGTGTGGGTAGGCCTAGCGCCCGCAACAGAAAACGCCCCAAACCGCAACGTGGACACATCCAAATTTGTGAAGGAAAACAGAGGTGTTTTTTTGCAAAGTGCCTACCTGTAGATTTTGGCTTGTAGCTCAGCCGCCACCTAGGGAAACCTACCAAACCTGTGCATTTCTGAAAACTAGAGACCTAGGGGAATCCAAGATGGGGTGACTTGTGTGGCTCGGACCAGGTTCTGTTACCCAGAATCCTTTACAAACCTCAAAATTTGGCTAAAAAAACACATGTTCCTCACATTTCTGTGGCAGAAAGTTCTGGAATCTGAGAGGAGCCACGAATTTCCTTCCACCCAGCGTTCCCCCACGTCTCCCGATAAAAATGATACCTCACTTGTGTGGGTAGGCCTAGCGCCCGTGACAGGAAATGCCCCAAAGCACAACGTGGACACAGCCAAATTGGTGACGGAAAACAGAGGTGTTTTTTGCAAAGTGCCTACCTGTAGATTTTGGCCTGTAGCTCAGCCGCCACTTAGGGAAACCTAGCAAACCTGTGCATTTCAGAAAACTAGAGACCTAGGGGAATCCAAGATGGGGTGACTTGTGTGGCTCGGACCAGGTTCTGTTACCAAGAATCTTTTGCAAACCTCAAAATTTGGCTAAAAAAACTCATGTTCCTCACATTTCTGTGGCAGAACGTTCTGGAATCTGAGAGGAGCCACGAATTTCCTTCCACCCAGCGTTCCCCCACGTCTCACGATAAAAATGATATCTCACTTGTGTGGGTAGGCCTAGCGCCCGTGACAGGAAACGCCCCAAAGGGCAACGTGGACACAGCCAAATTAGTGAAGGAAAACAGAGGTGTTTTTTGCAAAGTGCCTACCTGTAGATTTTGGCCTGTAGCTCAGCCGCCACCTAGGGAAACCTAGCAAACCTGTGCATTTCTGAAAACTAGAGACCTAGGGGAATCCAAGATGGGGTGACTTGTGTGGCTCGGACCAGGTTCTGTTACCCAGAATACTTTGCAAACCTCAAAATTTGGCTAAAAAAACACATGTTCCTCACATTTCTGTGGCAGAAAGTTCTGGAATCTGAGAGGAGCCACGAATTTCCTTCCACCCAGTGTTCCCCCACGTCTCCCGATAAAAATGATACCTCACTTGTGTGGGTAGGCCTAGCGCCCGTGACAGGAAATGCCCCAAAGCGCAACGTGGACACAGCCAAATTAGTGAAGGAAAACAGAGGTGTTTTTTGCAAAGTGCCTACCTGTAGATTTTGGCCTGTAGCTCAGCCGCCACCTAGGGAAACCTACCAAACCTGTGCATTTCTGAAAACTAGAGACCTAGGGGAATCCAAGATGGGGTGACTTGTGTGGCTCGGACCAGGTTCTGTTACCCAGAATCCTTTGCAAACCTCAAAATTTGGCTAAAAAAACACATGTTCCTCACATTTCTGTGGCAGAAAGTTCTGGAATCTGAGAGGAGCCACGAATTTCCTTCCACCCAGCGTTCCCCCACGTCTCCCGATAAAAATGATACCTCACTTGTGTGGGTAGGCCTAGCGCCCGTGACAGGAAACGCCCCAAAGCGCAACGTGGACACAGCCAAATTGGTGAAGGAAAACAGAGGTGTTTTTTGCAAAGTGCCTACCTGTAGATTTTGGCCTGTAGCTCAGCCGCCACCTAGGGAAACCTACCAAACCTGTGCATTTCTGGAAACTAGAGACCTAGGGGAATCCAAGATGGGGTGACTTGTGTGGCTCGGACCAGGTTCTGTTACCCAGAATCCTTTGCAAACCTCAAAATTTGGCTAAAAAAACACATGTTCTTCACATTTCTGTGGCAGAAAGTTCTGGAATCTGAGAGGAGCCACGAATTTTCTTCCACCCAGCGTTCCCCCACGTCTCCCGATAAAAATGATACCTCACTTGTGTGGGTAGGCCTAGCGCCCGTGACAGGAAATGCCCCAAAGCGCAACCTGGACACAGCCAAATTGGTGAAGGAAAACAGAGGTGTTTTTTGCAAAGTGCCTACCTGTAGATTTTGGCCTGTAGCTCAGCCGCCACCTAGGGAAACCTACCAAACCTGTGCATTTCTGAAAACTACAGACCTAGGGGAATCCAAGATGGGGTGACTTGTGTGGCTCGGACCAGGTTCTGTTACCCAGAATCCTTTGCAAACCTCAAAATTTGGCTAAAAAAACACATGTTCCTCACATTTCTGTGGCAGAAAGTTCTGGAATCTGAGAGGAGCCACGAATTTCCTTCCACCCAGCGTTCCCCCACGTCTCCCGATAAAAATTATACCTCACTTGTGTGGGTAGGCCTAGCGCCCGTGACAGGAAACGCCCCAAAGCGCAACGTGGACACATCCAAATTGGTGACGGAAAACAGAGGTGTTTTTTGCAAAGTGCCTACCTGTAGATTTTGGCCTGTAGCTCAGCCGCCACCTATGGAAACCTACCAAACCTGTGCATTTCTGAAAACTACAGACCTAGGGGAATCCAAGATGGGGTGACTTGTGTGGCTCGGACCAGGTTCTGTTACCCAGAATCCTTTGCAAACCTCAAAATTTGGCTAAAAAAACACATGTTCCTCACATTTCTGTGGCAGAAAGTTCTGGAATCTGAGAGGAGCCACGAATTTCCTTCCACCCAGCGTTCCCCCACGTCTCCCGATGAAAATGATACCTCACTTGTGTGGGTAGGCCTAGCGACCGCAACAGAAAACGCCCCAAACCGCAACGTGGACACATCCAAATTTGTGAAGGAAAACAGAGGTGTTTTTTTGCAAAGTGCCTACCTGTAGATTTTGGCTTGTAGCTCAGCCGCCACCTAGGGAAACCTACCAAACCTGTGCATTTCTGAAAACTAGAGACCTAGGGGAATCCAAGATGGGGTGACTTGTGTGGCTCGGACCAGGTTCTGTTACCCAGAATCCTTTACAAACCTCAAAATTTGGCTAAAAAAACACATGTTCCTCACATTTCTGTGGCAGAAAGTTCTGGAATCTGAGAGGAGCCACGAATTTCCTTCCACCCAGCATTCCCCCACGTCTCCCGATAAAAATGATACCTCACTTGTGTGGGTAGGCCTAGCGCCCGTGACAGGAAATGCCCCAAAGCGCAACGTGGACACAGCCAAATTGGTGAAGGAAAACAGAGGTGTTTTTTGCAAAGTGCCTACCTGTAGATTTTGGCCTGTAGCTCAGCCGCCACTTAGGGAAACCTAGCAAACCTGTGCATTTCTGAAAACTAGAGACCTAGGGGAATCCAAGATGGGGTGACTTGTGTGGCTCGGACCAGGTTCTGTTACCAAGAATCTTTTGCAAACCTCAAAATTTGGCTAAAAAAACTCATGTTCCTCACATTTCTGTGGCAGAACGTTCTGGAATCTGAGAGGAGCCACGAATTTCCTTCCACCCAGTTTTCCCCCACATCTCACGATAAAAATGATATCTCACTTGTGTGGGTAGGCCTAGCGCCCGTGACAGGAAACGCCCCAAAGGGCAACGTGGACACAGCCAAATTAGTGAAGGAAAACAGAGGTGTTTTTTGCAAAGTGCCTACCTGTAGATTTTGGCCTGTAGCTCAGCCGCCACCTAGGGAAACCTACCAAACCTGTGCATTTCTGAAAACTAGAGACCTAGGGGAATCCAAGATGGGGTGACTTGTGTGGCTCGGACCAGGTTCTGTTACCCAGAATCCTTTGCAAACCTCAAAATTTGGCTAAAAAAACACATGTTCCTCACATTTCTGTGGCAGAAAGTTCTGGAATCTGAGAGGAGCCACGAATTTCCTTCCACCCAGCGTTCCCCCACGTCTCCCGATAAAAATGATACCTCACTTGTGTGGGTAGGCCTAGCGCCCGTGACAGGAAACGCCCCAAAGCGCAACGTGGACACAGCCAAATTGGTGAAGGAAAACAGAGGTGTTTTTTGCAAAGTGCCTACCTGTAGATTTTGGCCTGTAGCTCAGCCGCCACCTATGGAAACCTACCAAACCTGTGCATTTCTGAAAACTACAGACCTAGGGGAATCCAAGATGGGGTGACTTGTGTGGATCAGACCAGGTTCTGTTACCCAGAATCCTTTGCAAACCTCAAAATTTGGCTAAAAAAACACATGTTCTTCACATTTCTGTGGCAGAAAGTTCTGGAATCTGAGAGGAGCCACAAATTTTCTTCCACCCAGCGTTCCCCCACGTCTCCCGATAAAAATGATACCTCACTTGTGTGGGTAGGCCTAGCGCCCGTGACAGGAAATGCCCCAAAGCGCAACGTGGACACAGCCAAATTGGTGAAGGAAAACAGAGGTTTTTTTTGCAAAGTGCCTACCTGTAGATTTTGGCCTGTAGCTCAGCCGCCACCTAGGGAAACCTACCAAACCTGTGCATTTCTGAAAACTAGAGACCTAGGGGAATCCAAGATGGGGTGACTTGTGTGGCTCGGACCAGGTTCTGTTACCCAGAATCCTTTGCAAACCTCAAAATTTGGCTAAAAAAACACATGTTCCTCACATTTCTGTGGCAGAAAGTTCTGGAATCTGAGAGGAGCCACAAATTTCCTTCCACCCAGCGTTCCCCCACGTCTCCCGATAAAAATGATACCTCACTTGTGTGGGTAGGCCTAGCGCCCGCGACAGAAAACGCCCCAAAGCGCAACGTGGACACAGCCAAATTGGTGAAGGAAAACAGAGGTGTTTTTTGCAAAGTGCCTACCTGTAGATTTTGGCCTGTAGCTCAGCCGCCACCTAGGGAAACCTACCAAACCTGTGCATTTCTGAAAACTAGAGACCTAGGGGAATCCAAGATGGGGTGACTTGTGTGGCTCGGACCAGGTTCTGTTACCCAGAATCCTTTGCAAACCTCAAAATTTGGCTAAAAAAACACATGTTCCTCACATTTCTGTGGCAGAAAGTTCTGGAATCTGAGAGGAGCCACGAATTTCCTTCCACCCAGCGTTCCCCCACGTCTCCCGATAAAAATGATACCTCACTTGTGTGGGTAGGCCTAGCGCCCGTGACAGGAAATGCCCCAAAGCGCAACATGGACACAGCCATATTGGTGAAGGAAAACAGAGGTGTTTTTTGCAAAGTGCCTACCTGTAGATTTTGGCCTGTAGCTCAGCCGCCACCTAGGGAAATCTACCAAACCTGTGCATTTCTGAAAACTAGAGACCTAGGGGAATCCAAGATGGGGTGACTTGTGTGGCTCGGACCAGGTTCTGTTACCCAGAATCCTTTGCAAACCTCAAAATTTGGCTAAAAAAACACATGTTCCTCACATTTCCGTGGCAGAAAGTTCTGGAATCTGAGAGGAGCCACGAATTTCCTTCCACCCAGCGTTCCCCCACGTCTCACGATAAAAATGATATCTCACTTGTGTGGGTAGGCCTAGCGCCCGTGACAGGAAACGCCCCAAAGCGCAACGTGGACACAGCCAAATTAGTGAAGGAAAGCAGAGGTGTTTTTTGCAAAGTGCCTACCTGTAGATTTTGGCCTGTAGCTCAGCCGCCAACTAGGGAAACCTACCAAACCTGTGCATTTCTGAAAACTAGAGACCTAGGGGAATCCAAGATGGGGTGACTTGTGTGGCTCGGACTAGGTTCTGTTACCCAGAATCCTTTGCAAACCTCAAAATTTGGCTAAAAAAACACATGTTCCTCACATTTCTGTGGCAGAAAGTTCTGGAATCTGAGAGGAGCCATGAATTTCCTTCCACCCAGCGTTCCCCCACGTCTCCCGATAAAAATGATACCTCACTTGTGTGGGTAGGCCTAGCGCCCGTGACAGGAAATGCCCCAAAGCGCAACGTGGACACAGCCAAATTGGTGACGGAAAACAGAGGTGTTTTTTGCAAAGTGCCTACCTGTAGATTTTGGCCTGTAGCTCAGCCGCCACTTATGGAAACCTAGCAAACCTGTGCATTTCTGAAAACTAGAGACCTAGGGGAATCCAAGATGGGGTGACTTGTGTGGCTCGGACCAGGTTCTGTTACCAAGAATCTTTTGCAAACCTCAAAATTTGGCAAAAAAAACTCATGTTCCTCACATTTCTGTGGCAGAATGTTCTGGAATCTGAGAGGAGCCACTAATTTCCTTCCACCCAGCGTTCCCCCACGTCTCACGATAAAAATGATACCTCACATGTGTGGGTAGGCCTAGCGCCCGCGACAGGAAACGCCCCAAAGCGCAACGTGGACACATCCAAATTTGTGAAGGAAAACAGAGGTGTTTTTTGCAAAGTGCCTACCTGTAGATTTTGGCCTGTAGCTCAGCCGCCACCTAGGGAAACCTACCAAACCTGTGCATTTCTGAAAACTAGAGAGCTAGGGGAATCCAAGATGGGGTGACTTGTGTGGCTCGGACCAGGTTCTGTTACCCAGAATCCTTTGCAAACCTTAAAATTTGGCTAAAAAAACACATGTTCCTCACATTTCTGTGGCAGAAAGTTCTGGAATCTGAGAGGAGCCACGAATTTCCTTCCACCCAGCGTTCCCCCACGTCTCCCGATAAAAATGATACCTCACTTGTGTGGGTAGGCCTAGCGCCCGTGACAGGAAATGCCCCAAAGCGCAACGTGGACACAGCCAAATTGGTGAAGGAAAACAGAGGTGTTTTTTGCAAAGTGCCTACCTGTAGATTTTGGCCTGTAGCTCAGCCGCCACCTAGGGAAACCTACCAAACCTGTGCATTTCTGAAAACTAGAGACCTAGGGGAATCCAAGATGGGGTGACTTGTGTGGCTCGGACCAGGTTC
The DNA here is from genome assembly GCF_031143425.1 of Pleurodeles waltl. Classification (NCBI taxonomy): domain Eukaryota; kingdom Metazoa; phylum Chordata; class Amphibia; order Caudata; family Salamandridae; genus Pleurodeles; species Pleurodeles waltl. The sequence continues at coordinate 1,149,774,831 of NC_090446.1, read as the reverse complement.
TGTTACCCAGAATCCTTTGCAAACCTCAAAATTTGGCTAAAAAAACACATGTTCCTCACATTTCTGTGGCAGAAAGTTCTGGAATCTGAGAGGAGCCACGAATTTCCTTCCACCCAGCGTTCCCCCACGTCTCCCGATAAAAATTATACCTCACTTGTGTGGGTAGGCCTAGCGCCCGTGACAGGAAACGCCCCAAAGCGCAACGTGGACACATCCAAATTGGTGACGGAAAACAGAGGTGTTTTTTGCAAAGTGCCTACCTGTAGATTTTGGCCTGTAGCTCAGCCGCCACCTAGGGAAACCTAGCAAACCTGTGCATTTCTGAAATCTAGAGACCTAGGGGAATCCAAGATGGGGTGACTTGTGTGGCTCGGACCAGGTTCTGTTACCAAGAATCCTTTGCAAACCTCAAAATTTGGCAAAAAAAACTCATGTTCCTCACATTTCTGTGGCAGAACGTTCTGGAATCTCAGAGGAGCCACGAATTTCCTTCCACCCAGCGTTCCCCCACGTCTCACGATAAAAATGATACCTCACATGTGTGGGTAGGCCTAGCGCCCGCGACAGGAAACGCCCCAAAGCGCAACGTGGACACATCCAAATTGGTGAAGGAAAACAGAGGTATTTTTTGCAAAGTGCCTACCTGTAGATTTTGGCCTGTAGCTCAGCCGCCACCTAGGGAAACCTACCAAACCTGTGCATTTCTGAAAACTAGAGACCTAGGGGAATCCAAGATGGGGTGACTTGTGTGGCTCGGACCAGGTTCTGTTACCCAGAATCCTTTGCAAACCTCAAAATTTGGCTAAAAAAACACATGTTCCTCACATTTCTGTGGCAGAAAGTTCTGGAATCTGAGAGGAGCCACGAATTTCCTTCCACCCAGCGTTCCCCCACGTCTCCCGATAAAAATGATACCTCACTTGTGTGGGTAGGCCTAGCGCCCGTGACAGGAAACGCCCCAAAGCACAACGTGGACACAGCCAAATTGGTGACGGAAAACAGAGGTTTTTTTTGCAAAGTGCCTACCTGTAGATTTTGGCCTGTAGCTCAGCCGCCACCTAGGGAAACCTAGCAAACCTGTGCATTTCTGAAAACTAGAGACCTAGGGGAATCCAAGATGGGGTGACTTGTGTGGCTCGGACCAGGTTCTGTTACCCAGAATCCTTTGCAAACCTCAAAATTTGGCTAAAAAAACTCATGTTCCTCACATTTCTGTGGCAGAACATTCTGGAATCTGAGAGGAGCCACGAATTTCCTTCCACCCAGCGTTCCCCCACGTCTCACGATAAAAATGATACCTCACATGTGTGGGTAGGCCTAGCGCCCACGACAGGAAACGCCCCAAAGCGCAACGTGGACACATCCAAATTTGTGAAGGAAAACAGAGGTGTTTTTTGCAAAGTGCCTACCTGTAGATTATGGCCTGTAGCTCAGCCGCCACCTAGGGAAACCTACCAAACCTGTGCATTTCTAAAAACTAGAGACCTAGGGGAATCCAAGATGGGGTGACTTGTGTGGCTCGGACCAGGTTCTGTTACCCAGAATCCTTTGCAAACCTCAAACTTTGGCTAAAAAAACACATGTTCCTCACATTTCTGTGGCAGAAAGTTCTGGAATCTGAGAGGAGCCACGAATTTCCTTCCACCCAGCGTTCCCCCACGTCTCCCGATAAAAATGATACCTCACTTGTGTGGGTAGGCCTAGCGCCCGCGACACGAAACGCCCCAAACCGCAACGTGGACACATCCAAATTTGTGAAGGAAAACAGAGGTGTTTTTTGCAAAGTGCCTACCTGTAGATTTTGGCTTGTAGCTCAGCCGCCACTTATGGAAACCTAGCAAACCTGTGCATTTCTGAAAACTAGAGACCTAGGGGAATCCAAGATAGGGTGACTTGTGTGGCTCGGACCAGGTTCTGTTACCAAGAATCTTTTGCAAACCTTAAAATTTGACTAAAAAAACTCATGTTCCTCACATTTCTGTGGCAGAACGTTCTGGAATCTGAGAGGAGCCACGAATTTCCTTCCACCCAGCGTTCCCCCACGTCTCACGATAAAAATGATACCTCAAATGTGTGGGTAGGCCTAGCGCCCGCGACAGGAAACGCCCCAAAGCGCAACGTGGACACATCCAAATTTGTGAAGGAAAACAGAGGTGTTTTTTGCAAAGTGCCTACCTGTAGATTTTGGCCTGTAGCTCAGCCGCCACCTAGGGAAACCTACCAAACCTGTGCATTTCTGAAAACTAGAGAGCTAGGGGAATCCAAGATGGGGTGACTTGTGTGGCTCGGACCAGGTTCTGTTACCCAGAATCCTTTGCAAACCTCAAAATTTGGCTAAAAAAACAAATGTTCCTCACATTTCGGTGGCAGAAAGTTCTGGAATCTGAGAGGAGCCACGAATTTCCTTCCACCCAGCGTTCCCCCACGTCTCCCGATAAAAATGATACCTCACTTGTGTGGGTAGGCCTAGCGCCCGTGACAGGAAATGCCCCAAAGCACAACCTGGACACAGCCAAATTGGTGAAGGAAAACAGAGGTGTTTTTTGCAAAGTGCCTACCTGTAGATTTTGGCCTGTAGCTCAGCCGCCACCTAGGGAAACCTACCAAACCTGTGCATTTCTGAAAACTAGAGACCTAGGGGAATCCAAGATGGGGTGACTTGTGTGGCTCGGACCAGGTTCTGTTACCCAGAATCCTTTGCAAACCTCAAAATTTGGCTAAAAAAACACATGTTCCTCACATTTCTGTGGCAGAAAGTTCTGGAATCTGAGAGGAGCCACGAATTTCCTTCCACCCAGCGTTTCCCCACGTCTCCTGATAAAAATTATACCTCACTTGTGTGGGTAGGCCTAGCGCCCGTGACAGGAAACGCCCCAAAGCGCAACGTGGACACAGCCAAATTGGTGACGGGAAACAGAGGTGTTTTTTGCAAAGTGCCTACCTGTAGATTTTGGCCTGTAGCTCAGCCGCCACCTAGGGAAACCTAGCAAACCTGTGCATTTCTGAAATCTAGAGACCTAGGGGAATCCAAGATGGGGTGACTTGTGTGGCTCGGACCAGGTTCTGTTACCAAGAATCCTTTGCAAACCTCAAAATTTGGCTAAAAAAACTCATGTTCCTCACATTTCTGTGGCAGAACGTTCTGGAATCTGAGAGGAGCCACGAATTTCCTTCCACCCAGCGTTCCCCCACGTCTCACGATAAAAATGATACCTCACATGTGTGGGTAGGCCTAGCGCCCGCGACAGGAAACGCCCCAAAGCGCAACGTGGACACATCCAAATTGGTGAAGGAAAACAGAGGTATTTTTTGCAAAGTGCCTACCTGTAGATTTTGGCCTGTAGCTCAGCCGCCACCTAGGGAAACCTACCAAACCTGTGCATTTCTGAAAACTAGAGACCTAGGGGAATCCAAGATGGGGTGACTTGTGTGGCTCGGACCAGGTTCTGTTACCCAGAATCCTTTGCAAACCTCAAAATTTGGCTAAAAAAACACATGTTCCTCACATTTCTGTGGCAGAAAGTTCTGGAATCTGAGAGGAGCCACGAATTTCCTTCCACCCAGCGTTCCCCCACGTCTCCCGATAAAAATGATACCTCACTTGTGTGGGTAGGCCTAGCGCCCGTGACAGGAAACGCCCCAAAGCGCAACGTGGACACAGCCAAATTGGTGACGGAAAACAGAGGTTTTTTTTGCAAAGTGCCTACCTGTAGATTTTGGCCTGTAGCTCAGCCGCCACCTAGGGAAACCTAGCAAACCTTTGCATTTCTGAAAACTAGAGACCTAGGGGAATCCAAGATGGGGTGACTTGTGTGGCTCGGACCAGGTTCTGTTACCCAGAATCCTTTGCAAACCTCAAAATTTGGCTAAAAAAACTCATGTTCCTCACATTTCTGTGGCAGAACATTCTGGAATCTGAGAGGAGCCACGAATTTCCTTCCACCCAGCGTTCCCCCACGTCTCACAATAAAAATGATACCTCACATGTGTGGGTAGGCCTAGCGCCCGCGACAGGAAACGCCCCAAAGCGCAACGTGGACACATCCAAATTTGTGAAGGAAAACAGAGGTGTTTTTTGCAAAGTGCCTACCTGTAGATTATGGCCTGTAGCTCAGCCGCCACCTAGGGAAACCTACCAAACCTGTGCATTTCTGAAAACTAGAGACCTAGGGGAATCCAAGATGGGGTGACTTGTGTGGCTCGGACCAGGTTCTGTTACCCAGAATCCTTTGCAAACCTCAAACTTTGGCTATAAAAACACATGTTCCTCACATTTCTGTGGCAGAAAGTTCTGGAATCTGAGAGGAGCCACGAATTTCCTTCCACCCAGCGTTCCCCCACGTCTCCCGATAAAAATGATACCTCACTTGTGTGGGTAGGCCTAGCGCCCGCGACACGAAACGCCCCAAACCGCAACGTGGACACATCCAAATTTGTGAAGGAAAACAGAGGTGTTTTTTGCAAAGTGCCTACCTGTAGATTTTGGCTTGTAGCTCAGCCGCCACTTAGGGAAACCTACCAAACCTGTGCATTTATGGAAACTAGAGACCTAGGGGAATCCAAGATGGGGTGACTTGTGTGGCTCGGACAAGGTTCTGTTACCCAGAATCCTTTGCAAACCTCAAAATTTGGCTAAAAAAACACATGTTCCTCACATTTCTGTGGCAGAAAGTTCTGGAATCTGAGAGGAGCCACGAATTTCCTTCCACCCAGCGTTCCCCCACGTCTCCCGATGAAAATGATACCTCACTTGTGTGGGTAGGCCTAGCGCCCGCAACAGAAAACGCCCCAAACCGCAACGTGGACACATCCAAATTTGTGAAGGAAAACAGAGGTGTTTTTTTGCAAAGTGCCTACCTGTAGTTTTTGGCTTGTAGCTCAGCCGCCACCTAGGGAAACCTACCAAACCTGTGCATTTCTGAAAACTAGAGACCTAGGGGAATCCAAGATGGGGTGACTTGTGTGGCTCGGACCAGGTTCTGTTACCCAGAATCCTTTGCAAACCTCAACATTTTGCTAAAAAAACACATGTTCCTCACATTTCTGTGGCAGAAAGTTCTGGAATCTGAGAGGAGCCACAAATTTCCTTCTACCCATCGTTCCCCCACGTCTCCTGATAAAAATGATACCTCACTTGTGTGGGTAGGCCTAGCGCCCGTGACAGGATATGCCCCAAAACGCAACGTGGACACATCACATTTTTTCATTGAAAACAGTGCCTACCTGTAGATTTTGGCCTCTAGCTCAGCCGGCACCTAGGGAAACCTACCAAACCTGTGCACTTCTGAAAACTAGAGACCTAGGGGAATCCAAGATGGGGTGACTTGTGTTGCTCGGACCAGGTTCTGTTACCCAGAATCCTTTGCAAACCTCAAATTCTGTCTAAAAAAACACATTTTCCACACATTTCGGTGACAGAAAGTTCTGGAATCTGAGTGGAGCCACAAATTTCCTTCCACCCAGCGTTCCCCCAAGTCTCCCGATAAAAATGCTACCTCACTTGTGTGGGTGGGCCAGGTGCCTGCAACAGAATAAGGCCCAAAACTTGTAGAGATAGAGGGGATAGCACAGCAAGTTTATAAAGACATATTCTTTTATACATCTTTAGACTGACTCTGCTTTGGGGACCCACATAAGTGAAGGGTCATTTTACTTGGGAGGCTGAGGGGAACACTGGGGAGTAGGAATTTTGTGCTGGAGTGGTGATCCTACAAAGAAACATAAGGAAAATATGCATTTTTAAGCACATTTTGAGGTTTACAGAGGAGTCTGGGTAAGAAAATGTTGGGGGATCCACGCAAGCCACACCTCCCTGGACTCCTTGGGGTGTCTAGTTTTATAAAATGTCTGGGTTTGGTAGGTTTCCCTAGATGAAGGCCGCACACAGGACCAAAAACATAGGTGCCCTCTCCCCCCAAACACAGGTAGTTTTGTAATATATCGTTTTGATGTGCCCACATACGTCCGTGATGTGCCAAACACTAAAATTTTGAAAAGAAACACAGTTAGGTTATGTGAAAAAGACCCTTCACCCACCAACCAAGTTGGTGGCATGCTTCATCATCGGGGTCCCACCTGAGGCACCTAACGTGTCACAGGTGTGCTGCGACGCCTGATTACAGCGGAGCAGGTTTTGTCATTTTTACCACACATACTGGTTGGATTTGGCACGAGGGTGAGTGATGGTTCAGTGGATCAAATTTTACTAACAAGAGCTTTCACAAAAATGAAATGCACTGTTAGTAACTGAAAGGCAAAAAACTGAACCAATGACTCACAGCTCGTGAGCTGTAAAGCCGCGACAAGGCACCAACCGCTTTATAGTCCATTCACACAACTTTCATACATGACACACACAAGGCCATTCACACCGCCAGCCACGGGCCCAGCACATTACAACACTCACATCGACAGACAGCGCCACTCAAGGGCCCATCACTTACATACGCCCACATGCCTGATACAACAATCACACCAGCTGATGGGAGTGTGTGGACTGGTGTTTGGCTGGCAGTGTGTTGCAGTAGCCAACAGCAAGTCAATATGTACACTCTCAGCCAAGCCCCACTCCACCCACAATGGCATCATTTTTTTTTTTTTTTAACAGAGGAACCCCTAACTAAGTAGAAAGAATTACAAAACTACAAACACAAAAGCTCTAACTAAGAACATGACAGAAATGCTAACCATGAAACTAAACATATGAAAATACAAAACAGACATGAGTTTACACTCATGGTTGTTCCCAGAAATTCTTCTGGGTGTGGTAATTCTTATAACAAGCACCGACACACAGCCCAGGCTTTGAAGGACAATCTGGGCAGTACATTCGAGTCTCCCTCCGGACACCTCTTCGAAAACACACTCTACATTTCTTAGCTGGAAAGTCTTTTTTGGGTGTGGGAGGAATGTGCTCAGCAAAGTGGCGATCTTTCAATCTAGCCACATCCTCCACCACTGCTCCTCTAGGAACTCTGGCCTGTTCCACCACAATAAGGCTCTCTATCACTGACTCCTGAAATTTCACAAATGTCATCTTTGACTCTGGAGACCTATCCCTAAACACAATAAAAGCATTGAAGGTTGCTAAGTGGAAGAGGTGAAGTGCTAACTTCTTATACCAAACGTAAGACTTACGAATAGCAGTATAAGGTTCCAACCTCTGGTCAACTCTATCTACACCTCCCATGTGCTTATTATAATCTAAAATGCACACAGATTTGCGCACTTCAGCAACCTGGCCCCAAACAGTCACAGGGGAAGTACTCTCATCATGGATGGTACTTAGCATGTAGACATCCCTCTTGTCTGAAAATTTCAAAGCTAGCAGCTCCTCGTTCCGCAAGGCACAGCACTGTCCTCTCTCAAGTTTTTTACAGACAAGCTCCCTTGGATAGCCTTTCCGGTTAGAACGGATTGTGCCACAAGCAACTGTGTCCACTCTAAACAATTCCTTGAACAATTGCACACCAGTGTAGAAGTTATCTACATACAAATGGTGACCTTTGTTGAACAGTCGTCTACCAAGATCCCACACAATTTTCTCAGTAACTCCAAAAGTGGGAGGACAACCAGGGGGGTCAATATTGGAATCCCTACCAGTGTACACACGGAAACTATACACATATCCTGTCCTACTTTCAGACAGCATATACAATTTAATTCCATATCGTGCCCTTTTGCTAGGAATGTACTGCCTAAAAACCAAACGACCCTTGAAGAGGACCAAAGACTCGTCCACACTTAACTCTTTGCCTGGAACATAGACCTCCGAAAACCGATCTACAAAATGATTAAGGACAGGCCTAATCTTAAAAAGACGGTCAGAATCTGGGTGATCTCGTGGCAAGGCTAAAGCATTGTCAACAAAATGCAGCATCCTAAGAAGAAGCAAATACCGATTACGACTCATGGTCGCTGGAAATATAGCTGTTGCCATCAAGGGACTAGTAGACCAATAAGAAGCCAGTGACGGCTTCCTTATCAACCCCATCAAAAAAGTCAAACCCAAAAACTTTTTTAACTCCTCCAAATTTGTGGGAATCCACTGGGCAGCTCTAGAGTGTGGCCTAAGTCTAGCAGCGTTGTCCCTCAAATGCTGCTCCGCATACAAATTAGTCTGCTCAACAATCTCTTCCAAAAACACATCATCCATGAATAACTCAAAGAAATTGATAGGCATAAAGTTCTCTGTATTGGCGTTACACCCCGGGAGACCAGTAAAGGCAGGCAACTCTGGCTGCTCCATGTTTGGGGCAACCCAGACATCAGGTCTTATAACGGGAAACCTTTCAGCCCCAGGTTGCTGCACTATTGGCACATCAATGTCCTCCTCTAAAACAGGCCCTTCATCTGCACTGAGTGTGGCTTCATCATCAGAAGATTCCCCTCCAAGAGAAACATAACTGCCAGAATCTCTGACTTCCTCCTCTTCCTCAGATGCAGAGTCCGTCTCATAATCATGATCAGACTGTGACTCAAAAAGCATACCAACCACCTGCTGAGCGGTCATCCTGCGGCTAGCCATGATCTCTCCTGCTAAAATTAACTGGACAAATTCACCACCAACAACCAGCACTGTGTCAGACAAGTAACAAAGTGTAGCTTTGTTAGTAAGAGTTATAAACTCAAAAACTATACCGCTCACTTGCCTGAAAAAGCTTGATTCACCAGCTACTACACAGCAATCACCAATGATATCCCACAAAAAATAAAGAAAGAAAGGTAAATTAGAAATAAGACAAAACAAATATCATTGTGCACAAACCTAAGGACAGTTTCACACACAATCCTGCATTTAGTACACCCCCTACAAACATGTCATTCATGCATGGCAACAATACTCCTTTGGAGAAAATTGTTTTTACTTACCTAAAACATGCAACTGTGCAAACTGCAGGTCAACCACCGCCAAAACCGCAAGGAGCCACAGCAAATAAAGCAAAAGCTTTGAACTAGAACAAAAAGGAGGAAAACATTTTTTATCACAAATGCAAAGACTTCTTCAGTTGACAAACACCCCACCATCAAACATTTAGAAATTGGTGCCTAAGTGGATTCTGCCATAGGGGCAGATGGGCCTACTAATAAAATAGGCCTGTCTACCCCAAGGAAGCCAGAAAATACCTTTAGTAGTGTGTCCCCATGGAGAGCGACCCTTGCCAAAGGGGACAGCCCTCAAAAAAAAAAAAAAAAACACACACAACACTATCCCTGGTGTCTAAGTGGCTTCTACCCCCTTGGGGGCAGGTGGGCCTAACAAAATAGGCCCATCTGCCCCCAGGGGGTGTAGAAATGGGCAACAGGTCAATGCCCCCCTTGGGGGGGGGGGCGCCCCGTGACCAAGGGGACGCCCCCCCAAAAATAAACAAATAAAAAAAATCCCTGGCGTTCTAGTGGTTTCTGCCCCACTTGGGGGCAGACCAGCCTAAAAATAATAGGCTGATCTGTCTCCAAGGGGTGCAGAAATGGCCTGGGTACATGTGCCCCCAAAGTGGGGGGCGACCCTTGCCCAAGACCCCCCCCATCCACTAACACACACACACACACACACTATCCCTGGTGTCTAAGTGGCTTCTGCCCCCCTTGGGGGCAGGTGGGCCTAAGAAAATAGGCCCATCTGCCCCCAGGGGGTGTAGAAATGGGCAACAGGTCAATGCCCCCCTTGGGGGGGGGCGCCCCGTGACCAAGGGGACGCCCCCCCACAAAAATAAACAAATAAAAAAAATCCCTGGCGTTCTAGTGGTTTCTGCCCCACTTGGGGGCAGACCAGCCTAAAAATAATAGGCTGATCTGTCTCCAAGGGGTGCAGAAATGGCCTGGGTACATGTGCCCCCAAAGCGGGGGGCGACCCTTGCCCAAGGCCCCCCCCATCCACTAACACACACACACACACACTATCCCTGGTGTCTAAGTGGCTTCTGCCCCCCTTGGGGGCAGGTGGGCCTAAGAAAATAGGCCCATCTGCCCCCAGGGGGTGTAGAAATGGGCAACAGGTCAATGCCCCCCTTGGGGGGGGCGCCCCGTGACCAAGGGGACGCCCCCCACAGAAATAAACAAATAAAAAAAAATCCCTGGCGTTCTAGTAGTTTCTGCCCCCCTTGGGGGCAGACCAGCCTAAAAATAATAGGCTGATCTGTCTCCAAGGGGTGCAGAAATGGCCTGGGTACATGTGCCCCCAAAGTGGGGGGCGACCCTTGCCCAAGGCCCCCCCATCCACTAACACACACACACTATCCCTGGTGTCTAAGTGGCTTCTGCCCCCCTTGGGGGCAGGTGGGCCTAAGAAAATAGGCCCATCTGCCCCCAGGGGGTGTAGAAATGGGCAACAGGTCAATGCCCCCCTTGGGGGGGCGCCCCGTGACCAAGGGGACGCCCCCCCACAAAAATAAACAAATACAAAAAAATCCCTGGCGTTCTAGTAGTTTCTGCCCCCCTTGGGGGCAGACCAGCCTAAAAATAATAGGCTGATCTGTCTCCAAGGGGTGCAGAAATGGCCTGGGTACATGTGCCCCCAAAGTGGGGGGCGACCCTTGCCCAAGGCCCCCCCATCCACTAACACACACACACACACTATCCCTGGTGTCTAAGTGGCTTCTGCCCCCCTTGGGGGCAGGTGGGCCTAAGAAAATAGGCCCATCTGCCCCCAGGGGGTGTAGAAATGGGCAACAGGTCAATGCCCCCCTTGGGGGGGCGCCCCGTGACCAAGGGGACGCCCCCCCAAAAAAAATAAACAAATAAAAAAAAATCCCTGGCGTTCTAGTAGTTTCTGCCCCCCTTGGGGGCAGACCAGCCTCAAAATCATAGGCTGATCTGTCTCCAAGGGGTGCAGAATGGCCTGGGTACATGTGCCCCCAAAGTGGGGGGTGACCCTTGCCCAAGGCCCCCCCCATCCACTAACACACACACACACACACACTATCCCTGGTGTCTAAGTGGCTTCTGCCCCCCTTGGGGGCAGGTGGGCCTAAGAAAATAGGCCCATCTGCCCCCAGGGGGTGTAGAAATGGGCAACAGGTCAATGCCCCCCTTGGGGGGGCGCCCCGTGACCAAGGGGACGCCCCCCCACAAAAAAAAACAAATAAAAAAAAAACCCTGGCGTTCTAGTGGTTTCTGCCCCTCTTGGGGGCAGACCAGCCTAAAAATAATAGGCTGATCTGTCTCCAAGGGGTGCAGAAATGGCCTGGGTACATGTGCCCCCAAAGTGGGGGGCGACCCTTGCCCAAGGGCCCCCCCATCCACTAACACACACACACACACACTATCCCTGGTGTCTAAGTGGCTTCTGCCCCCCTTGGGGGCAGGTGGGCCTAAGAAAATAGACCCATCTGCCCCCAGGGTGTGTAGAAATGGGCAACAGGTCAATGCCCCCCTTGGGGGGGTGCCCCGTGACCAAGGGGACGCACCCCCCAAAAAATAAACAAATAAAAAAAAATCCCTGGCTTTCTAGTAGTTTCTGCCCCCCTTGGGGGCAGACCAGCCTAAAAATCATAGGCTGATCTGTCTCCAAGGGGTGCAGAAATGGCCTGGGTACATGTGCCCCCAAAGTGGGGGGCGACCCTTGCCCAAGGCCCCCCCCATCCACTAACACACACACACACACACACTATCCCTGGTGTCTAAGTGGCTTCTGCCCCCCTTGGGGGCAGGTGGGCCTAAGAAAATAGGCCCATCTGCCCCCAGGGGGTGTAGAAATGGGCAACAGGTCAATGCCCCCCTTGGGGGGGCGCCCCGTGACCAAGGGGATGCCCCCCCACAAAAAAAAACAAATAAAAAAAAAAAACTGGCGTTCTAGTGGTTTCTGCAGACCAGCCTAAAAATAATAGGCTGATCTGTGTCCAAGGGGTGCAGAAATGGCCCTAACAGACATGCCCCCCAAAGGGGAGCGACCCTTGCCCAAGGGGGCGCCCCCCCATCCACTACACAAACAATCCCTTGTGCCTAAGTGGCTTCTGCTCCCCTTGGGGGCAGATGGACCTAAAAAAAATAGGCCGATTTGCCCCCAAGGGGGGCAGGAAAGGCCAACAGTTCTCTGCCCCCTTGGGGGGGGCGCCCCTTGCCCAAGGGGGCACCCCCCCCCACATAAATACACATAAAAATAAAAAACCCTGGTGATCTAGTGTTTTCTGCCCCCCTTGGGGGCAGATCTGGCTAAAAAGTAGCCAATCTGCCCTCAAGGGGGGCAGAAATGGCCCTAAAAGACATGCCCCCCAAAGGGGAGCGACCCTTGCCCAAGGGGGCGCCCCCCCATCCACTACACACACAATCCCTGGTGCCTAAGTGGCTTCTGCCCCCCTTGGGGGCAGATGGACCTAAAAAAAATAGGCCGATCTGCCCCCAAGGGGGGCAGAAAAAGCCAACAGTTCTCTGCCCCCTTGGGGGGGGCGCCCCTTGCCCAAGGGGGCACCACCCCACACATAAATGCACATACCAATATAAATCCCTGGTGATCTAGTGTTTTCTGCCCCCCTTGGGGGCAGATCTGGCTAAAAAGTAGCCAGATCTGCCCCCAAGGGGGGCAGAAATGGCCATAGTAATTGCCCCCTAAAGGGGAGCGACCCTTGCCCAAGGGGCCGCTCCCCGCGTGCCAAAAACAGGAAACAACAACAAAAAAAACAAATCCCTGGTGTCTAGTGGGCATTCCTGCTGCCCGATCGCAATGCGATCGGGCAGCAGGAATGCTCAAAGAGACACCGGGGAAAAGGAAAAGCCTTTCCTTTTCCCCGGTGCCTCTTTAGCCCCAACCCCCCACCCACCGGGAAGAGGAACTCACCTCTTCTCTCGTCGCCGCACAGGAAGCAAATAGCTTCCTGTGCGGCGAGGATCCCATAATGAAGTCAGCGCACGATCGCGTGCTGACGTCATTATGGGGGGGTGGGGGGGTCGGGGCCCTTCCCCTTCCATCCCTGACTTTGGGGGGTGGGGGGGAAGCACACAGAGGGAGCGAGAGCGCTCCCTCTGGGCTGTGTGCCGAGGACGTAGTGGTTACGTCCTCGGCACAGCAGCACTGTGCCGCGGGACGTAACCACTACGTCCGCGGCACAGAAGGGGTTAAACATAAATTGAGAAACACTCCTACCCTGATGGCAAAGCTATTGGTAAACTAGGAGGCAAGTCATGCATGGAGCATGTGAACCCTATATGTGGGCTAGATTTATTATACATGGAGCAAATGTTTAGTGTATTTAATCAAACAAAAGAGGATTTTTTTTTTACAGCAGAAATGCTGAACTCACATACGAAGATGCACTCAGATGTGAGAATGAAGAAAAAGGCAATTGTAAAATACAATATTTGCCCAGGATCACACAATTTGAGACCCGTTTCCGGGTCAAGTACATTACAGTTAGGTTGAGTACATTATTCAAGCTTCTCGACCTGCAGGTCTAATATCAATTTTATGATTTTTTGAGGCATGTTGATGCACCACTGTTTATAATTAACGTTATGCAGCGACTGTTCACCTTAAATGTAGTTTTAGGACAGTGTCCAAATGAATTTTGTCGCTTCCTTTGGTGATTCTTTTATGACTTTTGATCTTCTTTGCAAGCAGCTAATCCTACATGTGCACGTCATTCCTTAGTCGATATCATCAATGCAAATCCGTCTTCTTCGCCATTGCTTGATGATTACGCTGAAGAGCCTTTAATGATGAATTTGATGATGACTGAATGTGCTTGTTTTCTACTTGGTGGACCAGGTGTTTCCTTTTGGCCTGGGGGGCTTAGCAAGAATGCTTCTGCAACCTTCTGGTGTCCATTTTCTTGTCTTGCTGTGACATGTTTGGTTTCGCATTCACTTAACAGACTGTTAGGAAGTTTTTTCTTTCACGCAGCCTTTTGAATGTCTGTCCTATGGCTGGGCATTTACTTCATGGGGAAATGAAAACCCACAATGGAAGCATAACGTTTTCTTCTACGGAGATGTCGACTTATGTACATCTATTTTGTGCTTTTGCTTGCTTTTCATGATCAACGCTGATTCATTATGCACAGTTCCTGCTTCCATATTAGCTGCTTGTCGACCTGCTCATTCTTCTGCCCATGCAGCCATTAGACTTTTCTTTAAATTAAGTGACTTTCTCAACAGGCATCTTCTGAAGTAATCTGAAAGGCAGTCTTCAATGACTCTGAGGCGCATGGCTTCTTCATAATTAAATTTACAGAACTCACAGTGTTTGAGAAGTGCATCAAGTCTCAACAAATTCATCCATTGTTTCACCAGCTTGTTGTCATGCTTGGGTGAAGGTGTACCTCTTTTAGTTGACATTCAGCACTGGATAGAACTTGACATTCAGTGTTTTTTTTGTCTTCTGGTATGATGTTGCATCAGTTTGCGAGGCTTTCTTTAGCACTTCTTTCACTCCATCATGGCAAGGTTTTTCAATTATTTAATGATTTTCTTATCTCCTTCTTCTCCTAGCACATCTATAAAGTCATTGAATGTTTCAATCCATGCAGTGCGCCTGGCACCAATGTTCTGTTTCTTCACTGTATCAAACAAAGGTGGTGTCTTCAGGAATGTAGCTATGTCATACTTTGCTCATCCTTCTGTCTCCATTGAGAGTACGTGCTGTTCAGGCAGCGTTCTTCTCGCAAGCAGGACCGGCAACCTCTTCATGCAACACCCCATTGCTTGGACCTGGTCATCTCGTCCGATTTTCAAGGTCGTATAGCACTTCACTCGCTTGTGCCAGTAAGTACGTTTCTGTTTTCGTGCCTGTCATTACCGCCTTTAATGTTTGCTTCCTGTTGATGATCGCTCTGTGTTATGAGGCAGTGCAGTATCTTTTCTTTCAGCCTTACCAGCTGGTTTTGCCGGCCTTTTTTGAATGTGCTGCCCTGCAAGGCCTTCAGTTTCTTTGATGGCTGTGTATGGGCTGGAGTCGGGCTTTGACTTCACATATGCCAATTGCAGACCTCTTTGCGTCGATGTGGGGCACATGTGGCATGCACCAGCAATTTGCTGCATCGTTGCAAACTATCAGAGAGAGCAGTTTTGTTTCTTCTGGGCACCTATCCCCTACTCATTGCCAGTTGTAGCATCTCTCCCAGCCCAGAGCAAATAAATGACTATGCCACACACGAAGCTCTGTCTTTTTTCTTCACCATATTACTGTACTCTGCACGCATTGCATCATATTTTTCATAACCACACCTTAACACCTCCCATTAGATTATGTAAATCCTGTTTATAGTCCATCCAGGTCTGCAAGGGTCCTAGTGCGCATGATATCAAAGATGCTACATCAGTCATGTTTATGACAGAGTATCCTATCTGCCAAAGTCTAAATCAAACCTTGAATCCTAAAAAGAGTTTGATTGAGGGACCATGCTAATAAGGGCTTCTCCTCCAACAATATGTCACCTGCGTTTTTCTCCAGTCTAAGACAGAAAATGCAGGTAGTTGTGCCCCATCTATCACTTTGGGAGACACTCCTAGCACATGGAATACATAAATTAGGCATCTTCTGAACAAAACCCCAGTTTGTCTGTCTATCTTTGCAGCTCTCATAAGTGATGGAAGATCCACGAAGTTACCATGGCATAGCAGACCTGCAATCTGTAATGCCATATCTCTCCAGTGGCTCCAGTTGTCGAGGAGGCAGCTACTTTGGGGGAAAATGTCACATGCTGGAAGGCCAACTCTAAATTTGGCTGGCATGCTGAACAAACAATAATTTAGGCCTAAGTGGTCTCACATGCTTTTCTGCCCCTTGATGTTGGACAATTGGAAGGATTGTAGAGGCTTGCAACATATTTGTTTAGGAAAGTAGTATTTAATATACATTCTATAATATGCAGAAAAACAGAACGAAGGCAAAATTGCAGTGCCGTCCAGGAAACTGCAAGCCACAAGAACAACTCTGAGTGAGAGTGTAGTATGTTTGATATCTTTGGTGACTCCATCAGCATTAAGACCAACTTTGACACTGAAATCACTGTCTAAGACTCATAGCCTGATTTAGGTTTCGATGGAGGGATTATGCTGTCACAACAATAAATAACATCCCATTCGCCGAAATCTAAATCCCATTGTTTCCTATGGGATTTAGATTTCAGCGGATGGGATAGCCGTCACCATTGTGACGGAGTAACCCTTCCGCTGAAATCTAATTCAGGCCCTAAGTTGTCTTAGGTGTCCAGCAAACTATTGATGCTGACAAAATCCAACATGTTTGCTAAAGGGGAACCAGCAACATTGTCTGTCTTCATTACCTCAGTATATATCTTAGAGAGCTCTGGCAGCTCTAATGGTCACAGATTATGCTTCAGCACTCTATGTAGTAGTTATATGCCCCCCTTCTCAGGCCAGAGGGGACCCTCGTACAAAGTTGTCTATCTTCAGGTGTCATGCATGTTTTCTTGTACATTAACAGTCCAAAGAAATGAGCCACATGTATAGTTTTTTGTACAAGTTTGTATTGCCATTTGTACAATAAAGAAAACAATGGTGGGATACTGCAAAGACATTTCAAAGGATTGTGCTGAATTATGATAACAGTCAAAGTCCCTCCTCCTAACCCCAAAGTCTCAATCCATTTCCCCATCTATTGTCGGACATCAACAATAAATCATATACATTACTGGGGAGAAATATTGGTATGTTCTCCATAGCAGCAGTAACATTTTAAGCTTTCATTGTTTCCTACTGTGAATGAACATCATGTGTTCCCTAACTCTATTTCACAATCTGGCTCTATGGGGTAGGCCATCCGGGGATCTAACAGCTCAGAGAGCATTGACACCCAAGCCTGCAGCTCATCTGCAAGTGTTTTTATCCCTTCATGTTTTGCTCATGTGGCATTCCCATGCATTTGCCCATTCAGCCATATCTCTCAGCCATTCTGTGATCGTCGGAGCTACCAGGGCCATTCACCTAATGGGAATTCTGCTTTTGGCCAATATGAGCGACAGCAATAGGAACTTGCTACTCAGTTTCTTTTTTTTTCACGGTAATCCGACCTAACAGACATTGTCCCATTCCTCTTGGCGTGGTCCAACCAGTGGTTGCATTCAGGGATCTCAGTACTGCCTCCCATTACTTGTCTAATTTGGGGAAATCCCATAGCATATGTATAAAGTCTGCATCAAACCTGGTGCAGCGGGGCCAGGCAGAGGGACGCGCAGGGTCTATTGCATGTTATGTGGTATTTTATTGAACTGGAATAACTTAAACCGTCCTCATGAATTCCCTCTCATTCCTTGGCACCACCAACACTTTATACCACTTGGCATGTATTGGAAGTTCCCTTAGCGGTAGGTTTCCACTCTCTGCCCTGTAGATGTGATATTACCCTACGACCCCCTGACACTGTTCATTTCCAAAGAGAGATCCACCTAGGGAGATCCCATAGGGAAGGTTCGTCTCTGGCCTACCGACCAACTCCTTTAGCGGGAACAGTTCTGATTTAGAGCAGTTGACATGCAACACGGACACCTCATCAAACTCGACTATGATTGCCAGCATGATGGGGACTGAGTATATAGGTTGAAGCAGATAGAGCAAGTCATCATCAGTGTATAGGAAGACCTCATGCACATTCTCCGGAATCTTTATCCCCCAGTATCATAGCACATCTCAGTGCCAGCAAGCCAATGGCTCCATCTCCAGCACGAACATCGGGAGGACAGAGGACAGAGTCCAGGGATCAAGGAGAACCGTTTTATCACCATCCTTCTTACTCTTACTCCTGCCGTCGGGTCCCTGTATATCAGTTGCACCCATTTTAGGTAGCGTTCATTGATGCCTGCATTCTGCAGCACCCTCCACGAGTACTCCCACGTCAGAGAATAGAACGCTTGTTCGATGTCAAGGAATGTTGACACAAATGGCCTTCCTCGAGAAGGAGTGTGTGGATGACCAGAGACTCTTAAATTGAAAAGGGTGTTCCTGCATGGAATAGATCTGCATTGGCCCTCGTGGATCAACCGCAGCATAAGCTCCAAAAGTCAAGAAGCCAGTATTTTACTGAGGATTTTCACATTGATGTTTAGCATTGACAGGGGGCGATGTGATGTTACCTCTGAAACATCCTTATCAGGCTTAGACAGCATTACTATAAGAGCCTCCCTCACCGAGGCAGGAAGCAACCCCTTCTCCTATGCTTCATTATTCACTTTCAGTAAATGGTCTGCCTTTGTTCCCACCCTGCTCTGGTAAAATGCTGCTGGCAAGCTGTCCTTACCTGGGGCTTTTGTGGTCTTCAATGCCCATATTGCCGCCATTATTTCTTCTCTAGTCAAGGGAGAGTCTAATCTATCTCTTTTCTTTCCTGATAAGGAGGCCATCCTCAGGCCAGCTAGATACGCATCCCCATTCTGTGGGAAGTTGCTTAGTGGTGCTGGGTAAACTTTCTGTAGCTGCGTAGCAAAGATTTCCGTAATGCCTCGCTGTGTACTTATCTACCTCCACATGTCATGGACCCTCACCAGTGTAGGACTGTGAGTTAAATTATGTATAGGTGTACCAGGTAGTCTACTAGCTTTATTGCCCTCCATGTGGAGCTGCTGTCAGTAACTACTGCAAACAAATTTGTCTAAACAGTCCCATGCCTCCGGCAGCTCCAGCCTACATTCCTTCCATTTAGGCAGTCTCTGTGGCTGCTCAGTCACACAGCACTCCAGGTTGCTAAGTTTCTTTTCCAGGACATCCAAGAACCTGGATAGATTCTGTTTTACCCCGTATGGTACTTTCAGACAATCTTCTTGCAACACCACCTTCAGGGCATCCTATTCCACGGCTCTCGCCATCACATTGATCCAGTTCTCAGGACCTCTCCCACAACATTTGCGAATACCGGGTCCAATAAGGCCTCTGCATGCATCCTCCACAGTGGCAGTCTGGGGCTTCCCTAGACATCCTAAAAGATACGAGTAAAGGTGAATGGTCTGAAAGGTATTGTGCGAAGTAGGAGACATCCTTCACAAATTGAGGCAGTGCACCAGACAATAAAGAGTAATCAAGATGACTGTGCATCCCTGTGGTGGCTGCGAAGCTGGAGTAGACTCATCCCCACGGGAACCTGACCCTCCATATATCTTGTAGTCCCATACGAGCCATGTTCTCCTTGAGAGCACTTGTCATTGCAGGCTTGGTGTCTGTCCATGGAGGGAGATGGTCTAAACCACCATCCAGCACACAGGTCAATTCCTTAGCCAGAAGGACCTCAGAGCTGATTAATCTGTAGCCACACTCATCACAGATCCAAAGAAGCCCACATCATCCACATTGGGAGCATACACATTCACCAAGCATATATCCCTGGCGTTTAGTGCCCATGAGACAATTATATATCTCCCCTGAGTTTGCAGCCTAAGTACCTTGGCCACAAAGGGGACTCCGAGTCTCACCCAAATCCGGGCCTCCCCAGCATAACTGCAATAAGAGGTCACAAAGACCTGTCCCCACCACTGTGATCTCAGGTGTGTGATGCAGTTCCACAAGTGTGTGTGTCCTGCAAGAATGCCATGGATACCCAATAACGCCTCAGATAGTGAACTCACTGTCTTTTCTCAGATTGGCCCAATCCCCACATACTCCAAGTTAAAAACTTCCAGGTGGTAGCCTTAGACCCCACAGAGCATGCATCCTCCTCTCCCACAGTGCATCACTCATTCTGTGCCCCAACCCCTCACACTCGTACAGTATGCCGAAGATATGATGCAAGCATTGTACAGCCTACTCCTACAAACCATAACAACAACATCACCCAATAGTAACAAAGTATAACTCCCCCTGCCCTTGGCAGTGAGTCTGAACAACTACGGCCCCAGCCTCCCCTCAGGGAATGAAGCCTCAACTTTGTATAATGCATTGAGCTGTGAACCTTGCATCACGTCAGGGTGGCAAGGCCGAAGGCACTCAAACCACCTGCACCGGGACTGCAGCCCACCTGAGACTACCACAGCACTAATGAAAGTAAATAATGTTTAAATGAATGTAAACTCTAGCGTATACCCCCCCCCAACAGTATGCATTCATGTATACATCTTATTGACAATCCCCGTTACTAAGTCTAACAAGACCTGTTACAAATCTACAAAGGAAATTGTCCTCTCCATTATGTTACGTTACATGTACAGCCATTGTAGTGGAACTCTGCCAGACCTTTTTCTCCAGACGTCACTCCATCCCCTGCTCTGAGCCATCACTATGATAGTCTCTGACCCTCCCAACCCCCGTGGCAGATACTGGAGCTCAGTCCAGAATCTGCACAATCTTGTAATCCTCCAGGTATCATCACTCTCACCTGCTCTATTATTTGACAAATGTTTACGAGGAACCCCACTCAATGTGTCCAGCTAATCATTGGCTTTGTCTGGGGTACAAAGAAGAGTACTTTCCCCTGATACTATACCCTTAGTTTTTCAGGAAACATGAGGCTGTAGTGAAGACCATGCTCCTGCAGACGTTTTCTGGTTGGCATGTAGTCCCTGCAGAGGTCCTGAACCCTCCAGGTGTAGCCCGGGAAGATCATATTGGTCCTTCGCTCATACTGGGGGATCCCCTGGACTCTCACATGTTGAATTATCATGTCCCTGTTTCCAACATTAAACAGGCAGGCAATAATAGCACAATGTGGCGCCCCCAGCTTAGGTACCGGTGCCAATGCACGATAGCCCTCTCAGTGGTGAAAAAATTAGAGAGATGTCTAAGCTTCAAGGCTGTTGTGATCTAGTCTTCAAGAAACAGTTCTAAAGACTGCCCCTTCGCCCTCTTGGGAAAGCCAACAAAGCCAAAGTCGTTCCTCCTTGAACGCCCTTCTGCGCCCTAGATTCTGACTACCATGCAGGTCGTGTGTTGTATGGAGCACAGACACCATTTTCTTCAGGGTCTCCACCCCTTGTTGGAACATTGTAACATGCCCCTCTGCCTCAGTAACTGCAAGATTTTACAGAAGTGAGCACTGAGTATGCCACTGTGTCAATCTTCACCAGCATGACTTCTTAAAATCCCTTTATTTTTGCCATGATATCTGCCATTGTGGGGGACCACAAGTCCACTGTGGGAGCTTGCTTTGCCTGCTCCCTCACAACACCTTCCATAAGCAGTAGGTGGGGGTAGTTATCAATTTTGTTTGTCTGTACATACTACGCATCCTTATAGTTTGCCATTTTACGCCTCCAAGAAAGTACACAGGATGTGCTCAAAGGTCTGAGGCCCTACTCTGTTCCTCTGTGCATGTGGGCAGCTGGAGGATGAGCGCAGTCTATCTTTCCCCTCACATGAAACAGCAGGCATTCACCCCACTGTTTAAAGGTGGCCTAAGGGTCTCTTATGCCCGTGGGGGCTGGACCTCTCCCATACCTCATCCCATCTGCAGGGCTTGCTCACTTCTTTCATCGCTGCTCCTCTGAACTGCGTTGTGCCCCCCCCCCAAGCAGCCCTTCAGGGCCCCTGAACTTCAGCCAACACAAGGGTCAGCGCATTACTCACTGTGGCCTCCTCGTTCCGGTGATATCCCAGTTTTGTATGTGAGCCTTCAAACTGCATATTTCTCTGTCCCCTAGGCCTGTATGGGGGTGCCTCTGTCACACACCACCCGTCCCGCTCAGCCACCAGATGTCAATGCGGCAAAAGTATTCCCCGGGGCCCGGACTAAAGGGGCAATTCAGCCTAGTTCCTGCGGTGGACAAATGGGGCCGCACCAACCTCCTAGTGGTGCCACTGTGCCCACGGGGATGCACCGTTTTGGCCAGACCCAGCTGCCTGCCCGCCGGCTCTGCACATGGCTGCATCTCTGGTCCACCCTCCGGGCTCACAAGGCTAGTCTGCAGGTGCCAGTCCGTTCCAGGAGGCAGCAGCAAGCTCTAGGTGCTCTCCGATTGCAGGCTGCGGGTGCATTGGTGAATCCGGTGCCTGGCCACAAATGCACCGGCCCCGCCGGCCCAGTCCAGGACTCCGCTTCTCGGGGACTCAGGCCTTCCAATTCCAGAAGCAGACATGGAAATATAGGCCCTCATTATGAGATTGGTGGGAAATCCTACTTACTGCCACGCTGACTGCTGCCAACATACCGCTGCTGCGGCGGATATCCGTTCACCATATTATGACACACACACACACACACACCAATCCGTCACTATTCAACCACACACACACAAATCCGCCACACCAACGGTCAGTGATAAACTGGCGGTATCAAAACCCACACCGTTACGCCAACAGAACAACGCCCACCACATTATGATCCACGAATCACCACGGCGGACATTCAGTGGCGGTAGACCATTGGCGGTACATACCGCTGCGCTCAAAATACACACTCAAACATAACACCACATTGGACAATTCAAACAACACACACCTGACACCCATACACACACCACACCCACACCACTATAAAACATACACACAGTACCCACAACCCTTTACGACTACAAACCATTGGCACAAGACAGACACCACGACCACAGACAAAACCAGAGCCACACACTACCTACACCTATACACCATCCACGCGCCCCACATCACACACCCCAACACATCACCTTACACACCCTCACCTACACAACTCACACAACACCCATGGCACCACAAAGACACCCCACATTCTCAGAGGAGGAGCTAAGGGTCATGGCGGAGGAAACCATCAGGGTAGAGCCACAGCTATTTGGAGCACAGGTGCAGCAAATATCAATAGCCAGGACAATGAAGCTATGGCAGAGAATCGTGGACAGGGTCAACGCCGTGGGACAGCACCCAAGAACTAGGGATGCCATCAGGAAGAAGCGGAACGACCTACGGGGGAAGGTACGTTCCATTGCCGCATGACACCAACTCGCTTTACAGAGGACTTGCGGTGTACCCCCACCTCTTCCCCCACAACTAACAACATGGGAGGAGCAAGTCTTGGCAATCATGCATCCTGAGGGCCTGGCCGGAGTAGGAGGAGGACTGGACTCTGGTAAGTCAACTCTATACTACTACCCCCCTACCTGCATGCCAACACATACCCCCACCCTCACCCTCACTTCCATCACTCCACCACTTCCCACACACCCTACCATCACATCTCACTCATCCCAGTGTCAAGCCCTGCATGCTCTACCAATGCATGGACACCACTCACAGACCTGCATGGACACCTATCACTAAAGCATGCACACTAGAGAGATTCAGCTAGCCCACCACATACAAACTCACACAAGTGAAAGCTGCCAGGGCAAATACAACCGAAGAGGGCAACCCACCAATGCACAATATGTCACACACAGAAACAATAACACAGCATTTACATCCCCACAGGTATCCCAGCCAAAGTCAGCGGAGAGGAGGTGCCAAGAAATGTCCAGTCCCCCCACAGAAGAGGCCCACAGTGATGTCAGCAACTCTGGAAACACCACCACAGCACCCACCCAGCGTACCCACACCTCTGTCCCCAGGACATGTCAATCAGCAGTGTGTCCACCTCTACAGGGACCCCAGGGCACACCTCATACCCAAGACAATCAGGGACCTGGGGTCAGTGGCAGTGGGCACACGGTTCAGGGGAGAGAGGCACAGGCCAACAGAGAAACTGGGAGGAGTGCTGTGCGTCAGGGGGAGGACAGGCCTAGGGAACCGACTCTCCAGGAGGCACTTGCAGAAATCCTGGGAGCATACCAACTTTTCCAGGACACAATGGGCCGGATCATGGGCAATGTGCAGGAGAACAGGCGGTTGCAGGAGGGACAGTACCAGGGGATCAGGGAGGACTTGCAGGCTATCAACAACACCCTGGTCTCCATAGCAGGGGGGCTGGCAGACATGGCCAATATTATGAAGGAGGCAGTGTCATAACAGCGGGCCCCTGCCACTAGCCAGACATCTGAACTGCCTTCCACCTCCGCTGCCGCTAGTGGACAGGAGGCCCAGCCACAGGACCAACAGGCCACCAGCACCCCTCCCCTTGCAGAAGGAGAACCGCCCCGCAAGCGTTCCCTGCGATCCAGGCAGCAGCCAGAGACTATTGCCAAGACCCCGCCAGGAAATGACTCTCCTGATTGTCTACCTTGAACTGCCATTGCTCCCCTTCCTATATCCCCATGGACAATGCACCTGTGCTACAGATTGGATCTGTACCCTGGAATTTCCTCCATCATCACCCCATCCCATTGCACTTGTCCCTCAATATCTTAGCACTTAAATAAACACCCTTGAAACAAATAGAAGTATGGAGTATGTGACATTTTTTAAACCATGTACAAACATTGCAAACCAACTGTACAGTAAATGAGCACATATGAAAGACCTGTAGTTGGCTGCAGTGATCACGCCAGGAGCTACTGTGAGGCACCAACATTTGTAAAATTAATTGCCAAAGGGTACAGTAAGTGGGCATAGAAGTGGGAAATAACAGCATGCCAGTGCCAAACAATTTCAAAATAATGACAGTGAAATGTGAACTAACACTGTCTTACCTGTGTGTCATTGGAAGTACTGTCTGATCAGTGCTGTTCTGTTGTCCTCTTCCTCATTCTCACTGTCCACAGGATCCACTGCTGCCACACAGGCATCTTCAGCCTCCTCCTCCTTCAGAAAAGGTACAAGGCGCCTCAAGGCAAGGTTGTGCAACATGCAGCATGCCACTATTATCTGTCAGACCTTCTTGGGTGAGTAGCACAGGGATCCACCTGTCAGATGGGGGCACCAAAATCTGGCCTTCAGGAGGCCAACAGTTCTTTCTATGATCCTTCTGGTTCGCCCATGTGCCTCATTATAACGTTCTTCTGCCCTTGTCCTGTCATTCCTCACAGGGGTCAGTAACCATGATAGGTTGGGGTAACCAGAGTCACCTGCAAATATTGAGGGACAACATTTAGCCACACACTATCCCATATAGCCCAGACCATACCCATACCCCAGCATCTACTAGGTGGGAACCAGGGCTCACCTATTAGCCACACTCTGTGCCTTTGTAGTTGGCCCATCACATTTGGGATGCTACTATTCCTTAGGACAAAGGCATCACACACCGACCCAGGATACTTAGAACTGACATAGGAGATGTACTGGTCCGCCAAGCACACCATCTGTACATTCATAGAGTGGAAACTCGTCCGATTTCAGTACTCCTGTTCATTTTGACAGGGGAGGCACATATGCAATATGTGTTCCATCAGTCGCACCAATTATGTTTGGGATATGTCCCATTGCATAGAAGTCAGCCTTCACTGTGACCAAATCTTCCACCTGGGGAAATACAATGTAGCTGCGCATGTGTTTAATCAGGGCAGACAACACTATGGTCAACACAATTGAGAACATTGGCTGTGACATTCCTGCTGCCAAACCCACAGCCACTTTGAAAGAACCAGTTGCCATGAAATGGAGAACTGATAGAACTTGCACAAGAGTGTGGATATCATTGGGGTGACGGATAGCAGATATCAGGTCAGGCTCCAATTGGGCACACAGCTCTGTGACTCTGGCCCTGTCAAGCCTATAGGTGAGGATGATGTGCATGTCCTCCATTGTTGCCAAGTCCACCAGGGATCTGTACACAGGGGTATGTCTCCATCTACTATTCATCCACAGCGGTAGCAATCTAAGGGGCAAAAGAGTGAGGAGCTGGTCACAAACTGAACAATGGGGCTACAACAGTACGATGCATGCTGTCAAATTGTAATGGGTCAGTGAGAATTATCCTGTATGTCCAAAATTAAACAGTGATGCAGTAATTATCCAGTGGCTGGATGGGCTTGAGCCTTCCCCCCACCAGCAGCTGCAGCAGCACCACTTCCACCACTGAGCAGCCGTCACCGCTGGCAGACGATATGTAGTCCTGCCTCCATGGGCTGCTGTGCGGCCTGGCCCCTGGAAATCCAGGGGGAATGACACCCACCTGAGAGACTGTGACCTTGCACTCCCCAGGATCAAGAACACAGGGTACGATGCCCCTCCAGAACCAGTGGGTAAGACACCCACCAACCCCAGCCTCACCATGATCAAGAGCACAGGGCACGATGCCCCCTCCAGAACCAGTGGGTAAGACACCCCCAACCCCAGCCTCCCCAGGATCAAGAGCACGGGCATGATGCCCCCTCCAGAACCAGTGAGCAAGTAACCCACTTGAGAGACTGTGGCCTTGCACTCCCCAGGACCAAGCACAGGGCATGTTGCCCCCTCCAGAGATTGTGGGCAAGTCAGCCACTTAAGAGACTGTGGCCTTGCACTCCCCAGGATCAAGCACAGGGCATGTTGCCCCCTCCAGAGCATGTGGGCAAGTCACCCACTTGAGAGACTGTGGCCTTGCACTCCCCAGGACCAAGCACAGGGCATGTTGCCCCCTCCAGAGCATGTGTGCAAGCCACCCACTTGAGAGACTGTGGCCTTGCACTCCCCAGGACCAAGCACAGGGCATGTTGCCCCCTCCAGAGCATGTGGGCAAGTCACCCACTTGAGAGACTTTGGCCTTGTACTTCCCAGGACCAAGCACAGGGCATGTTGCCCCCTCCAGAACCAGTGGTGTTGTTCCATATCCCGGCTGAGGTGCCCCCGCCAACCCCTGTTCTCTCCGTGTTGATGCAGGTGACAAGTGGGGCCTTGGACTGGGCAGTATCCCTTCAACTGTACAATTGTAAATATCTGTAAAATTGACTATGTTATTTTTATACTGTATTGATCTTATTACACTCACTTTAGTACATTCATTTTGCCCTTGCATTATTCAGCCAATTTAGGAGGAATAACTTGTTATCTTATGCATCTGGTTGTGTGTATGGTGTTGGGGGTGTGTGTGTTTGTTGTGCGTGTCTGTGTGTCACTCTCCTTTTCCTGGCCCGCCTCCCTTGTGTGCTAGGCGGCTGTACTCACAGTCGTTGTCTTCGCCGTCGTTGGTGTTCGTGGTGGAGCAGCATGTAGAAGAGCATGAGGAAGACATGCAGCTCGGGCTCCATGGCAGCGTGGTTGTTCCCTGTGTCTCCATTAGTGAGTCCTTTCACTTCTGTGCAGTGTTTCTGCCAGGCTTTTTGTTGTTGTTGGTATGCCCCGGAAAAGGTGGTGGTTTCCTGTGTCTTAATACAGTGGGCGGAACATTGACTTCTGCCTGGCTGTAGGTGGCTACTGCCGTGGTGGCTGTTGTTTCCACCCTGGTGGTCGGTGTGGTAAAGTAGCTGTCTATCTGAGATCTTTCCGCCATGATCATAATTTGGTGGTAATTACCGCCAGCCTGGTGGTATTATTGCCACTTTTTCACGAAGCGCCAGGGGTGTAATGAGGGCCATAGACTTATGAGGGGGGTTCAGCACCGACCCAATGCTAGTATTTTGGGGCTGTTTAAAGAAGGCTTGTTATTGGATAAATGTTTCGCCAGCTGGAGCTCCAGGGATACGCTACCGGGCAGCCATCTTGCAAACACTCCCCCCAGGAATCTGTATAGCTATCTCCACTTTTAACCATGTTGCCTACTAGTGCTGACTATTCAATTTCTGTAGGCTGTGTACATCAACTCTTCAAGTTTGTGAATATCATTTTCCTGGTGATAGTCACTGACCTTCTAGGCCTGGTGACAATGTTTCACAGTGATCACAAAGAAAACATGAAAAATTACTATTAATCATTCCACAACTCAACTTTTGAGTTATGTAATTTCAAAAATCTCTGAACCTTTCTCAGCACTACAAATTACCAATGTTCACATAGGGCCAAGTTTACTTGAAATAGCCACGCAGACCCTCCTAACACCAGTTTCTATCAGGAACAAAAAGCCCCCTATAGGTTAAATTTCCCATGAGATCAAGATATCTTTGACTCAGTTTTGATTTCTCTGTCAAGAAGTGGAATATCTTATCTATCTGGACGCCGTTCAACAAGAAGAGTATCTTCCTGAGCTGAAGGCCATTATCTGCGACCGCCACAAAAATACAAAGGTTGAATGTATGCCATCAGGGCCTTAGTTTTTTTAGTTGCATGGTGTATGCTGCACTGCCTTGCTAGGAAAGTAACTAGAATCATTTGGGAAAAGACTGGAATGTTCCTCAAGCACCATCTCTGTGGCATGAGCAAATGGCTCTGAAAGTATTGACAGAAGGCCAAGTGGTCTTCAACCAGGTTATAGGCAAACAGCATAAATGCTGGGTCTTGTGATCAGCCATAATTCCCATTGTGTTTTTTTAAGATCTTTGTATCTGTGGCGTAATAGAATATGATCAACTTACCCTTTTTAAGAGCACATGTGGCTTGTAAAACTACCAATTGAAATGCTTTGAGATAGTTGTCATTGAAAGCAGGAACCACAAACCAAGACTTTCTGCAGGTCAGAGGCTCGATAAAAGGAAGTTGTTCAGAGGATTCAAGTTCTCCAATCCTAATAGTAGTAAAGGTCAAAAAGCAAAAATTCCCTTCAGAAAAGGGAAAAAGGTTATGTCCTCCACTCATCCCTTATAAAAGCCCTTTCCCAATCAGTTGTAGCAACATGGTTGCCCACCCTCTCCCCCACCTCTTTCAGCATCCCAGTGGGAGAGAGAATATCCCGCTTCCTCCATTTCTGGAAGCAGATGGCCACTAATGCATCTATGATGGATTTCATCTAGAACTAATGTACTCTGCAATTTGAAGCTAATCCAGTGCAGGTCCCTTTGGCTTAACAAAGTTACAATAAGAGACACCAGCTTTAGTTACAATGGGAAGAGTTTGTATGACAAGAAGGCAGTAGGGAGTTCCAAAATGTCCAAAAAGGAAAGCACATACTCAAGGTAGAGGTAGTAAAAAGCTCAGTCAGAGACTTAAGGTTTATTCTGAATCTAGGATATGTAAGTACGTTCACCAAAAGGCACATGTTCTAAATTCTGGCTCTGCACTACATACCGACCTGCATCTAAAAGGCAGTTTAGTTAGACCTTCAGAATACCTATTTCAGTTCAGCTTTAACTCAGGATGCAACTGAAGATTAAGATGTTGAATCAGCCGGAACAGTTCAAGGTCTTATCATTCTATCTAAATTATTCTCAGAGTGCATGGCATTCAGGTGCAAGGCATCTTAAAACAGACTTGGATGACTTTATGATCTGGTCGTACATCTACAAAGGGCAATAGAATTTCACCAAAATACAGCATCTCTTCTGCATCATCAGAGGTTTTCTGTGTCTTGGCAGACGTCTTCTCCAGTTGTTTCAGGAAATGTTAACTACTTACAGGCCTCATTGCACAGAGTCAGGAAATGCGTTCTTACATGTTTGCTTGATTTACATTTTCCTCGCAGAGGTATGCACCCTGTTCAAGTGGGAAGGACAGTCCTAGTCACCTCACATCCTAAATTAACCTGTGCTCACACCCTGGTAGCACAGGCATAGAGCAGTCAGGCTTTACCTAAAAGGCAACTGTGTTAAATATTTGTGCAACAGTTCAAACACTAAAACGGTGATAACACCACACAAAAAGATACTACCACTGGGTAGAGGAATAGCTCTTAATTTAGTAAACAAAGTAAGACCAAAATGACAAAAATCCAATAAGTAGAAGTCGAGATATTAATTTTTAAAGAATAAACTGAATTGTAGTGCTTAAAAGCATAAAGCAGCAACTGGGGCTATCTTGTCGCGCTGCAACAGGTCAAATCTGAAAAGTCAGGCTGACCGTGATGGAACCCGGGTCGGATACAGGAACTAGTCTTGGCCCGCCGAAACAGTACCTTGGTTTAGAGTTGTGTTGACGTCGAGAACAAGATGTGAGGAACAAAGGAGACAATGCATTAGCCTTGATCCCGAAGATGTAGGCGGTGCATCGGCTCAGAGCCAAACAAAGTTGGAGATGCATCAGGAATAGAGGCAATGCTTCACACAGTCGGCAGTGCAGTGTTCCTGATCCGTGTAGCAGCGGTGATGCGCCGCTGTCAACAGCGATGCAGTGTCACTCTGGTTCTGAGTTTAAGTGTTGTGGGTCCAGTCCTTCTCACCCAGGCAGGTCAGCACAGCAAGAAACCAGTTCTTCTGGAGCACCAGTCCAGCAGAGTAGCAGTCCTTGTAGCAGCACAGCAGTCCTTCTTCCGGGCACAGTATCCACAGCGTCAGAAGTGTATTAAGAGGGTGGTGTTTGAGGTCCAGTATTTATACTTTGGTGCCCGGTTCTGAAAGGTGGGAGCAGCCTCCAGACAGTGGCTTTGAAGTGCAGGGAATTCCCTTCCTCCCCTGCTCTGTCTCCATTCATTCAGGTGCAAGTGGGGCTGTGCTTAGCTCCCCCCCCCACCAAGCCAGTTAATGGCCCATTAAGGCTCATCAGGCACACCTAAGTGTCCATTGTGTGTGGCTGTTTAGAGGGAGTTCACAAAGCCCAGATGTCACCCCACCCCACACTCATATGGGATACAGGCTACAAGCACACAGGGCAGGAAAATGCCAACTTTCTAAAAGTGCCATTTAAAAAAATTTAGCAATAAATCTGACTTTACAACTAAAGAGGATTTATCATTACAATTCCATAGGTACTAAACATGATATGTCTGTCCCTTGTCAGTTAGGAATTACAGCTTATTATGTGTATTAAGGAATCCCCAATGTTGCCCTATATGAGGGGTAGGCCTTACAGTGGTGAAAAACTAATTTGGGAGTTTTTCACTACTTGCACATGTAAAACTTAAAAGCACATGTCCTATGTTTTAATTACACAGTGCCCTGCTCCTGGACTGCCTAGGATCTAACTTAGGGGTGACATATATATTAAGAAGCATTTTCAAAGCAACGGGTCTCGCATTTGCCCGAGTTAGAGCTAGTAGCATTGTAGACTCCTAACCGGACTTTTCTTGCCACACAAATTAAAAGAAAAAAAGCGCGCGCGATCGCACTATGTAAAATGCAGTGCGATAGTGCTGAAATTTAAAACAGAAAAACCAAGCGCGATCGAGCTATGTATATCCCAGTGCGGTCGCGCTGTGTGGAAAATAAACAGATAAAGTAGTCCGAAAACCATGCTGAAAACATCGAACATCGTATGTTTTCAGTAGATTACCTGTGCTGTGTAGGTGGGCTAAACACCAGAAAATGCATGACGTATGCATGCCTTTCACAAATGAAAGCAAATGGATTTTAAAAGGCAAGCCCACGAACCAATGAAAGTTACAGATGTGACATGGGCGTGATTGGAAGCCCAAAGAGAGATTCTTACCGGGGACGGAGCGCTTTGCGCTCGCCCCTAAGATGGAAGGTTTGGGCTTGGCATAAGATTTATTTTGCTAGGTTGACATGGCAGTTTAAACTGCTCACATCTGCTCTGTAGTGGCAGGCTTGAGGAATGTTTAAAGGGCAATTTCAGTGGGTGGCACAATCAGTGCTACAAGCCCGCTAATATCATTTAATTCCCAGGCCCTGGTCATACATGATGCACTTTACTAGGGACTTAAAAGTAAATTAGATATGAGAAATGTGGATAAGCAAATGATACCACATTTTAAGGAGAGAACACAAGCACTTTAGTATTGGTTAGCAGTAGTAAAGCGCATGAATTTTAAAGCCAACAAAAACTAAATCAGAAAAAGTGGAGGGGAAAAGGGCAAAAAGTTTGGGGTGACCGTGTAGAGAGGACCATTTCCAACACTTCATTTTAGTTGAAAAATGTTGTTTCTGACTCCTACATGCTTTAGTGCAGTTGTTTGTGCATGACAGAGCTGAGAAATAGAGATTGACCCAGGCCAGTATTGAAACAACAGTCCTTTGGCACACCATAGAATACTGCAGATTGGTATTGAAATGCAATTGTGAGCTGCTTGTTGAGTACCAATACTCTGGTGCCATGCTGTGCTGCTGGGCGGAGATGGCAGAGCTGTGTGACAGTCATTGTTGCCGAATGGATGGATACTGCAGATCAGAACTGATGCAAATTGGCAGACTGTGTGATAGGTCCTTCTTGTTGAATAGCTGAGGTGCTGAAGAACAGGAACAAATATCAATAGCTAAGTTTTGTGTTGGTTACAGTACTGAAGTGCTGGAGGGTCTTTATGGTGGTTGGCCTTGGCAGAACTGTATGAAAGGTCAGGTAGAATAGAGGGACTCAATTGGGGTAGATTGAGAAGAGAGGGTAGAAGGATGCAGGCCCCTTTATCAGGGACGACTCATCTATAGGAGCATGGGGCATTAACTCCTTACTATGAGACACTACTCGCCAGACAGACTCAATGCCTCCATACATTTGGTTCCTGTAGAGTAGTGCTGTGGCTTCGGAGCAGTCTGGCAAGGATTGAATGAGGCTGTGATAATGTTGGCAGATGCTGCTGCTCTTTAGAATATGTAGATCAAGTCTGGAAAGGAGATCATTTCCACACCTTTAAATGCTGCATGAGGGCCTGTGGTTGCAGAGGTGCTGCATATCAGGATCGAGTACAGCCATCCCTTTAATCAACTTGTGGGCCCCACTTATACTGTAAATATATTCATCATGCATTGTAGTAAAGCACAATAAGGCTTGCTTAAAGCCTCCACGTTTAAATTCACATTTTTAACTTAGCATTTCTTTTCTGTTGGTAACGTTTTACAAGGCTTTCCGTTTATGTGATAATGTACTGCAAAATCATTAACATATTGCTTGTTCCTAGTAAGTACTGATGCCATCTAGTCTGTACATTCTGTCTAAGGCTGAGCACGCAGAACACAATGCCTAAACATTCTGATTGTCGGTGCAGACAGCTCTGCTTTGCTAGACATATCACAGCATTTAGCTTGCATCTCTGACAGTGTGACACAGATGGCGCTTGTATTATAAAAACTGACTCTGCACCATATGCAACAGAGCAGGACTTCCACTGGACTTATCCTGGATTGTGGCACACGGTGCTAAGATGCAATTTGGTTTGTGCTGATCCTGAATCTGACTGCTATCCATCACTGGACCAATAGCCTGCACTACCACCATACCGGCTTCCTGGAGTCCTGGTACATCTTAACCAGGTATGGGGGTTTTGGTATTCTCAATACATGTGGCAGAGGGTGCTCCCACTATGCTCTCAGAAGTGTAGGTAGTTACAGATAGGAGTATATCAACACAATCATAGAACCATCGCTGAACTCTTTATCTTTTTCACCATCTTTGTAATGCTGGGTACCACGCACTGTCTCGTTTGCCTAATAATCGCAGCTCATGTTTTTAATGCAAGAATAAGACTGTTGCAATAAATGTTCTAAATGGCATTTTCACATTCTTCCTTATGTCTAATCTTGTTGTACTCTTAGAGACAACAAAAAGGTATTTCTGTTTCTAGGATTTTCTTGGGTAATCTGAGCAGTCACAGGTTGTGGAACCCATCTGGTACTCTGGTGTGTTTACGGTTTCTGGTGGGGCACTGTGACCTTCCCAGGAATCATGTCAACATTTCCCGATGGTTTATACAGAGTGAGGTGGTCATTCCAACCCTGGCGGTCGGTGTTAAAGCGGCGGGCAAACCGCAAACAGGCTGGTGGGAAAAAAAATGGAATTCCGACCCTGGCGGAAACCGCCAACAGCGACCGCCACATCAACACACCGCCCGCCACGGCGGTACAAACAAACAGCGCGGCGGTCACCGCCAACAGACAGGCGGGCGACAATGTACCGCCCACTGTATCACAACCTACCAATCCGCCACCCTTTCCGGGGCAGTAGCCCCGCCGATAAAAACACGGCGGAAACAGCCATTTCGAAGGGCAAACGCTTACCTCCATACAGCCCACGAGGAATCAGGACAGCATGGAACCCGAACTCCACATACTCCCAGCGATAGTGTTCCTGCTCCTCTACCAGGAGCACGAACGCCGGCGCAGAAGACAGCGGTGAGTACTGCACCTACGACACAGGGGAGGGGAAATTATTACGGGTACACACATACGCGACACACCCACCCTCACCCTCACCCACTACAACACACACATCAATGCATAGCAACACATCAGAGTGACACCCCCCCACACCCCCCGGAAGAATGCAAATACAAAAGGAAATGATTATAAACATTGGAATATATTGTATTACTGCCAAAAAAATATTTATACACATCAAAAACTCTTATATACATAAATGTACAAGTCCAAGCATTGTAGCAGGCATTGTACGTGGACCACTGGGCCCAAATCACATGGGCAAAGCCCACACAGGATACCTGACTCCAACGGAGAGAATACTGCAGGGGCATCAGATAGCAAAACTACAGGCACCTCAGGGGGAAGGGAAGGGGGGGCACCTCAGCCAGATGAGTGCACAACGCCAGATCCACGAGGGGCCTCCATGCCCACTGTTCAATCCTGGGGAGTGCAAAGCCACAGTCTCACAAGTCCAGACAGTGGGTGGGCTGCCCACTGTTACATCCTGGGGAGTGCAAAGCCACAGTCTCACAAGTCCAGACAGTGGGTGGGCTGCCCACTGTTACATCCTGGGGAGTGCAAAGCCACAGTCTCACAAGTGGATAACAGTCTCCACTGGTTCTGGAGGGGGCCTGGTGCCCAGAGTGCTTCGTGCAGCCCTGCCCGACACAGATGCGGCCCAGCCCCTGCCGCTCATGGGCAAGCGGTACTTGAGATGAAGGGCCCAGTGCAGCGGTGCTTGAGACGGCGGTGCCCAGTTCAGCGGTGCTTGAGATGAAGGGCCCAGTTCAGCGGTGCTTGAGACGGCGGTGCCCAGTTCAGCGGTGCTTGAGATGAAGGGCCCAGTTCAGCGGTGCTTGAGACGGCGGTGCCCAGTTCAGCGGTGCTTGAGATGAAGGGCCCAGTGCAGCGGTGCTTGAGATGAAGGGCCCAGTTCAGCGGTGCTTGAGACGGCGGTGCCCAGTTCAGCGGTGCTTGAGATGATGGGCCCAGTTCAGCGGTGCTTGAGACGGCGGTGCCCAGTTCAGCGGTGCTTGAGATGAAGGGCCCAGTTCAGCGGTGCTTGAGACGGCGGTGCCCAGTGCAGCGGTGCTTGAGACGGCGGTGCCCAGTTCAGCGGTGCTTGAGATGAAGGGCCCAGTGCAGCGGATCCGGCCATGGCGGGGAGGTCATTTGCCACCTGTCCTGTGGCTGGCGGGGCCCTCCTGCCCATCTGTCCTACGGCTGGCGGGGCCCTCCTGGGCAGCTGTGCCGGGCCTGTTGGTGGCCTCCTGCCCACCTGGGATGGGGCTGGCGGGGCCCTCCTGGGCAGCTGGGCTGATGGCGGTGTTGTCGGGCGTGCTGCCCTTTCCCAGCCTTCCCTGATCGCCTGTGGCCCTTCCCCACCTTGGGCGGTGTGCCAGCTGTCTCCACACTTCCTGCCGGAGCCATGGTAGGGGTTTTAGTCCCTGGTGTTTTCACCCTCTCGCCCCGGCCACTGCCTATCTTGGGATGTTTCTCCGGGGGTGGGCTGCCCGTGCCTTGGCTTCGTACCGAACTGGCTGCCCTGGAGGGTGGGGCACTCCACAGTCCATGGCAGACTGTGATGACAGGGGCCGGTTTTGTTGTGGCTGAGGTGCTGACTGTAGTCCTATGACATGGACGGGGTGGGGGAGTTGGGGGAAAGAGGTTGAGTTTGGACAGGAAAAGCTTTTTAGGAGCAGTGGGACGGGTAGGTGTAGTGGGTATGGGAGTGGAGGAAGAGGTTGTGGTTGTAGGAGTTGTAAGTTTGGTGTCTTTGGGTGCAGGTGCTTGGGCTGGAGGCTGTCGTGAGGTGGATGGCTGTTGGGTGGGTGGCTGCCTGCATTTGTGTATCTTGGAAGAGGGGGTCACAGACACACTGGGAGAGGACACAGGGGATGTGTAAATGGCAGTGGGGGTGGTGACTGCACGTGTGCGGGGGTTTTGGTGTGTGTGCTGATGAGGGACGTAGTGGCTGAAGATGTTGTGCATGCAGGTGTGAGTGGAGACGTGACAGGGAGGGAGGAGGGAGACGAGGAGGAGGGGGACACAGTGGAGGCAGTGGGTGTTGGTATGTCTGTATGTGGATGTTGCTTGGGTGAATACCTGTGTGATGTGTGGTGCTTATGTTTGCCTAAGCTTCCCTTGGGTGTTGAGGTGTGTGCAGGCTGGTCTGATGGTGTCCCTGGGATAGGCAGAGGTAACAGGTGATAGGGTATGGGTGGAGGAAGTTGGAGGGGGGAGGCTAGAGACAGGGACAATGGCTGCCATCAGTGCTGAGGCCAGAGTCTGGAACGATCGCTGAAGGGCAGCCTGACCAGAATGAATGCCCTCCAGGTATGCATTACTCAGGTGCACCTCCCTTTCTACACCCTGGATGGCATTCAAAATGGTAGACTGCCCAACAGTGAGCGTCCTCAGGAGGTCAATGACCTCCTCACTGAGGGCAGCAGGGGTGACTGGGGCAGGGCCTGAGGTGCCTTGGGCGAAGGAGATGACCACCTTCCTGGGTGAGCGGGCACGGGGCAAACACTGAGGGGCTGCTGGGAGGGCGGTGCTAGTGCGGTGGGTGGCGGCTGTACCTGTTGTTGCGGGGGGCACAGATGTTGCCGCCACCACAAGGGAGCTCCCTTCAGAGGATGAGTCGGTGTCACTGATGTATGCCCGAGTACCCGCTGTGGAGCTCCCCTCGCCCTCTGTCCCACTGGTGAATTCGGAGTCCGTTGCATGGCCCTCCATGGCCATGTGGGATGCAGCTCCCTCGTGCTCCGATGCCACTTCTCCTCCGCCTGATGATGCTAATGCACACATGAACAGGAAGACCACAAAAAAGGGGGGGGGAGAAAATAAAGACATGTTGAGTGCATGCATTGGTGACACCGTTGGCGGACAGGACAGACACAGAAGCCCCCTGCACTACGCCGCGCACTTGGGGTCGACTATTCAATCCGTGGGAATGGCCTACAAGCCTATGGACGACATCTGCACACATAGATGACACAGGGCCATGAATATCTGTACTAGGCACCCTACAGAGGTGGGGGGTGGGGGCACAGGGCCATGCCTTACGGAGGGGCCTAGCCTACAGAAATCGCCCTGGCCTAGGGATACCCACAGCCCTCCTCCCCCACCCAGACACCTCCACTGCGTGCAAAGTCAACAGAATGAGAGTGCACTCACCCCCTTGTGTCTGCTGTGATGTCCTCACGCGCCTATCCAAATCGGGGTAGGCCACCGCCAGGATCCGGGACATCAGGGGGGTCAAAGTCCGACTGGCACCCCTCCCACGTTGGGAGGCCATCCCCAGCTGAGCCTCCGCCGTCTTCCTGCTCCAGCGGCGGATGTCCTCCCATCTCTTCCGGCAGTGGGTGCCCCGTCTGTGGTGGACCCCCAGGGTCCGGACGTCCTTGGCGATGGCACGCCAAATATCGATCTTCTGGTGGGCGCTGACCTATGTGAAATGTACAGGGGGAGAAAAATAGTCATCACCTTCTGCATATTCAATGTGAGTGGCCCCCCCATCCCTACCCTTGCCATGTGGCATATGCTCTCACCGTCGTTTGATGCATGCCTCAATCGCTCCCCTCCCCACCATCTTTCATCCACTCCACTCAACACAGGCATTGCCCATAAAGCATGCTCCCTCAGTACTAACCTGTTGGTCTGGAGGAACGTAGAGTAGTGCGTACTGGGGGAGGACCCCATCCACAAGTTTCTCCAACTCCTGAGCTGTGAAGGCAGGGGCCCTTTCCCCAGTCGCATGAGCCATTGTCACTTCCAGACCGAGGTCACAGCAGCACTTGCAGTGTAGGTCCTCTCCTGTCGAAGATCAGGTATCGAGTGATTAAGCAGATAGAAAATGGCGGTCACGCCCGCGGCGGTGCGTACCGCGGCGGTGCGTACTGCGACCGCCGGCGCACATCGTCATTGGCTCATGAGACCCATAGGGTTCAATGTTAACCAATGCTGCTTTGCGCCGCGGTCTTCGACCGCCTACCGCCACGGTGTGCCACGCCAGCGCATTTACCTCACATCCCATTGTCGCACTTCACAGGTCAGGCAGCCGCCATTTCAGGGGCCCACATGGCTTACTGTTTACTGCGTCACACATACCTAGGCCTTGCATCAACACTCATACAAAGCATTCAATGGATTGAGAATCGTGTTATGTGCAAGCTGTGGTTACGTACCTGTGGGTTGATTGACTCTGTGCTCGCTGTTGTCCTTCATAGGCACCGTCCGCTGGGACATGCGAGGAGATGGCGGAATCTTCCTGTGTACAGACCGCTGGTGGACCTGTCGACAATGGAGGAAAGACATGTCATACTGACATACATGCTTGACCGAGCCACTATTCATGAACTGTGTGCCCAGCTGGAGCCAGACCTGATGTCACCAATCCGCCAACCCACAGGGATCCCCCCTCTAGTGCAGGTGCTGTCAGTGCTCCATTTCCTTGCAAGTGGGTCATTTCAAACAACAGTGGCCATGGCATCAGGGATGTCCCAGCCTATGTTTTCCAAGGTGTTGTCCAGAGTGTTGTCTGCCCTGCTGAAACACATGCGCAGCTACATCGTTTTCCCTGAGGTGGGGGATTTGCCTACAGTGAAGGGTGATTTCTATGCCCTTGGACATATCCCCAACATCATAGGTGCCATTGATGGTACCCATGTGGCTTTGGTTCCCCCCCACAGGAGTGAACAGGTGTACAGAAACAGGAAGAGTTATTATTCCATGAATGTGCAGATAGTATGTTTGGCAGACCAGTACATCTCCCATGTTAATGCCAAGTTCCCTGGCTCAGTGCATGACGCGTACATCATGCGAAATAGCAGCATCCCTTACGTGATGGCTCAACTCCAGAGGCACAGTGTGTGGCTAATTGGTGACTCTGGTTACCCCAACCTGTCATGGCTACTGACCCCAGTGAGGAATCCCAGGACAAGGGCAGAGGAACGCTACAATGAGGCCCATGGGAGAACTAGGAGGGTGATCGAGCGGACCTTCGGGCTCCTGAAGGCCAGGTTCAGGTGCCTCCATATGACAGGTGGATCCCTATTCTACTCACCAAAGAAGGTGTGTCAGATCATCGTGGACTGCTGTATGCTTCACAACCTGGCTTTGCGATGACAGGTGCCTTTTCTGCAGGAGGATGGTCCAGATGGTGGTGTTGTAGCAGCTGTGGAGCCTGTGGAGAGTGAAGACGAGGAAGCCGAAGAAGACGACATAGACAACAGGAACACAGTAATACAGCAGTATTTCCAATGACACACAGGTAAGAATACACACCGGCATTATCATATCCTAAACACTACTACCTCTCTACTGTCTGTCCTTTTCCCCCAGTGTATGGTAACTGAGTTGTGACTTTCCCTTCCGATTTCAGAGATGTGGGCCCCACTGCGTGATATCTGCTTTGTTTCCCCATGAACTACAGCTGTGTGACATTGGTATGTTGGCATCACAATGTAAATAAGCATTTTGGCACGTTAATGTCTAATACAATTGTTCAAAATCACAGCCAGACTCCTGATTGTTTTGTGCAATAACTGTGTTTATTACAGTGCTCTATATTGGTGGGTGGTTGCAAATCGGTGAGGGGTGATGGTGGAGGATTGTCCATGGCAGAGTCCAGACTATTTGTATCACAGGTGCATTGTCCAAATGCCTGTGGAAAGTGGAGCAGGGGCAGTTTAAGGATGTACAGGGTGACAATGTGGGACAGTGGGATGACAATCAGGGAGGTATCCTTTCCTGGCGGGGGTCTTGGCATCTTACTCTGCCTTCTTCCTGGATCTCAGGGCCCGCTTTCGGGGTGGTTCTCCTTCTGCAGGGGGTGGGGTGCTGGTGTCCTGTTGGTCCTGTGGCGGGGCCTCCTGTCCACTAGCGCCGGCTGAGGTGGTAGGCAGTTCTTGGTCCATGCTAGTGTCAGAGGCCCTTTGTGGTGCCACAGTGTCCCGCAATGTGGTGACCACCAGATTCAGAGCCCCTACAATGGTGCCCAGGGCGGAACTGATGGTTCGTAGTTCCTCCCTGAACCCCAAATACTGTTCCTCCTGCAGGAGCTGGATCTCCTGAAACCTGGCCAGTACCGTCGCCATTGTCTCCTGGGAATGATGGTAGGCTCCCATGATGGAGGAGAGGGCCTCGTGGAGAGTGGGTTCCCTGGGCCTGTCCCCCTCCTGTTGCACTGCAGCCCTCCCAGTTCCCCTGTTTCCCTGGGCCTCTGTCCCCTGGACTGTGTGCCCACTACCACTGCCCCCAGGTCCCTGTTGTTGTTGGGGTGGTGGGTTAACCTGGGTGCCCTGTAGTGGTGGACACACTGCTGATTGATGGGTCCTGGGGACAGAGGTATGGGCCCGCTGGGTGGGTGCTGTGCTGGTGTTCCCAGAGGGGGGAAGGTCTGCTGTGGCCTGTGGCTGTCTGAGGGGAGCCGACTATCCCGAGGTCCCCGATGGGCCGGGCTGGTCATCTAGATCCAGGTTGACAGAGGTGCTGTCATCACTGTGGGCCTCTTCTGGGGGTGGAGTGGACATTTGTGGACCCTCCTGCGCGGTGACGTGGCGTTCGGGTCCTGTAGGGGTATAAAGGGATGGTTATTGCATCTGTGTGTGCCATAGCGTGCAATGGGTGGGTGCCCGTGTACCCCAGTGCTTGCATTCCTGTGTGGGGGCTTTTGTGACGGTGGTTTGGGGGGGGGATGGGTATGTGCAGTGGGCATGCTTTGGTGATGGGTGTCCATGCTTTGTGGTCGCATGCAGGGCTTGGGGTTGGGATGGGTGGGTTGTGATGGTGAGACATTTGCAAGGAGTAGGTGTGATGGGGGTGAGGGTGTGGGTATGAGTTGGCATGCTGGTGGGGTGGGGGGGATGAAGTAGTGAAGATGAGACTTACCAGAGTCCATTCCTCCAGATACTCCTGCGAGGCCCTCAGTATGCAGGATCGCCAAGACCTGCTCCTCCCATGTTGTAAATTCTGGGGGGGGAGGTGGTGGACCGCCGCCAGTCCGCTGAACCGCGATGTTGTGCCCGGATACCATTGAACGCACCTTCCCCCGTAGGTCGTTCCACCGCTTCCTGATGTGGTCCCTATTTCTTGGGTGCTGCCCCACAGCGTTGACCCTGTCGACTATTCTGCTCCATAGCTCCATCTTCCTGGCAATGGAGGTGTGCTGCACCTGTGTTCCGAAGAGCTGTGGCTCTACCCGTACGATTTCCTCCACCATGACCCTGAGTTCATCCTCAGAAAACCTGGGGTGTCTTTGCGGTGCCATGGGGTGGTGTGGGTGATGTGTGGGGTGGATTGTGTGGTGCTAAGTGTGGTAATGTGTATTGGTGTGTTGTGTGAAGTGCGTGGTAATATAGCTGGGTGAATGTAATATGCGCGTCTGGGTGCTCGGATATCTATTTCTCTATGCGTGGTACCGATTCTCTAGGAGTGGAGGTTTGTGGGTGACGTGGGTGTGTGTTTTATATTTAATTGGGTGTGTGGGTGTGGTGTGTGTATGTGTCTCAGGTGTGTGTATTTTGAATTGTCCAATGGGGCTGTGTTTAATAAGAGTGTGTGTATTTTGAGCGCGGCGGTGTGTACCGCCAATGGAATACCGAGGTTGAAAGACCGCAGCGTGGATTCGTGGGTCGTGATAGTGTGGGCGTATTTCTGTTGGCGTGACGGTGGAGGTTTGGTCATCGCCAGTTTCTCGCTGACCTTTGGTGTGGCTGACTTTTGTGGATGTCTGTATTTTGGCGGTTTGCCTGTTGTGGGTCAGAATGACCGTGGCGGTTTACCGCGGCCGCAGCGGTGTGTTGGCGGTCTTCTGACAGCAGTAAGCTGCTTTTACCACCAAGGTTGTAATGACCCCCTGAGTCCCTACACCCTGATGTTTATGTTGAACAAATACACAGTCCTACTTTATTCATAGGAACAGTATAACAGCATGCAGCATCATTCTCATGCCATACATTCTTTAAATCATTTCTGTAGAATTTGCTGACTTACTACTAAAGTTGTTTTTGGAACATGCTTTACCAGTGCAGACTTGGAGAGATGATCTGTCGGCTGCTGCAATCGCAGGACTTTCCTCTGGACCAATAGATCTTTTCTTCGTTGGAGTACCAGCTGCTGAGTATAGCCACTGCCTCTGTGTTTTACTGTGACCATCGCAATGGGTACACTGCCACTCAATTAAGGCTGCAGCAGCCAGACTCTCCAGTGTTGTTGCAAGAAGGCATAGGAAATGGATGAAC
Source organism: Pleurodeles waltl (assembly GCF_031143425.1). NCBI lineage: Eukaryota > Metazoa > Chordata > Amphibia > Caudata > Salamandridae > Pleurodeles > Pleurodeles waltl. Next base: position 1,149,732,842 of record NC_090446.1, on the reverse strand, counting down.
TGCTGTATGCCTTTACAAAGTTCCACTGGTACCCGATTCAATATGGATTGTTTGAAGCACTGATGAAGGACTTTGTAGTGGCCCACTTTCACCTATATTCAAAATTGGTGGGCAGCTCAACTTGCACCACATTGTTTTGGGGGTTATGAAGACTGGTTGCATACTAGAAAGTTAGATAGGGGCGATACATAAACCTGCTTTTGAAAAAATGACATCTGAAGGCCCCTCTTACTATATATTAAAATCCTAAATGGGTGCAACAGCAAAAACGTTTGCTAAAATAATTTCTCTGCTAAATGAGTGAATTTCAAAGAACTCTCTGATATCATGGGAGCACACAGATGGCTCAGGTCATGCAACATTTAATCATTGTTTCTGTTATGGGAGATCACACAGGAGTCAGTGGTGCAACCTCCCATTCTTTGGGGTAGCTTCCTCGACATCTGGACAGATTTTGATCAGGCTGACTGGACTGGGCGTTTGTTGAAGACCTATTGTGGACAATACCCATACTTAAAATGTGATTTGGGTCAACCTATTGCTTAGCATTGGCTGGTTTCCTGTCAATCTCACATGCTTGGTTCTTATTCAGTGGCTTTTCTTCCCTTTCTTGTCTATCCTTGCTCTGGAGCATAGTTTCTTTACCATCCTTTTAATTGGATTACTTATATCCTTCCACATCTGGAAATCTGGAACCAACATTTTTCTTTTTCTTACAAAACTCAATTTGAATGCATGTATTTTCCTGCTCTCCCCCTTGTGTGCAGATTCCCAAATGAAAACCCTGCCACCCAACCTGTCAGTGTTGCTTCCCTTTGTAGCTCCCCAACACATTTGTTGTTACTCCAGTATTGGAACTTTCATAGATTCACATGCTTGAATCATTCCCCGTCGTCGAGATGGGAGTCCGCTGTATAATTTTCACAAGTAATGTTAAGATATATTAACAGAGAAAAAAGGCCTTAGGCCTCTTCAATTTAACAGTCTATCAGAGTCATTTTGTGAAAAGGACCAAACCTGAGCCTCCACCAATCAGACGACAGCCCCCTTCAGAACCCTCCTGAGAGAAGCTCCAGCACCTCAGATTTTCTACCGCATGTCGTGCTAGGGAGTCTTCTCAGAGCTCTGCTCTGTCTTCACACCTTTTTTCAACTATTTTCTCTCAGAGAAATTGATTTATCTTGATTTGTCAGCTATTTTTCAACTATGTCTGACAAGGAGAAGAAGGGTCTCTTCAGAGACTGCAAGACTTGTGGAAAGAAAAGGCTTCATTCTGAAGACCCTCACCAAGACTGCATTTACTGCCTGTACCCAGATCATTCAGCTAAAGACTGTAAGATTTGCCGTACTTTTTCTTCTAAAACTTTAAAAGACAGGGAAGGCAGATTATTAATATGGCTGCAGAAACTAAAACATAGGAAGGATCCAGTTTCTGATTCTGAGAGTGAGGAATCATCTACATCTAAGAGATCATCAAAAAGGGCGAGATCACGCTCTAGATCTCCCTCACAAATCTCAAGAAAAGCCCTCAAAAAGACTACTTCAGGGTCATATAAGGGTCGCAGCCCATCTTCTTCCCCAAAGAAAGTTTCCAGTAAAGAGGGGAAAAGCCATTCTTCCAGTTCTGAGAGGCACAGGAAGTCTTCATCTGTTCCACCATCTGTGCCTTTCAAGAAGCCATCCTCTGTGACTGGAAAAAAGGCTTCGTCGACGGATTCACCGTCGACGGTACCGTCGGTGAGTGCCTTTCCGGTGACGACATCTACTTTGGGGTTTACACCGCCGACGGCTCCGCCGGTGACATCGTCGACGAGAACAAGTACTCCACCGTCGACGAGAACAAGTACCCCACCGTCGACGAGAACTGCAGCAACAACATCCGCGTTGACGACCGTCTATACATCGTCGACGGCGCTGATGTCAGTGTCAGCCCTACCGTTGTCGACGACTTCGTCGACGGTAGACTCGTCGGCGAGACTTTCTTCTATCAAAATCACTGTACGTCCAGCGTCGACGACACCGTCCATGACGAAGTCTATTTATACGTCGTCGACGACATCGTCGACGACACCGTCGACGAGGGAAAAACATCTGAAAAGTGTGGAAAAGCTGACGCCAACCCATACATCACCTAGTAAAGTGTCCTCCCTGGTGCCAGTACATCTTTTGGAGGGAGACGAAGACTCAGATGACGAGGGGCCATTTGGAACAGCCCACAGTCCATCCCAACTGAATGTAAAGTACCAGGAAGAAGAGGACTACGAAGAGATTTATGACCCCCAGCTTTACTCAGATCAACAACAATACCAACAGGGAGCGTTTATTCCTGCCTCCGTACTAACTGACCTCAGGGCGATGTTAGTTGATTACAACAGAAGGTTTTCTCCTCAAGGAGAACAACCTCCTCCATCGCCTATTTCTGGTGTTTCTACTCCGCACCAGAGGCCAACGTCCTTACATCTCACAAATGTGGCCACTCCGGACATGACAATTCCTCAGGACACCGACATCTCAGAAGGGGATCAGGAAGAAGGGGAGCTCATGGACACTCACTCAGAGTGGGACAAATACATTACCCCTGCTCCTCCTTCTTTCTTCTTCTCAATCAAAGGTGGAATCCCCACCAGAAGACATTGGAGGATTTCACAATCTTCTAGAGAGAGCAGCCAAGAGTTTTGCCTTACCATTACCTACAAAGCAAACAGACTGTTTCCTGTACGATTTTAAAGAGCCCTTTCAGAATTCTGTGCGCTCTATCCCGATGGTAAACTACCTGTGGGAAGAGGGCCTTATGGTCTTGAATAATCCAGCTACAGTTACGGCAGTGCTGCCGCGTCTGGATAAAAAATACAAAGCACCTGACGATGCACCAACGTGCTTAACGGGACATCCTCCTCCGGATTCAGTGGTAGCTCAGGCAGCTCAAAGAAGATCGAAAAATCCTTCAGCCCCGATTTCCGCACCCCCAGACAAGGAGGGTAGACGGCTAGATAACATAAGGAAAAGGTTTTCTTCTATGGCTAGCCTAGTAGTTAGAGCTGCCAACTCTTTGGCTATTCTGACTAGGTTCGACAGACAGCTTTGGGCGTACATTGCACCTTATATTACTCAACTGCTGGAAGATGCAAGATCAGAGGTAAATAAGACGGTACAAGAAGGTCAACGCACGTCTGCAGAGCTTATAGACTGTGCATTGGATATAGCGACCACTGCTTTTAGACAACTCGCAGGTGCAGTTGTGCTAAGAAGGCAAGGCTGGCTTAAAGCCACCTCATTTCGCCCAGAAGTTCAAAATAAAATCTTGGACTTACCTTTTGATGGCCAGGCGCTATTTGGGAAACATGTCGATGAAACCCTACAGTCCATCAAAACGGACACGATCACGGCAAGGTCATTAGGGACCCTGCAATATCGAAGATCGTCCTTTCGTCCTAGAGGGCGTGGCCAACCCTCATACAGCGGGGGATATCAACAACACAGGTATTCCGCCCATCCATCCTCTTCACAGCAATATCGTTCATACTACTCGCAAAGGCAGCCGCCGCAACCAGCCTATACTAGACCTGGCGGCCGTGGACGTTCAACCCATCCGGCCAAAGATTCCACTCGTAGAACCTGATGCGTTCAAGGCCCCGGCTACGTCCAGTCCTCCTCCTGTGACTCTGGGCGGGAGGATATCTTTATTCCTCAATCAATGGCAAACCATCACGTCAGACAAGTGGGTCCTACAATTAGTCAAACGGGGCCATACTTTAGAATTTATCCAGATACCTCCCTTCATCCCCCCGCAGGACTCCTTCAAGATACCCTCAACAACTCAAAAAGGAGATCGACAAGATGCTTCTCAAGGGAGCTATAGAGAAGGTGCCTCGGGCCCAACGAGGAACAGGATTTTATTCCAGGTTCTTCCTCATTCGGAAAAAGTGGAAGGCTTGGAGGCCGATACTCGATTTAAGGGAACTAAATGTCTACCTAAAAAAGCAATCGTTCCAAATGATCAGCTTGCAAGACGTCCTTCTGCGTCTCAATCAGGGAGATTTTATGTCTTCACTAGACCTGAAAGACGCATACTTCCACATACCCATCCACCCTGCCCACAGAAAATACTTGAGATTCACTGTAGCCGGGAGCCATTATCAATACCGTGTCCTTCCTTTCGGACTGAAATCTGCCCCAAGAATATTTACAAATGTCTAGCACCAGTCGCAGCCTTTCTCAGAAGGAGAAAGCACCAGGTTTTTCCATACTTAGACGATTGGTTGATAAAGGCAAAGACTTACGCAGGAGCGCAAAAGTCAACAAAAAAGTGTGTTTCCTTACTAACCAATCTCGGATTCACAATCAGCTGGGAGAAGTCCAACCCTCTACCAGCACGCATTGTTACCTTTCTATGAGCAAGACTCTACACAGAATCCACCATGGCATGTCCCACGTTAGAGAGGCAACAAAGATTACTGACTCTAGTAAGTTCCATACAGAGAAGAGGAAAGGTTACTGTCCGTCTGTTCAAGTCTCTGTTGGGCATGATGTCTTCATGCATACCTCTGGTCCCTCTGTGTCGGCTAAAGATGCGCCCCTTACAAGAGCAACTAAATCGTCAATGGCTCCAAGTATCAGGCACTTTCAAGGACCAGATACAAATAACTCCGATAATGCTCAGAACTCTGAGATGGTGGTCTCAAAGGCATCATCTATCAATCGACATTTCGTTTCTACAGCAACCAGCCCCGTGGACCATAACAACGGATGCCTCACTGGAAGGCTGGGGAGCTGTGTTACAGGATCTGCAAATAAGTGGCAAATGGCCACCGCATCTGGCATCAATGCATATCAATTGGCTGGAGCTCAAGGCAGTACACCTGGCCTTACAAGCGTTTCTCCCCAAGATCTCAGGATCGCAAGTGGTAATAAGAACGGACAACACCACTGCGATGCACTATCTCAACAAACAAGGAGGCACAAGATCTCTCACTCTCTCCAGGGAAGCCCAAGCAATCTGGAACTGGGCCTCGCAACAAAACATCACACTATCAGCGGTGCACTTACCTGGAATAAACAACAAGACAGCAGATGCACTCAGCAGGCAGAAATCGGTCTGCCACGAGTGGGAGTTAGACCAGACAGTACTGAACCATATTTTTTCCCTGTGGGGAACACCAACGGTAGACCTGTTTGCGAGCAAAGAAAACGCCAAATGCCGGTTCTTCGCAATTTGGCATCACCAGAAGGGATCTTGGGGGAATGCATTTTCAATAGTCTGGTCAGACATCTTTGCTTACGCCTTTCCTCCCATTCCGTTGATCCCAATGGTCCTCACGAAGATGAAAACAGAGCTGTGCACCCTGATACTGAGAGCACCTTCTGTCAATCAAACCTCATATTCCGCTGGAGCCATCACCTCAATTTCTGACAATGAACAACAGCCAGGTTTGGCACCCCGATCCGCAGTCAATGCGTTTATCAGCCTGGCTCCTCACCACAGAGAGTTCGCGCATTTGAATATCCCGCAGGACTGCAGGGATATTTTGTCAAAAGCCAGAGCGGATAGCACTAACAAGACGTATCAGTGTAAATGGAAAAGATTCTGTGCCTGGTGTCATCAGAGACAGATTGACCCACTAGTCTCACCACCAGAGGAAATATTACTGTATCTGTTGCAGTTAGCTCAATCTGGCCTAGCACACTCGTCCATTAAAGTTCACTTAGCAGCTATAGCTGCATACAGACATTCAGATGACACACCCTCACTCTTCTTGGCTGATTAAGAGATTTTTGAAGGGGCTTTTCAGAGTTTACCCTCCTTTCAGACCACCACCTCCTTCGTGGAATCTGAATATTGTCTTAGCACAACTGATGAAGCATCCGTCTGAGCCGATCCATCGGGCTTCCCTCAAGTTCTTGTCATGGAAGGTTGCCTTATTGGTAGCTCTTACATCAGCTAGGCGGGTCAGCGAGGTGCAAGCGCTTTCCATCCAAGAGCCATTCCTACCGCTTAAACACGACAGATTGCTAATGCGCACTAACCCGCATTTTATTCCAAAGGTTCCGTCAGACTCACACATAAACGAACCTTTAGTCTTCAAATCTTTTTTTCCTCATCCATCTACTCCGGCTGAGAGGGCATTACACTCCTTAGACGTTAAAAGATGTGTTCAATTTTATTTGGACAGGACTAAGGCCCTCATTCCAACCCTGGCGGTCGGTGTTAAAGCGGCGGTCAAACCGCCAACAGGCTGGCGGTAAAAAAAATGCAATTCCGACCCTGGCGGAAACCGCCAACAGAGACCGCCACTTTAACACACCGCCCGCCACGGCGGGACAAACAAACAGCGCGGCGGTCACCGCCAACAGACAGGCGGGAGATAATGTACCGCCCACCCTATCACAACCCACCAATCCGCCACCTTTTCCGGGGCGGTAGCCCCGCCGATAAAAACACGGCAGAAACAGACATTTCAAACGGAAAACGCTCACCTCCATACACCCCACGAGGAATCTGGACAGCATGGAACCCGAACTACACATCCTACCAGCCATTGTCTTCCTGCTCCTCTACCAGGAGCACGAACGCCGGCGCAGAAGACAACGGTGAGTACTGCACCTACGACACAGGGGAGGCAAAAAATTACGGGGACACACATATGCGACACACCCACCCTCACCCTCAACCACTACAACACACACATCAATGCATAGCAACACATCACAGTTACACCCGCAAACCCCCCGGAAGAACGCAAAGGCAAAAGGAAATGATTATAAATATAGAATTATATTGTAAGACTGAGTATAAAATATATCACACATCTATAACTTCATATACATAAATTTTCCAGTCCGATATGTCCATCAGCCATTGTTCGTGGGCCACTGGGCCAAAACACATGGGCAAAGCCCACACAGGATACCTGCCTCCAAAGGAGAGAACACTGCAGGGGCATCAGATAGGAAAACTACAGGCACCTCAGGGGGAAGGGAAGGGGGGGCACCTCAGCCTGATGAGTCCACGACGCCAGATCCACGAGGGGCCTCCATGGCCACTGTGCCATCCTGGGGAGTGCAGAGCCACAGTCTCTCAAGTCTCTACAGTGGGTGGCTTGCCCACTGCCATATCCTGGGGAGTGCAAAGCCACAGTCTCTCAAGTCTCTACAGTGGGTGGCTTGCCCACTGTGCCAACCTGGGGAGTGCAAAGCCACAGTCTCTCAAGTCTCTACAGTGGGTGGTTTGCCTACTGTTCAATCCTGGGGAGTGCAAAGCCACAGTCTCTCAAGTGGATAACAGTCTCCACTGGTACTGGAGGGGGACTAGTGCCCAGAGTGCTTCGTGCAGCCATGCCCGACACAGATGCGGGCCTGCCCCTTCTGCCAATGGGCCAGCGGTGCTTGAGATGAAGGACCCAGTTCAGCGGTGCTTGAGACGGCGGTGCCCAGCGGAGCGGTGCTTGAGATGAAGGGCCCAGCGGAGCGGTGCTTGAGATGAAGGGCCCAGCGGAGCGGTGCTTGAGATGAAGGGCCCAGTGCAGCGGTGCTTGAGACGGCGGTGCCCAGCGGAGCGGTGCTTGAGATGAAGGGCCCAGTTCAGCGGTGCATGAGATGAAGGGCCCAGTTCAGCGGTGCTTGAGACAGCGGTGCCCAGCGGAGCGGTGCTTGAGATGAAGGGCCCAGTTCAGCGGTGCTTGAGATGAAGGGCCCAGTTCAGCGGTGCTTGAGACGGCGGTGCCCAGCGGAGCGGTGCTTGAGATGAAGGGCCCAGTGGAGCGGTCCTTGAGATGAAGGGCCCAGTTCAGCGGTGCTTGAGATGAAGGGCCCAGTTCAGCGGTGCTTGAGACGGCGGTGCCCAGTGGAGCGGTGCTTGAGATGAAGGGCCAAGCGGAGCGGTGCTTGAGATGAAGGGCCCAGCGGAGCGGTGCTTGAGATGAAGGGCCCAGTTCAGCGGTGCTTGAGATGAAGGGCCCAGTTCAGCGGTGCTTGAGATGAAGGTCCCAGTTCAGAGGTGCTTGAGATGAAGGGCCCAGTTCAGCGGTGCTTGAGACGGCGGTGCCCAGCGGAGCGGTGCTTGAGATGAAGGGCCCAGCGGAGCGGTGCTTGAGATGAAGGGCCCAGTTCAGCGGTTCTTGAGACGGCGGTGCCCAGCGGAGCGGTGCTTGAGATGAAGGGCCCAGTTCAGCGGTCCTTGCCCTATTCAGCGGTGCTTGCCATGTTCAGCGGTGCTTGCCTTGGCGGTCCTTGCCCTGTTCAGCGGTGCTTGCCTTGGCGGTCCTTGCCCTGTTCAGCGGTCCTTGCCCTGTTCAGCGGTGCTTGCCTTGGTGGTCCTTGCCCTGTTCAGCAGTGCTTGCCTTGGCGGTCCTTGCCCTGTTCAGCGGTGCTTGCCTTGGCGGTCCTTGCCCTGTTCAGCGGTGCTTGCCTTGGCAGTCCTTGCTATGTTCAGCGGTGCTTGAGTTGGCGGTTCTTCATTGCCCAGCTGGGCTGTGGCTGGCGGGGCCCTCCTGGGCAGCTGGGCTGTGGCTGGCGGGGCCCTCCTGGGCAGCTGGGCTGTGGCTGGCGGGGCCCTCCTGGGCAGGTGGGCTGTGGCTGGCGGGGCCCTCCTGGGCTGCAGTACCGGGCCTGTGTGTGTCCTCCTGCACACCTGGGATGGGGCTGGTGGGGCCCTCCTGGCCAGCTGGCCTGCTGCCGGACTTGTCGGGCGTGCTGCCCTTCCCACCCTTCCCTGCACGCTTGTGGCCCTTTCCCACCTTTGGCGGTGTGCCAGGTGGCACCTCACTTCCTGACGGTGCCAATGTAGGGATTTTGGTCCCTGGGGTCTTTGGTCGCTCGCGCCGGGCACTGGCAATCTTAGGATGCTTTTCCGGTGGTGGGCTGGCCGTGCCTTGGCTCCTAGCTGAACTGGATGCCCTTGAGGGTGGGGGACTCCACAGTCCATGGACATCAGTCTTCACTGGTCCCGGTTTTGTGGTGGCTGAGGTGCTGATTGGAGTCTTATGAGACGGACGGGGTGGGGGAGTTGTAGGAAAGAGGTCAAGTTTGGAAAGGAAAATCAATTTGGAAAGAGAGGGACGGGTAGGTGTAGTGGGTATGGGAGTGGAGGAAGAGGATGTGGTTGTAGGAGTGTGAATTCTGGTGTCTTTGGGTGCAGGTGCTTGGGCTGGAGGCTGTCGTGAGGTGGATGGCTGTTGGGTGGGTGGCTGCCTGCGTTTGTGTAGTTTGGAGGAGGGGGTGACAGACACACTTGGAGAGGACACAGGGGACGTGTAAATGGTAGTGGGGGTGGTGACTGCACGTGTGCGGAGTGTTCTGGTGGGTGTGCTGGTGATGGACGTAGTGGCTGAACATGTTGTGCATGCAAGTGTGAGTGGAGACGTCACAGGGAGGGAGGAGGGAGACGAGGAGGAGGGGGACACAGTGGAGGCAGTGGGTGTTGGTATGTCTGCATGTGGATGTTGCTTGTGTGAATGCTTATGTGATGTGTGGTGCTTATGTCTGGATGAGCTTCCCTTGGGTGTTGAGGTGTGTGCAGGCTGGTCTGATGGTGTGTCTGGGATAGGCAGAGGTACAGGGGATTGGGTCTGGGTGGAGGAAGTTGGAGGGGGGAGGCTAGAGACAGGGACAATTGCTGCCGTCAGTGCTGAGGCCAGAGCGCTGAACGATCGCTGATGGGCAGCCTGACCCGAATGAATGCCCTCCAGGTATGCATTACTCTGGTGCACCTCTCTTTGTACACCCTGGATGGCATTCAAAAGGGTAGACTGGCCAACAATGATGGTCCTTAGGAGGTAAATGACCTCCTCACTGAGGGCAGCAGGGGTGACATGGGCAGGGCCTGAGGTGCCTGGGGCGAAGGAGATGCCCACCTTCCTGGGTGAGCGGGCAGGGGGCAAACGCTGAGGGGCTGCTGGGAGGGCGGTGCTGGTGCGCTGGGTGGCGGCTGTACCTGTTGTTGCGGGGGGCACGGATGTTGCCACCACCACAAGGGAGCTCCCTTCAGAGGACGAGTCGCTGTCACTGACATCAGCACGAGTCCCCGCTGTGGAGCTCCCCTCGCCCTCTGTCTGACTGGTGAAATCCGAGTCAGTTGCATGGCCCGCCATGGCCATGTGAGATGCAGCTCCCTCGTGCTCCGATGCCACTTCTCCTCCGCCTGATGATGCTAATGCACACATGAACAGGAAGACCACAAAAAAGGGGGGGAGGAGAAATAAAGACATGTTGAGTGCATGGATTACCGCTACCGTTGGCGGACAAGACAGACACTGAAGCCCCCTGCACTACGCCGCGCACTTAGGGTCCACTACGCAATCCGTGGGACATGGCCTACAAGCCTATGGACAACAACTGCACACATAGATGACAAAGGGCCATGGATACCTGTACTTGGCACCCTACAGAGGTGGGGGGCGGGGGCACAGGGCCATGCCTTACGGAGGGGCCTAGCCTACAGAAATCGCCCTGGCCTAGGGATACCCACAGCCCTCCTCCCCCACCCAGACACCTCCACTGCGCGCAAAGTCAGCAGAATGTATTTGTACTCACCCCCTTGTGTCTGCTGTGATGTCCTCACGCGCCCATCCAAATCGGGGTAGGCCACCGCCAGGATCCGGGACATCAGGGGGGGTCAATTGACGACTGGCACCCCTCCTACGTTGGGAGGCCATCCCCAGCAGAGCCTCCGCCATCTTCCTGCTCCCGCGTTGGATGTCCTCCCACCTCTTCCGGCAGTAGGTGCCCCGTCTGTTGTGGACGCCCAGGGTCCGGACGTCCTTGGCGATGGCACGCCAAATCTCGACTTTCTGGTGGGCGCTGACCTATGTGACATGGACAGGGAGAGAAAAATTGTCATCACCTTCTGCATGCTCGATGTGAGTGGCCCCCATCCCCACCCTTGCCATGTGGCACATGCTCTCATCTGTCGTTTGATGCATGCCTCAATCGCTTCCCTCCCCACCATCTTTCATCCACCCGACTCAACCCAGGCATTGCCCACTAAGCATGGTCCCAGTGTACTTACCTGTTGGTCTGGAGGACCGTAGAGTTGCGCATACTGGGGGAGGACCCCATCCACAAGTTTCTCCAACTCCTCCGCAGTGAAGGCAGGGGCCCTTTCCCCAGTCGCATGAGCCATTGTCTCTTCCAGACCGAGGTCACAGCAGCACTTGCAGTGTAGGTCCTCTCCTGTCGAAGATCAGGTATCGAGTGATTAAGCAGATAGAAAATGGCGGTCACGCCTGCGGCGGTGCGTACCGCGACCGCCGGCGCACATCGTCATTGGCTCCTGAAACCCATAGGGTTCTATGTTAACCAATGCGGCTTAGCGCCGCGGTCTTCGACCGCCTACCGCCGCAGTGTGCCACGCCAGCGCATTGACCTCACATCCCACTGTCGCACTTCACAGGTCAGGCAGCCGCCATTTCAAGGGCCCACATGGCCTATTTACCAACTGCGTCACACATACCTAGGCCATGCACCAACACTCATACAAGCCATTCAATGCATTGGGAATTGTGCTATGTGCAAGCTGTGGTTACGTACCTGTGGGTTGCTTGACTCTGTGCTCGCTGTTGTCCTTCATAGGCACTGTCCGCTGGGACATGCGAGGAGATGGAGGAATCTTCCCGTGTACAGACCGCTGGTGGACCTGTCGACAATGGAGGAACGACATGTCATACTGACATACAGGCTTGACCGAGCCACTATACAGGAACTGTGTGCCCAGCTGGAACCAGACCTGATGTCACCCATCCGCCAACCCACAGGGATCCCCCCTCTAGTGCAGGTGCTGTCAGTACTCCATTTCTTAGCAAGTGGGTCATTTCAAACAACAGTGGCCATATCATCAGGGATGTCCCAGCCTATGTTTTCCAAGGTGTTGTCCAGAGTGTTGTCTGCCCTGCTGAAACACATGCAGAGCTACATCGTTTTCCCTGAGGTGGGGGATTTGCCTACAGTGAAGGGTGACTTCTATGCCCTTGGACATATCCCCAACATCATAGGTGCCATTGATGGGACACATGTTGCTTTGGTCCCCCCCAGCAGGAGTGAACAGGTGTACAGGAACCGGAAGAGTTATCATTCAATGAATGTACAGATGGTGTGTTTGGCTGACCAGTACATCTCCCATGTTAATGCCATTTCCCTGGGTCAGTGCATGACGGCTACATCCTGCGGAATAGCAGCATCCCGTATGTGATGGGTCAACTCCAGAGGCACCGGGTGTGGCTATTAGGGGACTCTGGTTACCCCAACCTGTCCTGGCTACTGACCCCAGTGAGGAATCCCAGGACAAGGGCAGAGGAACGGTACAATGAGGCCCATGGGCGGACTAGGAGGGTGATTGAGCGAACCTTTGGCCTCCTGAAGGCCAGGTTCAGGTGCCTCCATATGACAGGTGGATCCCTAATGTACTCACCAAAGAAGGTGTGCCAGATCATCGTGGCCTGCTGTATGCTTCACAACCTGGGTTTGCGCCGCCTGGTGCCTTTTCTGCAGGAGGATGGTCCAGATGGTGGTGTTGTAGCAGCTGTGGAGCCTGTGGAGAGTGAAGAGGAGGAAGCCGAAGAGGACGACATAGAGAACAGGAACACAGTAATACAGCAGTATTTTCAGTGACACACAGGTAAGAGTAGACACCGGCATATTACATTTACTTAATGACTCCTACCTCTCTACTGTCTGACTTTTTCCCCCAGTGTATGGTAACTGTGTTGTGACTTTCCTTTCCGTTTTCAGAGCTGTGGGCCCCACTGCGTGACATCTGCTTTGTTTCCCCATGGACTACAGCTGTGTGACAGCGGTTTGTTACCATCACAATGTGAATGAACATTTTGGCACGGTCATGTCTAATACATTTGTTCTAAATCACAGCCAGACTCCAGATTGTTTTGTGCAATAAGTGTTTTTATTCAAGTGCTCTACATTGGATGGGTGGTTGCAAATCGGTGTGGGGTGATGGTGGAGGATTGTCCATGGCAGAGTCCAGACTATCAGTTTCACAGGTGCATTGTCCAAATGCCTGTGGGAAGTGGAGCAGGGGCAGTTTAAGGTTGGACAGGGTGACAATGTGGGACAGTGGGATGACAATCAGGGCGGTATCCTTTCCTGGCGGGGGTCTTGACATCTTACTCTGTCTTCTTCCTGGATCTCAGGGCCCGCTTGCGGGGTGGTTCTCCTTCTGCAGGGGGTGGGGTTCTGGTGGCCTGTTGGTCTTGTGTCGGGGCCTCCTGTCCACTAGCGCCGGCGGAGGTGGTAGGCAGTTCTTGGTGCATGCTAGTGTCAGGGGCCCTTTGAGGTGCCACAGTGTTCCGCAATGTCGTGACTACCTCATTCAGGGCCACTACGATGGTACCCATGGCGTAACTGATGTTTCTTAGTTCCTCCCTGAACCCCATATACTGTTCCTCCTGCAGAATCTGGATCTCCTGAAACCTAGCCAGGACCGTCGCCATCGTCTCCTGGGAGCGGTGGTATGCTCCCATGATGGAGGAGAGGGCCTCGTGGAGAGTGGGTTCCCTGGGCCTGTTCCCCCCCCTGTCGCACAGCAGCCCTCCCAGTTCCCCTGTTTCCCTGGGCCTCTGTCCCCTGGACTGTGTGCCCACTACCACTGCCCCCAGGTCCCTGTTGTTGTTGGGGTGGTGGGTTAGCCTGGGTTCCCTGTAGTGGTGGACACACCGCTGATTGACGTGTCCTGAGGACAGAGGTATGGGCCCGCTGGGTGGGTGCTGTGCTGGTGTTCCCAGAGGGGGGAAGGTCTACTGTGGCCTGTGGCTGTGTGAGGGGAACTGAATGTCCCGAGGTCCCCGATGGACCGGGCTGGTCATCTAGATCCAGGGAGACAGAGCTGCTGTCCTCACTGTGGGCCTCTTCTGGGGGTGGAGGGGACATTTGTGGACCCTCTTGCGCGGTGACGTGGCGTTCGGGTCCTGCAGGGGTATAAAAGCATGGTTATTGCTTCTGTGTGTGTCATACCGTGCAATGGGTGGGTGCCTGTGTACCCCAGTGCTGGCATTCCTTTGTGGGGGCTGTTGTGACGGTGGTTGGGGGGGGGGGTTTGTATGTGTATGTGCAGTGGGCATGCTTAGGTGATGGGTGTCCATGCTTTGTGGACGCATGCAGGGCTAGGTGTTGGGATGGGTGGGTTGTGATGGTGAGACATTTGCAAGGAGTAGGATGTGATGGGGGTGAGGGTGGGGGTATGAGTTGGCATGCAGGTCGGGTCGGGGGGAGAAGTAGTTATGATTTGCCTTACCAGAGTCCATTCCTCCGCCTACTCCTGCGAGGCCCTCAGGATGCAGGATGTTCAAGACTTGCTCCTCCCATGTTGTAAATTCTGGGGGAGGAGGTGGGGGTCTGCCGCCAGTCTTCTGCACTGCGATGTTGTGCCTGGATACCATGGAACGCACCTTCCCCCGTAGGTCGTTCCACCTCTTCCTGATGTCGTCCCGATTTCTTGGGTGCTGTCCCACAGCGTTGACCCTGTCGACTATTCTGCTCCATAGCTCCATCTTCCTGGCAATGGTGGTGTGCTGCACCTGTGCCCCGAACAGCTGTGGCTCTACTCGTACAATTTCCTCCACCATGACCCTGAGTTCATCATCAGAGAACCTGGGGTGTCTTTGCGGTGCCATGGGGTGGTGTGGGTGATGTGTGGGGTGGATTGTGTGCTGCTAAGAGTGGTGATGTGTATTGTTGTGTTGTGTGAAGTGCGTGCAAATATTGCTGGGTGACAGTGAATTGGGCGTCTGGGTGCTCGGATGTCTTTTCTCGGTGCGTGTTCACGAATCTCTAGGAGTGGAGGTTTGTGGGTGATGTGGGTGTGTGTTTTATATTTAATTGGGTGTGTGGGAGTGGTGTGTGTATGTGTCTCAGGTGTGTGCATTTTGAATTGTCCAATGTGGTTGTATTTTGTAAGTGTGTGTGTATTTTGAGCGCGGCGGTGTGTACCGCCAATGGAATACCGCGGTTGAAAGACCGCCGCGTGGATTCGTGTGTCGTGATAGTGTGGGCGTATTTCTGTTGGCGTGACAGTGGAGGTTTGGTCATCGCCAGTTTCCCGCTGCCCTTTGGTGTGGCGGAATTTTGTGGATGTCTGTATTTTGGCGGTTTGCCTGTTGTGGGTCAGAATGACCGTGGCGGTTTACCGCAGCCGCGGCGGTGTTATGGCGGTCTTCTGAACGGCGGTAAGCACCTTTTACCGCCGAGGTTGGAATGACCACCTAAATCTTTTCGACGCTCTAATCAGTTATTTGTAGCATACAGTGCTCCTAGGACAGTGTACCCGCTATCCAAGCAGAGCATTTCCAGATGGATCGCCTCAGCCATTCGCTTCTGCCATCAAGCAGCGGGCAAACCTTTGCAATCACCTGTGCATGCTCATTCTACGAGAGCAGTCTCATCGTCAGCGGCACTGTTCGCCGGAGTACCACTACAAGACATTTGTAGGGCAGCAACATGGAAGAGCTGTCATACTTTCACGAAGCACTACTGCTTGGAATCTCTATCTCAAGGAGAGGTAGCAGTAGGCCAGGCGGTTTTCAGGAATCTCTTCAGGTGAAGGTGAGCCATCTTTCCTACATCCCTCCATCCTAAAACAGGTATGCACATTGTTTATATTTCAAAAAAAAAAAAAAAGAAACGAAAAGGTATACAAAGATAATAGAACATTATGTCAAAACACATAAGTGGTCGGGTTTGAAGAGAACAGTCATGTTACAGTAGTGTCTTATAATAATTTTTTACTGTGTCTCTTGGTATCACGTCATGTATCTGTACATGTATTTATTTATCTGTGTATATATTATTTATTTATTTATGTATATATATATATATATATATATATATATATATATCCTTCCACATCTGGAAATCTGGAACCAACATTTTTCTTTTTCTTACAACACTCAATTTGAATGCATGTATTTTCCTGCTCTCCCCCTTGTGTGCAGATTCCCAAATGAAAACCCTGCCACCCAACCTGCCAGTGTTGCTTCCCTTTGTAGCTCCCCAACACATTTGTTGTTTTCTTGCTCCTTCCCCTAATGCTTTGTTTTGCCTCGGTTTTTTAACACTGTTCCTCCGACCCAGCTCCTGCATTGCTCCACCGCATATCTAAGCTGTTGCTGCCTGTCATCAACAATTACTCAGTCTCCTTTCCATCCATTCCACCATTACTCCCCCTCGGCAACTTGTTCTTTAAAAAAAAATATTTTTAATCTTTTTTTGCGAGCCCTGGCAGCTGTAATTTGTGGTTGGATTGTTCCTTACTAACAGTAATGTACAGCGGCTAACTTTTTTTTTTAAATTTATGGTCGGCATCCTCCATCTCAGAACCGTAAATTAAAACAAAAACATAAAATGGCTGCCTCATAATAACTCATGCATGTGTTTTGCATGTATAATAACGCTTGCATTCATGTGTTGTTCAGCATTGGAACATGGTAAAAAAACACTGGCAAAGCTAGTAGGTCTGTATTAGCAGAACGAAAAGGAGAGAACTATTGGTTTTGCAATGCTTGTTACAGAAGGAGAAGATGTCACACTGGAACATTAGTTCAATGTTTCATGAATGAACTAGAAAGCCAGTTGGACTGCCTCACTGGCACTAGTCCAGTAAGGAACCTTGCGCAGGCAGTGTTTTTAGGTTATTACCAATCCCTCTAGATGACTTCAAGGACACAGTGGCAAGCCAAAAAATCTTTCGTTGTTCAGTAATACACTCAAAGATAGCACTGAGAAACAGGTACATGTAGTTAAAAATCCTAATCAGGGCTTTTAGATCATTTGACCACTGATTTTATCTCATATTTACAAACTAAAACAGGTTTTAGAGACACTAAGCCTATTGCCAGACAAAAATGATGTGGTGCAAGATGCTTCCGAGCAATCCACATGTTGATATTGCGCAGCTATCTTTAGAACCAATAAGCTTACACTGTAAGAGGCCATATTGTAACGGCTCCACCTATTAACATACACAAAGAGCATGTCAGCATACAGTGTGGCTGGCTATGGTGATATCAGCATTTAAGTATGTACCTTAAGAGCTTCGCCATTCCTTATTAGAGATAATGAGGAGCTGACAGTAAGCACGGAATGAAAACAGACTAACCCAGTTAGCACTGTTATGGTGTTCACAACAATGTTAGGTGGGAGTCAGGTTGTTTAAAGAACCCTAAAACACAACGGTTGTGCTTTCAATCTTGCAGTTGATTGATTATATCTAGAAAACAAGTTTTCAACGAACATGACAAGCAGTGTATTAGGTGACTTTAGCAGTGATTCTAACATCCTTGCATATCTTGAGCCTGTATGCGGTAGAGTTAAACGCAAGATTCTTTATTTCCAAATAAGAATTAACCCAGCATAGGGAAGGTAGAATATTTTTAAATGTTATACTTCAGTAATAGGAAATGTGTTTGTGAATTGAATTAGAAGTTTGACATGTGTCATTTAATATTAGATTACTTTTTCTTTGTTTATGCTAGCCATACTTCAGACATTTTTGCCTTTTAAATGATCCAGTATTAGATCTTTCATAGATTTACATGCTTGAATCATTCCCCGTCGTCGAAGTGAGCGTCCCATGGTACCATAATAAAGCAATATGCCAGAGCTATAATAGGCTATAATGGCAGTAGGCCATCAGTTTAATAGACAATCTATGTCATTTAAAAAATAAAAAAAACAGAACCAAACCTGAACGATGACCAGTCAGGTGAGTCTAGCACTGACTTTGACATCCTTCCTTCTAACATCCTTCTATATCTCGAGCCTATGTGATAGAAGAGGTAAGCACAAGAGTCTTTATTTCCAAATAGGAATTAATCCAGCATAGCAAATGTAGGATTTCTGTCAATGTTAAACTTAAGTAATAGGAAATGTTTTTGTACATTGAATTTTAAAATTTGACATGTGTCATTTACTATCAGATTACTTTTTCTCTGTTTATGCTAGACATACTTCAGAATTTTGCTTTTTAAATTATCCAGTATTGGATCTTTCATAAAGTCACATGCATGAATCTGTCGAACTGTCTGTCATCGAAGTGGGAGTCCCACGGTGCCGTAATAAAGCAGGATGCAAGAGCTATACTTGGTTGGAATGGCAGCAGGCATCAGTTTAATAGCCGTTCTCTGTCCTTTTAAAAAAAGGACCAAACCTGAACTATGACTCATCCTGTGCCCTCTAGAATTCTCCCAAGACAGGCTGATTGCCTCAGATTTTCTACTGCACGTCGTCGAAAGGAAGTATCCCTGAGCTTTGCTCAGTTTGTTTGTGTGAAAACCCAGTTCTTCAGCATCTACAATGTCTGAGTATTCCAAAAAAGGCCTGTTTCGTTCCTCCTGTAAGTCTTGTGGGAAGAAATGGCTGCATGTGGATGATCATGTTAGTGTACAATCTGCTGTACCTCCGCCTCAAAAACATTTAGAGACAGAGAAGGAAGATTACTTCTGTGGCTATAGAAGTCCAGATCCCAAAGATCCAGCTTTTCAGGTGAGGATAGTTATACTACTGTAAGGCCTGATAAAAGGTCAAGATCCTCTTACCAAGGGGTTTCTGAGGAGAGCAGGAAGGTCTTAAAATCTCACCACAAGGACCCTCACAAAAAGGAGAACATTTCTCTTGTCTCCTCAGGGTCAGCCTCCTCAAAACCATCCACTCCATCCCTGAAGAAAAAGGAGCATAACCGCTCTCCTTCTGAACCGTTAGGGTCAAGGTCTAAAACTCCTCTTAGAACTCTGTTGATTACACCGTTGATGTTAGTGTCGACAATGGGGACCACAGCCACTGTCACTACCGTCTCCTCGAAGAGGCCATTGTTGTAAGAACCAGTGCAACTATTGAGATCACCTAAATATCAAAGACTTCCTTGTGTCCTGAGCTGACTTCTCCAAGCAAAGTTTCAGCTTTTCTTCCAAACCATCTGTTAGACTAGAAAGAGTCTGAAGATGAGGGACTTTTTGGGGACACTCACAGTCCCTCAGAACTTCATGTGAAATATTTTGAGGATGACGAGGAAGAAGACGACCAACAAGGCTATGAGTTTTATTACACCCCACATAGCAAGCACTATGAACATTATGAATATCGCAAACCCAGACGAGATGTGGAACTGATGCCCACATCACTGATTCGGGATTTGCAGCCGATGCTTCAAGATTATAGAAGGTTTCCAGACTGTAATCAGGAACAACAGCCAAGGCAATCCCAGGCAGTTGCTACTTCCACACTGAAAAACACCCCTCCTCTACCAACATCTAGATTTACAACAGCCTCAAATATTGCAGCACCTCCTAGGGAGGATGATACCTCTTCAGAAGAAGAGAGGGAAGAGGAAGAAATAATTGCTCCACAACAGTCGCAGAACGAATGGGACGATTACTTGGTCCCTACTCCATCTCCTACACCTCCTCACCCCTCAGACTCTCCCTCTGAGGACATTAGGGGCTTCCACAACCTAATGGACTGAGCTGAAGCATGTTTCTAACTTCCAATCTTTGTTACGCAGTCAGATTGTTTTCTCCATTACTTTAAAAGGCCAGAAAGTCGGTGAGACCCATTATCATCATAGATTACATCTGGAGTGAGGGGCTTAAAATTATGAAAAATCCAGCTATGGTCCCTTCCAGTCCCACCTCGCTTGGATAAGAAATATAAGGCCACAGAGGATTCCCCTGCTTGTCTTAGTGGCCATCCCAAGCCTGATTCTGTAATCTCTCAGGCAGCTCAAAGGCATTCCAAAAACACTTCCATTTCCATATCTGCCTCCCCAGATAAGGAAGGCAGATGTCTTGACAACTTGGGGAAGAGGTTCTCTCTTATGTCTGCCATTATCGTCTTATGACCGCCAGATGTGGTCAGGTGTCAGCAGCTTGCTCGATCTCATCATTAAGGACAAAAGAACTGAGGTGAAGAAGATACTGCAAGAGGCAAGCGTACTTTTGTGGAGATTATCAATTGTGCCCTTGACATTGCTTCCACAGGTTTCCACCAGTTGGCCGGAGCAGCAGTTTTAACGGTGCTAGGGATAGCTAAAGGCCACATTCTTTCGACCGGAGGTCCAATCTAAAATCTTGGACACTGCATACAATGACGAAACCCTATTTGAGAACCACATTGACAAAGCCTTATTGGCAATAAAAACATACAGTGGCACTGCCAGGACTCAGCACTTTGCAATTCAAAGAGATGCCCTTTCGAGGTGCCAGAGGGAGAGGTTTCTCCTCTTACAGCAGTGGCTACCAGCAACCTCAACAATTTCCAACCCAATCCCAATACAGACCCTCCTACCATCAGGCCTATTGTAGCCGCCCACAGCAGCCTACAGCAAGCAAGGTGCATGCTGGAAGCAACCCCCCAAGGGTCGTGATACAGGCTGCAAACAATGACCTGGACTAGGTACCGGGTGCATTCACTCCTTCCACCCAGGTGGACGCAAACATCTTCCACTGCCTCCAACAATGGAAGGAGATAACATCAGATAAACGGGTGATGGATGTAGTAAACTACGGAACTACGGTCATACATTGGAGTTTGTGCAGAGACTACCAAACCATCCTTCGTAAGTAGCGCACCCACCCCATCTTCACTTACTGAGGAAAGAGGCATTTCTAATGCTTTCCAAGGGAGCAGGTTTCCTATCATCAATCAGCATTAGGACTTTACGCCTTTTTTCCTGGTGAGAAGGAAGACAGGGGAATGGAGGCCCATACTGGACCTCAGAAAATATAATACATTTCTGTGAAAACAGTCTTTCTGTATGATTACTTTGTCAGACATCCTTCATCTTCTAGACAGCAAAGATTACATGACATCATTGGATTTACAAGATGCTTACTTCCACATCCTTATTCATCCCAAGCATTTTAAATACCCCCTTTTCACCGTAGCCGGTACCCCTGAACTGATGTTCAAAGTTCTTCCTTTCGGACTAAAGTCAGCCCCCTGAATTTTCATAAAATGTCATGATGCAGTGGCAGCTACACTTCGCAAAGAAGGTCATCAGGTATTTCCCTACCTACACGATTGGCTGCTGAAAGCTTCATCACCGCAATAAGCATCCCAAGCTACACAGGCCGGCCTTTCACTATTTTGCCGACTAGGCCTCACAGTGAACTACCAAAAAACCTCCACCATGCCAATTCAACGGATAACCTTCCTGGATGCTAACCTGGACACAATCAAGAGTAAACCTTACTTGTCTAAAGACAGACAGCGAAGACTATCCAATCTGGCTTTACAAATCTCCAAAAGAAAGTCGGTTTCTGTGAGACTATTTAAGTCTCTCCTAGGGATAATCTCCTCTGCAATAAACCTAGAGTTGCTAGCACAACTGAAGATGAGATCATTACAAGAGGAGCTACAGAAGCAATGGATCCAGTCTCAAGGCTCCTTCGAAGACCTGATCAGCATTATCCCAAGGATGGTGGAAACGCTAGCATGGTAGTCTTGCATAGATCATATCTCTCAAAGCCTGCGTTCCTGGCTCCAGTTTCAGACTTCGTTATCAGAAGCGATGCTTCTCTAGAGGGTTTGGGCGGCCAGTTACACGAACTGTAGATTCAAGGGAAAGGGTCCAGGCATCAAAAACTAGAACACATCAATCCCCTGGAACTAAAAGCAATATTCCATCTCCAGATGGGTGTCTTGTATGATAACCCCAAATCATCCCATGAGTCCTCACCTTAGTGCCCTTAATAGAATTCAAACTTTACTTCAAGATAGCTAGGAAATGTGTTATTCTATGTCAGGAACAGAGGCTGTGGATTATGGCTATGACACTCTACGGCTGCATCACAACAAAGAACATCAGGAAACTACAATTCATCCAAAACGCTGCCATCAGACCCGTCCTGAACCTCCCCCGCCAGAAACATATCTCCCAACACCTGAGGATTCTCCATTGGCTCCCAGTGGAGAAACAAATCAACTTCAAACTACTCACCCACACCTACAAGGCCCTTCATAACATAGGACCAGCCTACCTGAATCATCGCATCTCTTTCCATAACCTTGCCAGACCCCTCAGCTCTGCCCAGCAGGCGCTAGCCACCATCCCACGCATCCAGAAAACCACAGGCAGAGGAAGATCTTTCGCCTACCTCGCAGCTAAGTGTTGGAACAACCTGCCCCCGCACCTCAGACAAAGCCCATCACTCCCCATCTTCAGGAATAAATACATGGCTCTTTGATTGAGGCCCAGACCCACCACCAGCGCCTTGAGACCCTCACGGGTGAGTAGTTGCGCTTCATAAAAACTGATTGACTTATCATCATAGAAGCCATACGCTCTACTGGCTTAAAGTAAAAATACTTGAAGGTGGTTTCAGATAATTAGTTTCCTGCCTTCCTTTTAGCTTGTTTCTGAGCAAGAAAGCTTTAGAGGGCATTGAGCCCCTCACTCTGTGCACCCCAAAGATGGAGTTATTGTTTCCTGCTTCCTACTTAACCCATCTGATCCATCTGGCTACAGTTGGGGAGGAAACCACCCTGAATGGCTTCTTTTTTGCAGTCAACAACTGAGTAATGCCTGCTGGTCTCAACTCCTCAGTCATAGACTCATAAGCCTTGAGGCATTGTATTGCATATAGCTATGAAAGAATCCTTAAATTCAGGGTATGACACAATTTTGGTATGACCTTCAGTACGTTTTGACATGCAGAAAGTGACTCAGTGAGGAGTAAACATTCTACTTAACAATTCCAGTGTCAGACATCTGAGACTCTCTTACATGATACTAAGCATAGAAGCATCATAAACATAGCTGACAGTTCCTTTCGCGAAAGATACTGATTCTGATGGCATGTGAGAAATAAATGCAGAACTCTGTTGACCTTTCACATTCCAGAGTGTTCCAGAAACAGAATCACTGAAAGTCTTACTCCCTTAACGATTCTACAGACTAAGAGGTGTTCATCCTTTGCCACTCTGTCCACAGGAACATGGCTTGCTGAGAAAGCTGATATAAAAGAGTGAACTGACCTGTACATTTTTTCGGCCCATGCCAGTTCAGATAGAAAGTTTAGTAATGTGCACATCATTGGCCCCAGTGGGATCAAGACCCCATTATAGCCACTAAGAAGTCCATTGTCCCAGTTCAATCTGTACTGTTTGACAGTGCTCTGGCCAGGCTAGTTAGATAAGCTTCTCAGCTTGTTTTGAGAGGCCTGGGGTTTACCAGCATTCCCTGTAATCCTCTATGCTGTGAGTTTCAAAGACCCTTCTACCACCAGTTGATCAGTGTGACCCAGCGGATCCAAGAGAATGTTCCAAAATATAGGGAGACGCATTGGTAAATCCAAAGAAAGTTCTGTCAGAATAAGAAACAACACTTGTGATTTCCAGACTGGGGTAAAGAGAACTTGGTTGACTTCTTCCCGCCATACCTGAGCTGCTACCCACTTGATCATGAAGAACAGGAGAAAGGCATAGTTGATCCCTGCTCCTCAGTCTTTAAGGAAATCATGTGTTGTGAAGGAGTCTGGAAGTTGATGATCTGGATGGGACGCAAAAAAAAAGTCCACCTGGCACGGACCCCATTGATTCAATATGGCTTGGAATACCTCTCCCAGGAGTTTCTACACGCTGGAGTGGTAGGAATGTCTTGATTTCCAAACCCCTGTCAGATTCTGTGTTCCCAAAAGGAACATGACTGCTGTACAGTGTTGCAGGCAAAAGTGTCAGAAGTCTTTACTAATTCTGCCAGTGCTCTTATTCTCGTGCCGCACAGGTGGTTTATGTACCATACTGCTGACACTTTATTCATCTTCAGAAGGACGCACCAGATCACCTTTTCCTTTGTCCAACATTTGTAGCAAAGGAACCCACCAGAAGTTCCATGCAGTTGGTTTGTAAAGCAGACTCCTCATCTGACTGTTTTCCTCCTGTAGAGAACTCCCAGCATCTGGATCACCTGCCTGACTTTCTAGTGTCTGACTCTATGATGAGATTCAGAGTAGAGTGGAAGATTGCCCTGCCATTCCTTTCTTCTGTGTGGTGCAACCACCAGTGGATTTCTTACCTCGCCTCCATACTGAGTTTCACCTGCTGAGATTATGTGAGACCCCTCTGGAGGTGGGAGATCTTCAGTCTTTTTATGGCCCAGTAGTTCCCCAGAAAGATTGCCTGGATAGACACAGAAAAGAGTTTCACAATACAAGCTAGTTGTCATAAAGAAACTGTGGGATTGTTCAATGATTTTCTCATTTCATACTTGATGAAGGTCATCTTGTTGAGGAGTTTCAAGGTGGCTTGTGCTGAGTTAATCCCAAAAGCCAGGAATGTTGTCTGCCGGGATGGTTCCATTTGACATTTCTCCAGGTTGATTAAAAACCCTAGATCCTGTAATAGGTGGCGTTTTTGATAGTTCAATAATCAGGATGTCATCTGGGGAAAAGATGAGTCATACTCCCCTCACTCTGATGTACTCTATTGCTGGCCATAGCATTTTTGTGAAGCACCAGGGCGTTAATGATAGCCTGAAAGGAAGTGCAGCGATCTCATACGCCTGTTGCCATCATATAAACTGAAGGTATCTGCGATCGGGGCAAAAATCAGAATTGACAAATGGATATTCTTGAGTTCTAGCCTCACTATCCCATCTAGTGGTCCGCGTGCATCTCTGAGCAGGTGGATTCCCTCTATTTTGAAGTTCTGACAGATCAACCATTTGCTGAACTCCCTGAGGTTGATTACTGGCCAGTGGCCCAAATTGCTCTTTGCCACCAGGAAAATGTTGCTCACAAAACCTCAGGGGTGTACCTGGGACGGGACAATATTCCCTTTGGAGAGTAGGGTGTTTACCTCTTGGTCAATGAGTTTGCAGTCTCTGGCCGAAAAGGTGCTAAGCTTCGGTCGCCCCCATTGTTTTGGCAATCCGTAGAATTCTATGTGTTACACTGACACTGTCTGGAGAAAACTGATTCTCAAAGCTTTGGTGTATTGAGAATTGAGACTTTATGAAAGACAAGGAGGCTACCATTATGCATAACCCTTTTATTTCCCCACTTCCAAGCATCTATCAAAAGAATGCTATATGACATAAAGTAGAACAAAACATTCAGCTCTCAAAAACCTACAAATTCCATCTTCTCTCTCTTTTGGCACTGCTCTTGGTTCATCCAGCCCACTCTTCTTTCCGAGGCTTCCAAAGCTGATTACTGATTATCTGCAAAAATAAACCAATTTATCATATATACAGAAAAAAGCTTCAAAGGCCTAACAAACTTTATCTACTTTAATAACTATACTTTTCAAAAACCACATGATTATTTCACAGCGTAATTCAAATATCTTTTCTTCCTCCCTTTTTTCTCACCTAGGGAGGGCAATGCTAGCCTCCTTGTCTTTAATAAAATCATGATTCTGTATACACCCAAGGTTTGAGAACCAGCATTTTATGGCAAGAATGGAGCCTGAGTACACCTGACTCCACCAAAGGATGCTCTTCTCCTTAAACATCTACCAACATTCCTCAGCAAGACTGGATTAAAAATGTTGTTTCCACAGCTAGCTTCATCACCTGTCATTTCCACCTTGTCCCTATATCAACAACCCTTTGCCAAACCTGATGTTTTTAAATACTGTAAAGTCCTGAAATGCAGGCCTCTGGAAAAACTACTTTAATCAATGACAAAATAAGTCCCTCTAAGGGCAGCTTTTGCTTGTGAGACGCTTTAGACTCCATAATCTGAACAATCAGACACTTCTTCCACTGACATATATCTCTTCTTTCTGAGGAACATATCTCCTGCACCCCTTTTAGAAACTCTTTCTTCTGATGATGACCAAAACTCCTCATCCTCATTACTCAGTGCTTTACTCTTCCTATAATCCTTTAAAATGGACTTCAAAGTTTCCTTTAATTCTTTCCTCTCAATAACCTTTACCCTCTCTTCTTCATTACTCCCTGTTTTCTCCTAACCAACTCCACAAACTGGTAAAATAATTCCATAAACAAATTCTACTCTCCAACACCTCTAATAAAGAAAACCTACTGGGACAGAGGAGACTTCTTAGTAGGCTATCTGTGCCCCAACTGCATTCTGCTTAAAATCACGCTCCTCAGAATTTTCCATGTGCAAGCTCCCTCAAAGTCATCTCCCTCTTTTCCATCAAATGACAAACCTCTCTCTGTATCTTCCTGTCTAGCAAATGAAGTTCAACCTTCTATAATAAATCCTAAAAACTAAATCGACTGAGAAGGTTGGAACACCATTTTTTCCTGGTTGCCAATGAAACCCAATCCCTCCAACAGATCCTTCATCATGGACGGAACAATTCTCCCTCAAACTTCTCCCGATTCACAGTAAGAATATTGTCTAAATATATAATCATCGTCACACCTTGATCCTGCAAGAAGCCCACTACTGGTTTTAAGAACTTCATAAAACACCACGGTGCAGAAGAAAACCCAAACAGCAGACACTGGAATTGGTAAAACTGACCTTACCATCTGAACTGAAGAACTTTCTGGCTCTCCTCCTCTATAGGAACAGTAAATAAAGGCATTTTTCAGATCCTATTTCACCATCCAATCCGACTCCTGCAGAACATGTTGAGACATATGTGCACCTTCTATCTTGAAATGACAATAAGGTACGAAACGATTTAAAAGTCCTCAGATTTATTACTGGTCTCCAATCTTTGTCTTTTCTACCAGAAACAAAGTACTTACTAACTCTCTTTCCCCTTTGCATACCTTTACAATTTTTTTTGTAAACACATTTTATTGGTTTTATGATTCTGTAACAGTTCCCCAGCTGGGGTACACAAATGGTTATTGAATCAGTATTGCTTAGGTAGATTCTGCTTTTCTGCTAGTCCTTATCCGCAATTTGCATACCTTTACAATGACCTCTTTCTCCAGGATCTGTAAAATTTCTTTTGCAACTACTTCCCTCTGATAGAGTTTGAAAACCAACTCCTTTGGTTCTTCATTTTGATATGGCATTTCTTCGAACTCTATTACATATCCTTCCACTGTTGCAATTACCCACACGTCCTGAGTAATCAATTTCCATTACCTTATGAAATTGCTTAACCTGCCTCCCATCTTTCTAGGAGTAGAACCAGTTGTTGACCTCCTCCTTTAGAGGCTTTATTCCATCCTCCTCTATCTCTTCAGGGGAAAAATCCCATCCAGAATGATATCCTCTGTATGAAACCCTCCCATGGTTGTATTGGGCCTTAAAGTACCCATGGTCTAAAGTTTTCCCCTTCCTTCTGTCCATACCATAGAAAGCGCTTCTGCCAAACACCTTCCTTATTGAATTCTGCACTTTGTCTGAAGCCATAAAAGTAAAGATATACTTTCTAAGGGTTTTTAACAATCCCCTCTCCAAACAACAGGCTCGTTCACTCTTCTAAAGACTTCTTTCTGGTTAATTCGTCCAACTTGGGGCTTATACGCATTAATACAGCTTTTCTCCCCTTGGCAACAAGACCAGCATTTGCGTTACCCATAAAGCAAGTTTCTCTCAGGCTCCAACCTCTTAGAAGCCCAAAATCAGTATCACCTCCTTCAATATATGTCTCCTCCACTAAATCAGATATTCAAGCTAATGGACCCAGTACATCCAGCAATTTATCCTCACACTGTTTCAAAGCATGCTCCAATCTATTCATTGGATCTCTCCCTAGTTTAAATAAATAAGTAATTAACTCTGGATCTGAATTTTGAGTCATAGTATCCTTTTCTCCCAAAACTGGTCTAGAGCATTCTGATCTCATTTCATTCCACTCATCTCTTCCCATAGGCTTACTAATCCTCTGCCTAATATATTCTGCAACATGCTGTAGAGGCCATCAATCTGAGCTTCTTGGATGTCTTACATCTTTAGGATCAAACAACTGTTGCCCCAATGGGTCCTATACTGTCTTCCCTGTTTTAACCTTTATTCCCTCTAAGTCACCAAATGTATTACCTGAACTAATATAATTGTCTAGTTCAGACACATACTCATCCCATTCTTGACCTCATTCTCCTTTGGTATGTCTAAAAATCATTTGCAGGGACATCCTGCCTTTTCCCAGGCCCTCTAAGGGCAGCTTTTCTTTGCCAAATGCTTTAGACTCCATAACCTGAACAACCAGCCACTTCTTCCACTGACATATGTCTCTTCTTTCTGAGGCACATATCTCCTGGATCCATTTTAGTAAGTCTTTCTTCTGATGACGACCAGAACTCTTCATCCTCGTTAATCAGTGCTTTACGCTTCCTGTTATCCTTTAAAATGGACTTCACAGTTTCCTTTAATTCTTTCCTCTCAATAACCTTTACTCTCTCTTCTTCATTACTCCCCATTTTCTCCGTCATCCTTCCTAACCAACTCCACAAACTGGTAAAATAACTTCCTAAACAAATTCCATTCTCCAACACCTCTAATCCAAAAAAACTTACAGAGAAAAGAAGACTTCTTAATAGGTTATCTGTGCCCCAGCTGCTTTCTGCTTAAAATCGTGCTCCTCAGAGCTTTCCAAATCCAATCATGAACAGCTGTTAATTATAAAAACACTTCTTTTCCTGTAATAAGCTGTGCACGCTGTGTTGTACCCCAATTCCTTTAAAAAATACATTCAGTGTGGCATGTCACCATAAGAAAGATGGCCACTTGCTTATATTCAACTTTTGAAGCCTGTGAGCTGAACTCCTCCAGTGCGAGCCCAAATCAAAGACGGCTGGCTGCTCTTTCTCCTTATAGGAGAAGCCTTCAAATGCAGTCTTGCCTCCCCCCTTACTCATACGACAACGTAAAGCAATACACATTTGAACGGTGGCACACTATCCGTGACAGTGGGCTCTCATTCCTGACAGGTACTACAAAAAAAGTAATAAGGGAAAAACTTCACCCAATGATTCTTTAAACATTAATAAATTAAAACATTATTTTTACAAAATGTACGTGTTTGTACTAAAAATGTTATGCAAAGATATATAGCTGTATATTTCAAATGTTGCCAATTTTCTAAAATCTAAACCTAAGGCACATAAACCTCACAACTCAACACACATTCTCCCATACTATCCCAAAAATGGGTCAAACTCATTTATTTCATCCTCATGCATTTAAACAATACATTAATAACCCAGTAAAATCAGAATATACATATCCGCTCAGAAGCAACAAAAGAGGGAGAAGATGGAATGTTGATGGGTTTTGAGCACTGAATGTTCTGTTCTACTTTATGAGTCATGTAATGTTCTTTGCTTGGAACTTTTAAGCGTTTGCTTCTTGCAAGTGGTGGATTAAAAGCGTTATGCACAACACCATCTCCTGTCTTGCCATAAAAAACAAGCATTTTGAATACCTCCCTCCATTTGTGGATGAATTTTGCATTCCTCTCTCAATTTGTGCTTCTGAAGGGGAGAGATTATATTCACCTGAGACAGCTGCCAAGGAGTGATGTTGGATCCCGTTGAGGAGCCCCAGTTTCCTCATCCTCTGTTGATTCCACAAAAGTGGAAGAAGCTTCCAAATCGATTGTGATCTTGCTTTTGGCCTTGTTGGAATCCTTGACCACATAGAGGACCTTGGTTATGGAAGCAGCCGGGGTAGCATCCTTTGCCTCTCCCGGACCCTCAAAAATCTTTGCCTGTGTACCTTTTTGATTGAAGCCTTGGCCTTATCTATTGAAGCATACGTTTCCAGTTCTTTCAGAAAAGGGTCCCAGAACAGTCATCCTGGGCACCAATTCCACCTTCAAAGAGGCAAATACGCAACTTGGGGTTTACCTATATGAGGAGTGATCGTCTGCATTTTGGGGA
Organism: Pleurodeles waltl; assembly: GCF_031143425.1. Lineage (NCBI taxonomy): Eukaryota > Metazoa > Chordata > Amphibia > Caudata > Salamandridae > Pleurodeles > Pleurodeles waltl. The sequence goes on along the minus strand of NC_090446.1, from coordinate 1,149,703,090 downwards.
AATCACTTAGCAAGAATCATGATGGACAGCTGAGCCAAGCCAGACAAAATGTCAGGCTGTAAAAGACTCCCCGGCTTTTGCGGCCATGTCAGTGATTTCAGTGATAGGACCAGCAATGTCAAGTAACTTATCCAGACAGGAGTGCCAAGATCTATCTATGGTGTTTTTGGGGTCTTTAACAAACTTTATCAGGAAAATGGCCATCCTTCAGCCTGTTTCGGGCATTTTTGCCGCATTGCCTACTAGGGTTGGTTGGAGTGCCCATGTGCTGGTCTGGGGCACTCCTCTCTGACTGGGATATCTAGTTGCCACTTACCTATGGCCCATTAGTGCCATTGCCTCCTGCCAGCACATTAACAGCTTACTCCATGACAGCAGAGCCACAGTGTTTGTACATGAACTAAATTTGTGTGCATTGCGTTAGCAGTGTTGCCAAATCATTTGCAAAAACTGCATCAATAAAAGCACACAAATGCACACAATTGGCAATTAAGCAGTCCACCTGGTGACAAGTACAGAGACGCATCAAGACCAACAAATAGCCCAGGAAGGATACTGTAATACCAACCCACCATACTCCCTCTGTGCTCTTCCATGGACTGATTTTTGTCACTAGAGGTTGGAGGCGGCACGTTCTGGTTAGAGACGGCGAGGTCATAGCCAGGCAGAAGGTACCACTCCCATCCGGGATGGGTGATTACACTCACTGTCTAACCCGTGTTCACTCTTGGGTAGCTTGTCACAGGCGCAATGTGTAAAGCATAGGTACAGCACTTCCACACAACAAATACATTGAGCATCACAAAAGAGACTTCACAGGAGGTGTATGGAAATAAAGCATGTATTCAACACACACATGAGTTAACACAGCATGAATATCATGGAAATCTGGGTAAAAATCACATTTAGAAATATTACTAGCAGTACTAAGCCAAATTGTGTTAGAACAGCATTAGCATTATCTACACATGAGAAAAATAATACTTTCCCTCCCAGCACCCTCATGCGGTGCCAAAACGTTCTCAGTACAAGACCCATCCTAACGATTACCCCATTTCAATATCACACAGTTACAGAGTGCACTCCGGTTCCCAACGATAGCAGCAATGTGTAAATACAGAGAATTGCAGCAATCTTAAATAGCTCTGTGGCCTAGGCCACACAGGTAAAACCCAATGTCAACCGTTATAGTCCTCTGACAGAAAAACAATGTGAGCTCCAACACCGCACTGCGGTGTAGTTAATCACCAGCAATCACTCACACTCCCTCACTCCGCACGGCTGCGCGGTGCCACGGATATCAGGCAGACTAGTATAACATGCACTCACATACAGTCGCTCACAGCACCCTAATGCGGTGCACTGATATCCGTCAGGTTAGTGGTCACTGCACTCGCAGAACCCTTGGGTCGAAACCTTCCTCCACACTCCAACCAGTTCCTACTAATCTGCCCCCCACAAGCTGGAGATGAGAGCACATTGTCCTAGGCCGCTTGCAGCCAGAGGTGCACTTGTTCAGGATCCCGGGACAAAGGTCGGGGGAAGAATGGGATAAGGGCTGATCAGGCAACAGTCGACAAATGGAGGTTTGGCAACCACTTGCAAAGTTCACTCAGAGGTCTCTGCACTGTGTCTTTCGGCGTGGGCCGCGGTCTGCCAAGCATGGGGGAGAGTCAAGGACACACACTGTTCACAGTGGCGCCCAGCCAAGCCATGCTTTCCAATACACAGATAGTTACCAGTTTTGCACCTCCCTGGTAGGGGCCACAACTTCTGTGGTGCGATGACTTGAGTCACCCCATACAGTCCTGGTTGCGTACAAAGAGTTACCATATCTGTACCTCCCTGGGATGAGGCACAACGTCTGGTGTGTGATGAATTGAGTCACACCAGACAAATCCGGACACATGCAAAGAGTTATCAATGCCAGATCTTCCTGGAATGAGGGACATCGTCAGGTGCGAGATGACTTGGGTCACACCAGACAAACCCAGACACACACGAAGAGTTCCAGCCCTGTACCTCCCTGGAAAGAGGCACAACTCCTGGTGCCCAATGACTTGAGCTGCACCAGACAAATATGGTCACACACAGAGATGCAAGTTCAGCCGTGCCACCTGAGGTAGAATGCAACGCTGCTGAAGGTGCGCCCCAACCTCTGAGGGTCGCAACCAGTGAATTGGACACCGCACAGAATGAGCATGCAGTCGAGTGTTGCTCAAGCACTCCATCCATCATAATTTTGTGTTGCTAAAGTTGCACCAGAATGCTTGTTTCCAGTCCAGGGAGGACCTGGCTTGGCAGTTCGGGCTGGACTGTTCCCTTGAGGAACAGGGTTAAGACTGTTTTGCATATGGCTGGGTCCAAACTGGGGGGCATGGTGAGCAAAAGAACGATGGATTAAACCCAGATCTGTGATTGGGGGTGAGTGTTTGCATTGTTCAGCACTTGATCCATCTTCCTTTTGTGTTGCACAAGAAAAATGTGGCACGCTCAAAAAAAGCGGGCCACGTGGGGTCCCACGACCGGTGAATTCACTCTCTACCAACAAGACGCTTGTGTGGGTCATGGTCCCACAATGAAAGGCCAAACTTCTTCAATGTGGGCAGTACTTTGAAGGCTCCGCACCAGGCAAATCCGGTCTCCAGACGCAATACTTAGTTCCACGCTAACAACGCAGCTACCAGGTGACGTCCAGCAGACAATGTAGGCACTTAAGAGGGTACACTCTCCAGATGACACAGGTAGAAGGTGTAGGTCCCTCACGGGAGGTCTTTGATGTCCCTGAGACCTCCATAAGAGAACATGGGGCAAGCCAACAAGGCCTTGGAGAGCACAATTTAGGGTGCCAGAAAGCAGCAACGAGTTTGCCCAGGCTAGCCACAATGCAGCCACCCCATGCCACCAGCCATGCCGGGAAATGCCCCTACTTGTTCCATTAACACACATCTTATTTCTTTAGCACATCACTCTGCCTCCCAGCGCCCCTCTCCCAAAGAATCTTACGGGCACCTTACCCAAATTTCTTCCCTCCACACACACACACCAGTCCAGTAAGGAAAGCAACATGGTATTCAAACACTATTATATATTTAATATTATGGAGAGAGACCCTAAAATGTTCTAATGCTGAACCCACAAAAAAACTTTATTTCTAATCAGCATTGGCTTTTTGAACCGTTCATTACTGTGATTATGTCTCGGTCTGCTTCAAATTTTAAATACTAAGGGGCTTATTTAGAGTTTGATGAATAGGATACTCTCCAAAGTTTTGGTGGAGTACTCCGTACTATTATTTTTTTGCATTTCAGTAACAAAGTTTATGTTTGGGAGTTTGTTTTTGAAAATCAAAACATTTTGCTGTGCTAGTGCATTGAGCATGTCACATATGCAGCAAAAATGAACTGCCTTCCGTGGAGTGACTGTGGTTGCAGCTCTGCCGAAGACATAGACATCTCCTGCTTAGTGGAGGTCTCTTAATATGGTGGGCTGTACTGTGGGGTGTATCATTCTACTTGACCTGGTGAAATTGAGTACAAGGCCCTAGGATAGTAGAAAGAATGTGCCCCAGCTGCTTTTTGTCACCAAAGTTCAATATTTACTTCTGCATAAGTTGGAGAGGAAAACATGCCAAAAGGCATTTCAGGGTATTTGTAATGTCTGCCATTAATTGGAAGGAACATTTTCCATTCATCCACTGGGTGCTACCTAAAGGGCAAGCTCCCTTTAGATCTTGCTTGGTATAAATCCTACCTCTTGGCCTGATCATTCAGTATCATAATAAGCAGCAGAGCATACTTGTTGTTGACTGTGATGGTGTTTATCTGATGGCAGTCAGTGTGCAAGTAAAGACCTCAGTTTCATCTTTCTTGGGGATGAACAATCTGGTAGAATTCACCAGTGAATGAGGTGGAATGCCATCAAACCATTCTCTGCACGATTGCAGCTAATATGTATTTCCTAAAAATCTGTTCGCAGTCTCTGTCTGGGTGCATGCTTACTTGATAATAGCTCTGGGATCAGTGGTGCTGGAACAATTTTCAGAATGAGTGGGTTGCCATCTATGTTACATCACAGAAAACATAGGGATGGTGTCACACACATAAGTAATGTAGCAAATGAGCCACCCCCATTCAGCATGGGGCGTGTTTAGGGTTTAATATGTAACTGGTGGTGCATTTTATCAGTGGTAACAAGTGACATTTGAAAGTGGTAGGGCATAAAATTTAGAAATTAGATTTACATAGCGAGCAAAGCAAGTGAGCTTGATGGACAAAAGGGGTGTCTGAGCAAACTTGAAATAAAAAAGTTGCAAATAGTACATTCAAAGCAAATTTCAATAAAGAATTGATTGAGAATCTTGGGCAGTTATATGTAACGCGAACCATATGCGCTTGAGCAAGGTCTGTGCTATGTAAAACCCAAAAATAAAATGTGAATTCTGCATAAGAGCTCTTCACAAGAGAAGAGACAGCCTGCGGCACCAGGAGGTTTGCCGGATGATCAGCAGAGGCAGGGATTTGAACGCGATTCCCCATGATACACGGGTGGCAGTTATAGCCGTGCAGCCATATCAACTCCCATGAACGGTCAGCTCGTTTTGCTTAAAAAAGGTGTAAAATACATTTGTTTATTTTTATGAGTCGGGCCAGCATCAAATGTGGATCACTGAGCTTAGAAAATTAGTTTTCAGACACACCAAGACCTCTTAAATTGCAGTTTCTCAATACACAGATACAGATAAACTACCCGATATTCCTTCTGACTGGTAGAAACAGGATATGCATGCATGTCATGGATTATTGGGAGTCTTGGCAGCGGAATGATCCTGTGACTTCAGATAACTAAAGATACTTATGCACACGTGTATTTGTTGTATGCTAAAGATTATTAGTTAGTGAATCTTAAAGCAAGAGCTGTGCAGGTGTCTTAAAGGAGCCTGTATATACAGACACAAATCCGAAACTAATATCCACCCTTCTTTGCTTACGGTACTAAGTACCACTCCATTGTCTGGAAGAGGTGCCTCCAGTCTAACGCTTCCATCAAAGAAGACGAACTTTACTTGAAACATTTAAGAATTAAAGCCATATCTGGTCTTTAGGCAAGGATTCAGCTGGGTGTTTTCACTGTGTCTAAATGAGTAAAAGCTTTATTGACTTTTAAAAGTGCACATTCAGAATTTCTGTACTGATAAGAATTCATTACTATCTGATGATACCTTTTTTTAGCAACCTTATACTCAAGGTTGTGGAATAACTATAAGGTTATATAGCTCTATGCTTTGCAGGTTGCACTCAGCTGTTTGATGCTAGCTCATAGCTGACTGTGGTGTATTAGTAGTGTAAATTATAAGCTGCAAGTAGCAAAAAGGTTGCTGTGACAAAAAGCAGTAACCCACTTAGCTACGTCATCTACGATCTGCATGGTTCCTCTTTTGCTTTGGGGGAGGCACGTTAGCCCTCTACACCAGTGTTTCCCAAACTGTGGGTGGATGGATCAAGAAAGTCTGAGCACAAAAGAAAGATGCCTTTAAATTCTGTGTTTACCTTGACACATTTGCTGTGCCTAAAACGCAGAGGCCAGGCTACGTCTTATAAACAGCTGCTGCTTTTTCTTTTAACGTGATTGGTGTTCAGTTTCTTTTTCTGACTGCAAAGTGAAGCGTTTATAAAATGAATTGTATGACAATATTAAGATGCCGTTTTTTGCAACACACAACAAATGTAAATACCTGTAAATGTACTGTATGCATTCAGTACTGAAAGCAAAAATCAAGTGCATTTTCTCTAATTCTGAAGTGTGCTGGAAACAGATTTTATTAGGATCAAAACAAATAAAGGCAATTTAATTGGTAATTGGCAATTTAATTGGCAATGCATACATGATAAATATTCACAAAACCCCATTTCCAAACATTACCATTCGTGCACAGGATAACTTTATCAGTAAAAATGTACGTCTGTGCAAGGTTAGTGGCCATTTCAATGCGAAATGTAACTGACAGTGTGCTACCAAACAATGCTTTTTCGTTACATGAAAAAATCACCTCTCTTGCCCGTTATAGGTTGGTAGGTCACAAACGTTTGTCATTCTGAAAAGTTGGTTGGAGTTCTAAAAACATTGACAACCACTGCCCTACATCTCATTAGGATTAGCCAAAACTGCCAATAAATAAAACTCATTCTCTCCACTAGATACATTCCTCACCTGTGTTACCTTGACATTTTTATTATAGGTTGGGAACATAAGAAATTCTGAAACATCAATGGGTTAAATGCACCTGTAGCAAACTGCAGCCTCCCAGCCAGTGCTGTGTCCTAAATCCAGCACTGATTGTCACCTCGGACCTGAAGAAATTAGGCATTACCCTATGCTTAGGCTACCATGACCAACAAGCACACTTGAGTTTGGAGAGCTGTCTAGCTGGTTTGTCACAGTACGCTAAAGCAGCAGTAGCGTGGCTTCACATTGTTTTTCTTTTTTCTTATATTAGATGTGAGGATTTGGGTATGTATGGTATGGCTGGCAGGCCTTATCGTGCAGTGCACTTGCAAATACTGTCTTGGGTCCAGTCAGGTACGTTTACTTAACCTTAAGCTCAGCCCTAGTTAGCTGTGCCTGCAAGCTGTAAGGCTTAGCAAAGGAACAATGTGTAAAGCATTTAACAGCACCAAATAGCAGACTAAGAAAGTTGCACCGACATGAAAGAAACAAGACACCAATTCCTAAAAATAGTTCAATATTTTATAATCTTTTAGAGACCATAAGCATCAACCATCTACCACAAGGTCCAGCGATACAGATTTAGAAGTAACAAGTAACTTTTATATCAACCGCAAACAAGCATTGGCCAACAAAAAGTTGGAAACGTTTTAAAAGTTTTTAAAAGTTAGTTTGACAACTCCGGTCCGAGTTGGGCAATCAGTCCAGCAGGACAGAGGTGTAGGGGGCCAGAAAGGATACTTTGGACAGTTACCTGAGCATTTTTAAAGGCAAAATTCTAACTTTACAGGTTGACTGCCATACACATCAATGGAGTGGTCCTGATGCTGAAGGGTGCAGACAAAAAGATGCTCAAAGGATGCTCCATTTGTGGTGTGGTCAACAGGGGTGCCTTGGTGGTAATTCCTCGGTCCACTGGTGAAGATGGGCAAACTTGGCCACAGAGGTCAGAATCCCTCAAAGTCTTCTACATTGCAGTAGCCAGCCAGCCAATGCTGGGCTACTGGTCAGTCTGCACTACGGTTGGAGCAACATCTGTTGGTGGGGGCTAGTGTCCCTTGGGTACAATGACATGGGTCCTGGAATTCACCCCCAGGGTCAGCAGACATGGGTGCAAGTTTGGGCTATCTTGGATTCGGCCTCTTGGGTGCCAGGCGTCTAGTAGAAGCAAAACATCTGTGGAGGCTATACACTTTGCCACTTGGGCAGCTTCAGCTCTTGCGTCCCTGGAGCTGGTTGCAGGAGATAAGCTGACTGATCCTTGGAGTTACTGCTGTTGTTCATTGTTGGGCATCAACTTTTCCCTGAGCCAGGAGCCGTAGGCACAGTCCAATCTTTCCTAACCCAAAGTGCAGCAGGTGCGGTACTTCTGAGCGTGCAGCCTCTCTTTCTGGTAGTCCAAGTTCAGCTGGGCAGTCCTTCTTCGGTCTTCTCTCCGATTCCAGCATGATCTGAGGGTCAGGGTGCCAGGGGTGCCAAATTTATCCCAGGACAGTGCCACAAGATGACCATATGGTCACCAGCCAATGGGCTGCTGGGTCCCCTCCTACCTAGTGACGAAGTTCATGTGAGGTGTGTCATCTGGCTATCACAGAATACCACATTCTTGCACCTTTCAGGATGGCACAACCCTTCTTCTGTCGCAGGAGCTTGGTAGCCCACCCTAGAGGTGTGGCTATGTGAGAGCTACACACCCACAGTAAAACTGGTTTGGGGGCGAATTTACCCTCTCTGGCCCTGCCTCCATGCTGTCTTATTGAACAAAGGCGGCATACCCTTTCATGCTCGCCTCTGGGCTAGGCCCCATCCCCCCGAGTGGCCTGCCCGGGCAGAGGAGGTGACAGCTCACTGCTGCGGCACTGCTTTTGTTCTGGAGTCTGAGAGTTGTTCACACATCTCCCCAGGCAGTCACAAAGATAGGTGTGTGTTTGTGTGTGTGCCTTTGTAAATCTACTGGACAACCAGACTACTGAATGGCAAATTTCTAACAGTTTCCTACCTTTAATATTGACATTGATTTCGACCTGGCCATCAGGTCACATTAAATACCATGAATAATTTGATACCATACATTACCTAGTTTGGCAGTCTCAGCAAGAAGTTAGCCGGGTTGAGATGCCAGCTGATAACCCTTTGTTTGAAAATGGGGCTACTAACCTTACTCAATGCAAAATTACAATTTGAAAGTGTTGCTGTTAAAACAAATCGGAAAACATAAGTCTTAACAAAATTCAGCTTCCTGACATAGGGCCCCATGGGCCCACCTCATATATTATGTTAAGGTGACTTTGCATTGGTTTGAATGGCATCACTGTCAGCAGTAGAAGGGTGGGAGCCATTTTGTACCTTGTCACACGAAGGGTGGCACAAACAGTGCTGAAGCCCTGAGTGTACACTCTGGACCTGACTTAGAGTGTGACGGATGGGTTACTCCGTCACAAACGTGACGGATATCCCGTCTGCAGTATTACAATCTTCATAAGCTATAATTGGATTGTAATCGGGCGGACAGGATATCTGTCACGTTTGGGATGGAGCAACCCACTCCGCCAAACTCTAAATCAGGCCCTCTGTCTTACATCCCCTGGGTACCATATACTAGGGACTTATAAGTAAGGCAGGCCTTGCCAATTGGGTGTATCCTATGCAACATGTTCTTTGCACAGGGTTTAAACACTGGCACTGAGGTCTGGTTAGCTGACCTCAGTGCACTCCCAGAGTTGAAAAACCAGCAGCATCAGTCCAAAATTATTGGGTGGGGGCAGGTGTTGAACATGCAAAAGGAGGCATTTTCTTACATTTGGATAATACGTGACAGGAGAAATTGCACAAACAAACATTGGCCCTGGTTATCATTTGCTTTTTTCTCTCCAACAAGCTCTGTCTCCCACCATCTACTGGGAGGCATTTATCATCCTTCAATGGCCCCATCCAAGGAGGGTATGCTGGAAGGAATGTGAACTAATTACCTGAATCCATACTGAAGGTGCCTAGAGGGGTTGTATTGAGGATACGGAGTTCACTGGTAGAATGTCCTAACAAACTTTACATTTACTCTGATATATAATGAAGTGTTATTTTCTCTGTGGGGTGCACATCTGCCCCAAATCTGTGTGCTGAGGCAGAGCTAGTTGTAGTGAGCCATGCATGGTGGCCAAACCAAGGGAAGCATTAGTCTGTAATACCGATGTGAAGTTCTGCGTGTGACAGCTTGTGCAGGAACGGGCCCCACCAGTGTTGAAATAGCAAAATGTAACTAATTCTCTTGTAAAGCACTCCAGTACCCTGGGGTAGAGCTTGTGCTATATAAAACTGTAAAAAATAAATTGCAAAAAAATAAAAAGCAAATGTGTTTGCAAGTGAGAGAGGGAATACAGTGACAGCCGTAGGAGGACACCGGGATGGCGAGTGAGAAGAGGACGAAGTGGAAGGAAAGCATAGTGGAAGGGATAAACTAGGTGCTCTAAGAGGCCTAAACAAGTGGCCAGGTGCACTTTCTGTGCTGGGGATCAGTGCATGAATGATCCCAGTCAGCACTCATGTACAACACTCTCTTCAGTGGGGTGTATATATAAATAGAACAAACTAACCTGAGAAACACCAATTGTACTTAAAAGAAACATGTAAATTCTGAACAATGGCATGCAAGAAACCTGCACTCACTGGACTCGCCAACTTAGGGCCTGATTTAGATATTTGCGGATAAGTTACTTCTTATAATTCATGCTCTCTCCACTTGTAGTAGGTTCTTCAATGTAGTTTATTAGATGATGTAAAATTGACACTGTTGGTGCTCCCTCTCCAGCCAGGACTTAGCTGACAAAAGAGGGAACCCCCAGCTCAGTGTAGAACATAGAAATTTCATACGTCATAATGATTCTGTACTTCAAGAAAAAGTGCTTAAAGACAGTCACCTTACAATACATCTTCCCCTTTACAAAAATCATATATATATTCTCCTGCATACAATAACTATGTTCAGAAGAAAATGTCTATGTAAAAAAAGATACGACATAAAATATTAGACATGTAACTTGCCTTTTCTTATGAAAGACACAAGGACATATACATTCCTTCTAACATATGTAATCCTATAAATATTTTAGTGGCACTCTTTCCCGGGGTACTCTACGCCTGTCTTCTCCCTCGCTTTAATTTCTATAACTTTATTCCTCACCACACCTCCTTCCCGTACTCTCTTCTTGCGCTTTTATTTCCCTGCCCAACACTTCATCACCCATCATCATATAACCACTACACTTCTCTTCTGATGTTTCGTGAGAACTTATTTCTTGTCCCGTTTTATTCTTTTTATTTATTTCATATAACGCCATTCTATGCATTTTCCATCGTTCTCCATTCTCTAAAATTGCAAACAATCCATGTACTTCCCTAACTTTGTACGGGCCACAAAACACTAATCCGACCTTATTTCACCCTCAGCCAATCTCCCATTCTTATCCTTTTGTCAACTTCTTCCTTTCCTTGGCTCACCAAAGATTTTATCCATGCTGGAGACATCTTTTTGTTAGTCTTCCTTTCCCTCATCACATTGAAAGGAATCTTCTTTGTAACTCCAATCTCAGTGGTACAGTACACCCACACTAAGTCACTCCCTCTCCTTTCAACATCATTCTTTCTTCTACGGGCATTTGAATCACTCCCTTAAGCATGCAGTTTGCCCTCTCTACTATTCCATTTGCCTGGGGGTTATATAAGGAGGCACGAGAATGTAAAATCCCACAATGACTCAAATACTTTGACAACTCTTCTGATATGAATTGGGTACCATTGTCTGTTATCAATTTAAACGGCTATCCTTCCTCCCTGAACACTTCTTCTAGAATGTATTCCACTGTGTATTGATATTCTTCAAACGGGATGCCAATCTGGCTAACCTCGTTGATACATTTTTCTGCTCCCCCAGGTAGCAAAATCTTCAATAATGGTTTATGATCTGTTCGTATAATGATTGAAAACCCCCACAAATACTTCCTGAAATACTCAACAGCCCATACAGCTGCTAGCAATACCACTGACCTGGTCAGTGAACTGCTCTGCCTCCTGTAGCTCCACCTGTAAGTAGAGCCCTCGTTCCTCTGAACTCCTGACCTCTGTCAGGAGTTCGAGGCCCTCCTCCACCCACAGGCTTCTGCCTGCCCCTCATCCCTGGTGCCTAGTGGGAGAACTCTGCTTTCCTACTAGGCTGCCCTCTGCCTTTCTCCTCCTCTTCTCTGCTTCAGTCTCTGTGTGCTCTCTCTTCCGTGTCTGCCCCCTTGTGCTCCTTTTGCCATTCGCTCTCCACAGTGCTCCTTCTGCCTTTTGCTTTGCACTCTTTCTTCACTTTTTCTCTCCCCTCACTCTGTTCTCTCTCTCTCACTCTTGCTCTCCTCCATCTCTCTCTGACCCCGCCGCTGCTGCCCCCACAGCCCGCCCCCTTTTTTTGCACCATTTTTCCCACCTCCCAGCTGTCCTCCCCTCCCTACTCAATGGTGGTTGCGCGCAGCCGGCGCGCCGCTGGCGCCCAAAGGCATGCCTAAGGCAGACCTGTCAGCGCCTGGACCATGCCCAGTGCCGGAACACCCGGTTCCCACCCCCCAACCCCGCAACACTGACTCTGCTACGATGCCACCACCCTCCACGCACTCAACACCGGGCGCTCATCCACCTGCCATCAAGCCAACCCGCACCTTCACCCCGTCACCCGCGAACCCTTCTCCTGCCGGAACTGCTCCTTCACCAGCCTCTACGCCAATGACCCACCCGCCAAGGCAGGACGCAACCATCTCAGATGCATCCTACTTAACACCCGCTCCGTCCACAAACACGCCGTCGAACTCTGGAATCTACTCGACTCAGCCTCCCCAGATGTCACCTTCCTGACAGATACCTGGATGAACCCCTCCTCAGCTCCCGACATCGCCATAGCCATCCCAGACGACAACAAAATCACCTGCAGGGACCTCACCAACAGACCAGGAGGAGGCATTGCCACAAGAACACCCTCAGAATCACGACCAACACCGAAGACACCCTCAGCACCGCCGAACACCTGCACTCCCACATCCACACCGACCCAAACACCACCCTCAGAGGGACCCTCGTTTACAGCCCCCCTGGCTCCCAACAGCAGTTCAGGGACTCCATCACCGACGTCATCAGCACGCACGCTCTTTCATCCACAGACTACATACTCCTCGGGGACCTGAACTTCCACCTCGAGAACACCAACAACAACAACTCTACCACCCTGCTCGACAACCTTGCCAACCTCGGCCTCAAGCAGCTCGTCACAACACCCACCCACTCCGCAGGAAACACGCTCAACCCCATTTTTTCCACCAGCAAACACATCTCCTTCAGCCACACCACTAGACCGACCACCGCTGCATCCACTTCTCCTTCGAGAAACCCACAACACACCATCACCCGCAACGGATTCCCCACCACAGGTGGAATAAGGTCACCAAAGACCAACTGATCACTACCCTCTCCCGGAACCCACCTATCAACACCACTGACACTGACACAGCAGCCGGCAACCTCAGGCAATGGATCGACGACTGCCAACACTCTCGCCCAGATCAAGAAACCTTCTAATAGACGCACTGACAGAAAGCCATCTGGTTCACCGCTGACCTCCAAGAATCCAAGCAAACATGCTGAAGACTCGAGAAGAAGAGGCGCCAAGATCAGACATCGGACAACCACACAGCCTTCAAGAATGCCATCCCCAGACACCACCAACTCATCCGAACCGCCAACAGAACCTCCTTTAAAGAACGCATCAACAACAATGCACACCACTACAAGGAGCTCTTCTACATCGTGAAGGAGCTCGCCAACCCAGGCTCCAACGTCAACGCCAACGCCATCACACCATCACAAGAACTCTGCGACTCCCTAGCCACCTTCTTCTACCGCAATATCGCAGACATCCATGACAGCTTCAATACTCAGATTCCCCGTCAACCACTGACACCACAGACTCACCAGCCTCCTGCTCTCTTGGACCTACGTCAACGACAACAACACCTTCGAAAGCATGAACACCATCTACTCCGGCTCACTGTCCGACCCCTGCCCTAACCACATCTTCAACAAAGCATGCTCCGCCATCACACCGAACTCCGGAAGATCATCAGCAGTTCCTTCAAGACCGCCACCTTCCCAAAGAGCTGGAAACACGCCGAGATCAACGCCTTCCTCAAGAAATCCACGGTGGACCCAAACGACCTCAAGATTTGTGGCCCATCTCCCTGTTCCCTTTCCCAGCAAAAGTCATTGAGAAAATTGTCAACAAAAATCTGGCCTGTTTCCTCTAGGAGAACAACACTCTAGACCCATCCCAATCCGTATTCTGCAGCAACCACAACACCGAAACTGCCCCCATCGCTGCCACCAACAATATCAGGACCATACTTGACAACTGCGAAACAGCAGCCCTCATCCTCCTGGACCTCTCAGCCGCGTTCGACACCGTCTGCTACCACACCCTACGCACACACCTCAACGACGCAGGGATCTGCGACAGAGCCTGGATTGGATCACCCCTTCCTCACCCGCAGAATCAGAGAGTCCGCCTCCCTCCATTCTGATCTGAAGCCACCAAAATCATCTGCGGCGCCCAGGGATCGTCCCTCTACCCGACCCTCTTTAACGTCGGCATGGCTCCCCTCTCAAACATCGCCCCATCTCACAACCTCAACATCGTCCCATACGCCGATGACACCCAGCTGATCCTCTCCCTCACCAAGGACCCCACTATCGCCAAAACCAACCTCCACAAAGGAAAGAAGGCCATTGCTGAATGGATGAAGAACAGCTGCCTGAAACTGAATTCCGACAAAATTGAGGTCCTTATCTTCGGCTCCACCCCCTCCGCATTGGATGACTCCTGGTGGCCTGCCACACTGGGAACTGCACGGGCACCCACTGACCACGCACGCATCCTGGGATTGATCCTGGACTCATCATTATCAATAACCCATCAAGTCAACCCCATCTCTTCCTCCTGCTTCAAACCCTCCGCTTACTTCGGAGGATCTACAAATGGATCCCCACTGAAACCAGAAGGACGGTCACTCAGGCCCTCGTAAGCAGCAAACTGGACTACGGCAATGCCTTCTAAGCAGGAACCACGGCCAAGCTCCAGAAAAGACTGCAATGCATACAGAATGCCCCTGCACGCCTCATCCTGGACATTCCCCGCCACTGCCACATCACAGCCCACCTCTGAGACCTATACTGGCTCCCCGTCAACAACAGAATCATGTTCAAACTTCTCACCCATGCTCACAAGGCACTGCACAACACCGGACCAGAATACCTCAACAGACTGCTCTCCTTCTACACCCCGACCTGATAGCTTTGCTCCACCGACCTTGCCCTCGCCACCGTCCCACGCATCCACAGAACGACCGCCGGTGGCAGATCGTTCTCCTTCCTCGCTGCCAAGATGTGGAGCACCCTTCCCACCCACCTGCGACAGACACAGGACCTACTTACCTTCATGAGACACCTCAAGGCATGGCTGTTTGAGCAGTAGCAGCCCCCCTCCCCTCAGCGCCTTGAGACCCTCACGGGTGACTAGTGCTTATTACAAATACTCTGAGTGATTGATTGATAGTGCTTCCCTTTCTATAACTGAATAATGTTGTTCTGTGTGGGTCATAGAACGGGAAGCAAAGGCCACAGTTTTTTCCCCATCTTTATGTTTCTGTGACATAACAGCACCCAGTCCTACTCCAGAGGCATCTACCATAACTATGGATGTAAGCTGCGTATCAGATGGCGTTAACACCTTTGCAGAACACATTTCTTCTTTTATGTTTACAAAAGACTTTTGTTGATCTCCTGCCTACTCATATTTGCATCCTTTTCTCAATAATTCTTTCATGTTCTCAGTTTTCTCCAAAAGGTTCCTTACAAATTTTGCGTAAAATTCAATAAGACAAAAGAAGGATCTCAATTAGTCTTTATATACAGGAGTGGGTGCTTTTCTTATAGCCTGTAAAATATCTCTCTTTGGTCTCACCCCTGAAGATGACAATGTACACCCCAGGTACCCTACCTCCTCAAAACAGAATTAACATTTTTCTTTTTTGAGAGTTAATCCTGCTTCAATTATCTTGTCTGAAACTCTCCTGAGAACCATATTATGGCTTTCAGTAGTATCTCCAAAAATCAAAATATCATCTTGAAAATGCGCTACTCTGTCTATTCCCTTCAAAATGTGGCTAACCATTGTTTGACACACTCTAGCTGCTGATGATAATCCAAATGGCATTCTGGTAAATTGGAGTATTCCTTGGTGTTTTGAGTCTTTATGGAACTTAATTTTATGGTGCGTACTCCTTAAGTCTAGTTTGTGAAAATACTTACCCCCCTTCAATGACAGTATTAGTTTGTTTATATTGGGAAGAGGGAAATTATCCACTACTGTATTTTTTATTCAGGGTATGTAAGTCTACACAAAATCTGAACTTCCCTTAGACTTCCCTGTGATGACTACCGGAGAAATCCAACTTGACGTTTCTATTGGTTCTATTATTCCTTTGTCTTTTATTTCTTCTACCATTTTTTAACCTCTTATTGTATTGTTATGGACACTTTCCTTACCTTATGTTGTACCAATATTGCGTCAGGTTTCAGCATAATCTTATGTACATAGCCTTTGAGCTATGCTATCTCATAAGAAAATGCTTTTTCTGCACCTTCCACAATCTGTTCCACTGTATTTTCATCCACTGCCATGACCTGATTAGGAGATCTAGGATTGATAATTAAATGGAGGTCATACTGATGTTCCCATCCTAGTATCGGAGGTCCACATTTCGCAACATAGACCTTCCCTTGTACATACCTATCCTGAATCTTTATTTCCTCCAACATATATCCTATAATGTCTATTTTTTCTCCCTGATATCCTCCAAGGTTTATATCTTTTGGAAGGAGACGTACATTTGGCCAATGCAGCATAAACAGTTCTCTGAGTATAATTGTATATAAGGACCCTGCATCTACCATCAGTTGGACACTCTTATCTTTGATGGTGAATGTAACCTTTGGTCTGCATCATCATCAGTTGGACACTCTTATCTTTGATGGTGAATGTAGCCTTTGGTCTGCATCGTCTCCCACTCTCTCTTTGATTCTCTGATACACATAGAATTGTATCACTATTTAAGTCGTCTTCTTCTACAGCTTCCTGAATGGCCGCTACCTTAAATTTGTTGTTTCTCTTGCAAATATGTGCAAAGTGCCCCTTTCGTCCACACTGCTTACAGTCTTCACATATGGCAAACCAATTCTTAAATTCTGAAGTATGGTAATTGATCCCACATCCTGTACATATTTTCTCCATTTGTTTGTTAGCATTCCTATTATAATTACTACCTTTCTTGTTAAACATACCCTTCTTTTGATTCTTAAGACATTTGTACTGATAACCTCTTTTCCTACTTGCTCAACATATGATACGTTAGTATTACTCTCTTCTTTCTCCGTTTCCCTCATACATTGCTCAGACTGCTCAACTACCTTGCTATTTCTATAGTATCATGCAATGAGGAGTTTTTTTGCTGTTCACAGTCTCTTCTGCATCCTTTTGTTTTTACATTGCACTATCCACTGATCACAAATCATTTCATCTCTCATGTTTCCAAATTGACATTTTATCGATAAGTCACGTAATCTTGTTACAAATTGATCAATAGTTTCATCACTCTTTTGTGGCTGCATTTAAAACTTGTATCTACATATCACTACATTAACGTTTTTTGCAAAAATAATTCCAATTTCTCTTTAGCTTTCATTTATACGTCTGATACAGGTTGATCATCATTGTTCAAAGCCACAGGTAGGTATTTCATTGCCTGGTGTACTTGGTAATAGGGCTTTTTTTCTTGATGCACGAAACTCCCTACCATTTAAAGCATCTTTGTAGTTTTCTAATATCTCTACCTAGTCTTTCCAGTCGATCTGAGGGGTTCCAGGTTGAGAACATAGAACTTTCATACATGTCATAATAATTCTGGACTTCAAGACAAATTACTTAAAGACCTAGTAACATTACACTGTACCGCCATGCACTATGAACCCAAATGTAACTTAGCCTTGCAGAAAATGAATGGACACCTCCCCAGGCCCAAGCTCACCTATCAGAAGATAATCAACAGGACTTGCTGGGTGGAAGTGAAGGAGGCAGTTGTAACTGACACAGAGAGCAATATCACTGACCTGGTCAGTGCACTGCTCTGCCTCCCGTGGCTCCACCCTGTAAGTAGAGCCCTTTCCCTGGCTCCTCTGAACTCCTGACCCCTGTCAGGAGTTCGAGGCCCTCCACCCGCATGCTTCTGCCTGCGCCTCATCCCTGGTGTCTAGTGGGAGAGCTCTGCTTTCCTTCTAGGCTACATTCTGCCTCTCTTCTCCTTTTGCTTTGCTTTGCTCTCTGCTCTGCTTCACCACTGTCCCTTAGTGCTCCTTTTCCTCGTTTCTCTCTCACTCCGCTCTCTCTCACTCACTTTCTCTCTCCCCGCCTTTCTCTCCCCCGCCGCTGCCGCCCCTGCGGCCCTGCCCCCTCCTCTCTCCCCCTCGCTGCACTTCAGCCGCTGCTGCCCCTGTGGCCCACCCCCTCCTCTCTCTCCTGTGCTGCACTCCGGCTGCTGCTGCCCCTGCGGCCCCGCCTCTCCTCTCCCTCCTGCGCTGCATTCCAAGCCGCTGCTTCCCCCGCGGCCCACCCCCTTTTGTGCGCCATTTTTTGTCCCCCTCCCGCCTCCCAGCTGTCCTCTTCTCCCCCCCCATCTCCCTACCTAATGATGGCCGCTGCGTGGCCACGCAGCAAGCGCGCCAAAGGCAAGCCTGTCTGCGCCCAGCCACACCTGTACCGCATCCAGCGCCAGAATCCTTGGTTCCCGTCCCCCCCAACCGCCACCACGCACGTCTTCACTATGACGCCGCTACCCTATGCACCCTCAACACCGTCCGCAAGCTCGCAGTAGAGCTATGGAATCTACTCGACTCAACCTCCCCAGACGTCGCCATCCTGACCGAGATCTGGATGAACCCCTCCTCAGCGCCTGACATCGCCATAGCCATCCCAGATGGCTACAAGATCACCCGCAGGGACCACTCCAACAAACCAGGAGGAGGCATCGCCATCATCCACAAGAACACCCTCAGGATCACGACCAACACCGAAGACACCCTCAGCACTGCCGAACACCTGCACTTCCAAATCCACACTGACCCAAACACCACCCTCCGAGGGACCCTCGTCTACAGGCCCCCCGGCCCACAACAGCAGTTCAGCGACTCCATCAGCGCGCATGCTCTCGCATCCACTGATGACATACTCCTGGGGGACTTAAACTTCTACCTCGAGAACACCAACGACAAAAACACCGCCACCCTGCTCGACAACCTCTCCAACCTTGGCCTCAAACAGCTCATCACAACACCAACCCACTCCGCAGGACACACACTCAACCCTATTTTCTCCGCCAGCAATCAAGTCTCTATCAGCCACACCACTGAACTCCACTGGGCAGACCACTGCTGTATCCACTTCTCCTTCAAGAAACCCACAACACACCACCACCCACAACGGATCCCTCACCGCAGTTGGAACAAGGTCACCGAAGACCAACTTATTGCAACCGTCTCCCAGAACCCACCGATCAACACCACCGGCACTGATTCAGCTGCCCGCAACTTCAGGCAATGGGTCAACACCTGTGCCAATTCTCTCGCCCCAATCAAAAATCCCTCCAACAGACGCACCAACAGAAAGGCCTTCTGGTTTACCGCCGACCTCCACGAATCTAAGCAAAGCTGGCGAAGACTGGAAAGAAAGTGGCGCCAAGATCAGACTCTGGACAACCTCACAGCCTTCACAAACGCCATCCGCAGACAACACCAACTCATCCAAGCCGCCAAGAGAACTGCCTTCAAAGACCGAATCAACAACAACGCACACAGCCACAAGGAGCTCTTCAACGTTGTGAAGGAACTCTCCAACCCCAGCTCCAACGCCGTCCCAAGACCCCTGCGACTCCCTATCCTCCTACTTCCACCGCAAGATTGCAGACATCCACGACAGCTTCAGCACCCAGACCCCCCGGCAACCACCAACACCACAGATTCATCTCCAACCAACCTCCTGCTCTCCTGGACCCTCGTCAACAAAACCGACACCAATGAAATCATGAACCCCATCTACTCCGGCTTTCCATCTGACCCCTGCCCTCACCACATCCTCAACAAAGCAAGCTCTGTCATCGCACCCCAACTATGGAAGATCATCATCGGCTCCTTCGAGTCCGCCACCTTCCTGGAGAGCTGGAAACACGCTGAGATCAACGCCCTCCTCAAAAAACCCAAGGTAGACCCAAAGGACCTCAAGAACTTCCGGTCTATCTCCCTGCTCCCCTTTCTAGCAAAAGTCATAGAGAAGGTTGTCAACAGACAATTAACCTGCTTCCTCGGGGAGAACCGCCCCCTGGACCCTTCCCGATCCGGATTCCGTGGCAACCACAGCTCTGAAACCGAACTCAGCGCCTACACCGACGACATCAGAACCATACTGGATGACGGCGCAACCGCGGCCCTCACCCACCTGGACACCTCGGCCGCATTCGACACTGTCTGCCACCACACCCTACGCTCACACCTCAGCAATGCTGGAATCCACGACAGAGCCCTGGACTGGGTCACGTCCTTTCTCACCGACAGAACCCAGGAAGTCCGCCTCCCCCATTCCGCTTGGAGACCACCGAACTCATCTGCAGTGTACCCTGAGGTTCGTACTTCAGCCTGACCCTCTTCAACATCTACATGGCCTTGCTCGCTAACATCACCCAATCCCACAACCTCAACATCATCTCATATGCCGACAACACCCAGCTGATCCTCTCCCTCACCAAGGACTCTGCCAAAACCAACCTCCACGAAGGAATGAAGGCCATCTCCGAATGGATGAAGAGCAGCTGCCACAAACACAATTCCAAGATGGAAGTTCTCATCTTCGGCTCCACCCCAGCCGCATGGGGATGACTCCTGGTGGCCTGCCACTCTTGGAACCGCTCCGACTCCCACTGACCACGCACGCACGCAACCTAGGATTCATCTTGGACCCTTCACTATCCATGACCCAGCAAGCCAACAACATCTCCTCCTCCTGCTTCAACACCCACCGAAACCAGAAGAACAGTCACCCAAGCCCTTGTAAGCAGCAAACTGGACTACGGCAATGCCCTCTACGCAGGAACCACGGCCAACCTCCAGAAGAGAATGCAACCCACCCAGAACCCCTCATCCTGGACATCCCCTGCCACTGCCACATCACAGATCACGTGAAAAACCTGCACTGGCTCCCATTCAACAAGAGAATCACCTTCAAACTCCTCACCCACGCTCACAAAACACTGCACAACACCGGACCAGAATACCTCAACAGGCGACACCCGACCCATCATCTCCGCTCCGCCGACCTCGCCCTTGCAACTGTCCCACGCGTCCACAGAACTACAACCAGTGGTAGATCATTTTTGCACCTCACCGCCAAAATGTGCAATACTCTTCCCACCCACCTGCGCCAGACGAAAGACCTCCTTACCTTCAGGAAACTTATCAAGACCTGGCTGTTCGAGCAGTAGCAGCACCCCCCTTTCCTCCTCCCCTCCTCGGCGCCTTGAGACCCTCACGGGTGAGTAGTGCGCTTTACAAATTCTTGATTGATTGATCCACTCCTGCATTATCTCAAACGTACTGCCCCTCCTAACCTCTGTACCCCACCTATATTGTCAAAAAGTTCACTTTAAAAAAGCCTCTAAGTTTGCAAAGAAGAAAAGTAAACACCAGCATAACTTAAAAAAATAAGCATCAATTTGTGTGAGGACATTTGACTCCAGTCTTAAAATGCACAGCAAATGTGAAAGGATATGAACAACGTTTAAAGGCATCTTTATTGCTTGTTCACCTTTTGAACTCCAGCATGGTTACTTTGGGGGTGCTACAGCACCCCTACTTTCAGTGCCCATGTCTGAGATCCTACCATTGTTTCGATCCTATGATCAAATGGTCTTTGTGATGGCAGTGCCCCCTCTTCTCTGGCATCACACATATCAATGTAGTTTTTATATTACAGAGGAATTATTTCTGAGACCACTGATATCAGTTGGAACTAGCAACCAGTAGTTTTAGAGACTGTAATCATATGTAAATCACATAGAGCCACAGAATAGGAGGGATGGCTCCCCAGTTTGTCTCTATTTTGGTGACTTTATTATGATATTTCCAAAATTACTTGAAAGTAAGAGACAGTTGTGTCTCTGAGGACTGTTGTCTTGTGATTCTGTCTGGAGACTCTGAAGGTGAATGGTCTGCTCTGAAAATGCCCAGAAGTAACTGATGATGAATGGGAATCCTTGTTTTATTTTTCTCTAATCCCCAGGATGGCTCTGTGAATTAAACCATTACCCCTAAAACATGTGCAAGCTGAAGGACATAAGTTCCAATAGGGATAACTCCACCTTCCATCTTTCTGTGGTTTGAGTACCATTACATTAAATAATACTAACATGGTTGAATGTCAGACTATTCAGGGTAAAACCATAAACCTACCAACATATTTTATGAATTTACATGTAATGTCTGTTTGGTCATTTTGGAAACCAAAAGGGATTTCACTAGAGGTGTCAATGAGCTCATCTCTACTAACTGGCAGTCCCTAAGCCTCAGCAGGCTAGGTCCAACACTATGCCACAGTATCCCTATTGTTATAAAGCAGAGATGTACGCGTGCTGCTGTCTCCAGACGGAGTGCAGCTGTTTGCGAAATGTCTAGGGTCAAGCTGTTTCTGACTTGTGGAAGTGTAGGTGGCACTATGGGGGTCATTCCGACCCCGGCGGGCGGCGGAAGCCGCCCGCCTGGCGGGAACCGCCAGAAGACCGTACCGCGGTCAAATGACCGCGGCGGTCATTCTGACTTTCCCGCTGGGCCGGCGGGCGACCGCCAGAAGGCCGCCCGCCGGCCCAGCGGGAAAGCCCCTTCAACAATGAAGCTGGCTCCGAATGGAGCCGGCGGAGTTGAAGGGGTGCGACGGGTGCAGTGGCACCCGTCGCGATTTTCAGTGTCTGCTAGGCAGACACTGAAAATCATTATGGGGCCCTGTTAGGGGGCCCCTGCACTGCCCATGCCTGTGGCATGTGCAGTGCAGGGGCCCCCAGGGGCCCCTTGACACCCGTTCCCGCCATCCTGTTCCTGGCGGTTTTTACCGCCAGGACCAGGATGGCGGGAAGGGGGTCGGAATCCCCATGGCGGTGCTGCGAGCAGCGCCGCCATGGAGGATTCTTTGGGGCATGGGTAAACCGGCAGGAAACCGCCGGTTGCCCTTTTCTGACCGCGGCTTTACCGCCGCGGTCAGAATTGCCCATGAAGCACCGCCAGCCTGTTGGCGGTGCTTCCGCAGCACTCTGCCCTGACCGCCTATGTGTTCTACTGTTTAGGGTGTAGTGAACTGTTTGGATATGCAGAGCCTAGTAGTCTGACAGAGTCTCTAGAAAGAAGACAGCTCTGCAGGTGTTATAGTCAGTCTCACAAACTAACTATAACCAAAGATTTGGGATCTTTTTCAAGAGCTGAGCTTCAACAGAAGTCTGTAAAGCTGTATAGTGTTTCCACAGGATCTATCTTACACAATGGGAGCTAGATGGAGGCTAAGGTGAGTGACATGTTTTTCTGGCAGGTGACTTAGAAGTCAAAACCCCTCTTGCCCAAAAGTGGTTACCACATAGGTTTGTCAGCCTCTGGGGCCATCAGCATGGACAAGTGGTTGAAAGGCAAGAAAATGACTCGGGCAATTGTTTGTGAAATTTTATCCACTTGCCGAATGAAAGTGAAGCAAGAGATGACTCCTCATTATGTGTATCATCCAGAAACGAGTCACCACATTTGACCCACCTGAAAAAGCTTGGTAAAGTAATGTAAACTAATTAATTAGAGACACACATTTGTGGATGAATAAACCACTTGTTCTCAACATAACTTTGTAAGTCAAATGTTTCATTCTCCTGTCTTCAGTTCTATTTTTTTGCTCTTTAAAACAAAGAAGGCAATAACAATAAATGGCTATGCAGTGTAAAGCTGGATACAACCAAGATTTCAAGTACTATACATAGAAGGTTCCACACAAGATCTTTGCACGCAAAGTCATTTTGGGACTTGAAAGAGTTCATTAGATGTTACTCATAATGATGTGACCTCTCCCGCTCCTACTGCAGGTGTGATAGCTCATTATGGCTTCTTGTGAAAAGGAGAAAATGGTGAGCCCCCAAAGCTAAGTTCCCTTGATGGGACATGAAATATATAAAGGGTTGCACAGAGAGGAAGGTGTTCATTCATAAATGGCAACATTGGACAAATCAATAGCTACCTGTCTTCACTCACCATAACCTTTCTCTGTAGACACTATTCCAGCCGCCTATCTCCACTGTGAACTATCTTTCTTATTTCCAGTGGAGATGTAACCCCTAAAACTGAACAAAGTCCACTACGTGAGGCTTACTGATCTAGACCGAGCCTTCAGTGGAGAGCAGACATAACTTTTTTTCTGCTGCTCTTATTTTTCTGTATGCTCCCCAGCATGCCCTGGGTTCTTGTCACTTCCTAGAAAATCCATCTCCTCTGCATGAAGACAATTAATAGATGCAAACAGCCATGAAGGTGCAAGGTGATAACAGACAGAGCTGGGAGAGGGGTGCAACAATGTCAGGTGTCAGGGAAGGTAACCTGAGTCACTGGATTATAGGAAACCGGAGGCGCTATAGTCCAGAACTCACAGGTCATTGAATTAAACACACAGGCCCTCATTACAACCCTGGCAGTAAATCCTGCTTACCGCCGTGCAGAAGACCGCCACCACACCGCTGCGGCAGCAGAATTCCGCTACAGCTATTACGACCCACAGCTCGGAATCCGCCATAATCCAGACACCCACACAAGTCCGCCACACCAAAGGTCAGTGATAAACTGGCGATAACAAAACCTCCACCGTCACGCCAACAGGAATACGCCCACACTATCACGACCCACAAATCCACGTGGTGGTCTTCCATTGGCGGTACACACCGCCGCGCTCAAAATACACACACATTTACAAAACACCGCCACATTGGACAATTCGAAATACATACACACACCACACCCACACACCAAATCCAATATAAAACACACACCCACATCACCCACAAACCCTAACTACCAGAAAACTGATATGACGCCAGAGAGAGACACCACCAGAAACAACAGCATCCATAGACACAGAACATCATCACTCACACAACATCCATGCACCTCAAACAACACACAACAACACATCCCCTCACACATCACAACACACACCACCTCACACATCACCCACACCACATCATGGCACCTCAAAGACACCCCAGGTTCTCTAAGGAGGAGCTCAGGGTCATGGTGGAGGAAATCGTCCGGGTAGAGCCACAGCTATTCGGATCACAGGTGCAGCACACCTTCATTGCTAGGAAGATGGAGTTACGGCGCAGAATCGTTGACAGGGTCAACGCAGTGGAACAGCATCCAAGAACTAGGGATGACATCCGGAAGAGGTGGAACGACCTACGGGGAAAGGTCGGTTCCGTGGTCTTAAGACACCAGATTGCTGTACAGAGGACTGGCGGTGGACCCCAACCCCCTCCCCCACAACTAACAACATGGGAGGAGCAAGTCTTGGCAATACTGCATCCTGAGGGCCTCGCAGGAGTAGCAGGAGGAATGGACTCTGGTAAGGCAAATCTTTACTACCTTATCCCCCACCCTACCTGCATGCCATCACATACTCCCACCCTCACCCCATCACTCCAACACCTCACATATGTCCCACTATCACTATCCACCCTTCTCAATAACAAGCCCTGCATGCAACACCAAAGCATGGACACCCATCACCAAAGCATGTCCACTACAGATACCCACACAGACCCCAAACCAATTATCACTCAAGGACCTAGACAAGAATGCAAGCACTGGAGTACAGGGTCACTCACCCATTGCACACAATGGCACACACAGATGCAGTAATCATGCCTTTACACCCCTGCAGGACCCCTACCCAACGTCCCCGGACAGGAGGTACCAGACATATCCAGTCCCCCCACAGAAGAGACCCACAGTGATGACAGAAGCTCTGCACAACTGGATCAAGATGACCAGCCTGGCCCATCAGGGACCTCGGGACAGTCGGTTCCCCTGACACTGGCACAAGCCACCACAAAGCCTCCCCCTCAGGAAACACCAGCACAGCACCCTCCCAGCGGGCCCATGCCTCTGTCCACCGGACACGTCAATCAGCAGTGTGTCCACCACTACAGGGAACCCAGGCAAACCCACCAACCCAAGACAATCAGGGACCTGGGAGCAGTGGCAGTGGGCACACGGTTCAGGGGACAGAGGAACAGGAAAACAGGGGAACTAGGAGGACTGCTGTGCGAAAGGGGAAGGACAGGCCCAGGGAACCCACTCTACACGAGGCCCTCTCCAACATCATGGGAGCGTACCATCATTCCCAAGAGACGATGACAACGGTACTGGCCACGTTTCAGGAGACCCAGCGGCTTCAGGAGGAACACTATCAGGGGATCAGGGAGGAACTGAAGTCCATTAACAACACCCTGGTCACCATTGCAGGGGTGATGCAAGACCTTGTCAACACCAGGAGGGACACTGTGGCACAACAAGGGGCCCCTGACACTAGCCTGGATGATGAACAGCCCTTCACCTCCGCCGGCGCTAGTGGACAGGAGGCACTGCCACAGGAACACGACACCAGCACCCCACCCCCTGCAGATGGAGAGCCACCCTGCAAACGGTCCTTGAGATCCAGGAACAAGACAGAGAACATTGCCAAGACCCCCACCAGGGAATGAGACCCCCCGAATGTCACCCTTCTGTCCCACTTTGTCACCCTGTCCATCCATCAACTGCCCTTGCTCCACTTCCTCTGCCCCTTTGGACAATGCACCTGTGAAACAAATAGCGACAGTGACCTCTGACCCAGCATCCTTGCAGGCAGGTTGCTTCCTCCTCACCACTGCTCCGGTAAGTGTTGCCATTGTTTTGGGCTTCTTTGGGCTTCTTGGCTTCTCCTATCCCGGAAGGCCCCGCCCCCCTCCCTCCTCCTCGGAGCTCTTCCCGCTCCTGACTCCTGCTGCTCCCGCTCCCCTGCACTCCCATTGGTGCTTTCCCTCCCTCCTCCCAGCTGCCACTCCCTCCCACCTCCCCTCTTATGCCGGCCGCAGCGCGAGGTTAGAACCGACCTCTGACCCTGCATCCTTGCAGGCAGGTCGCTTCCTCCTCACCACTGCTCCGGTAAGTGCTGCCATTGTTTTGGGCTTGTTTGGGCTTGTCTGGGCTTGTTTGGGCTTGTTTGGGCTTCTTGGCTTCTCCTCTCCCAAAAGGCCCCGCCCCCCCTCCCTCCTCCTCTGAGCTCTTCCCGCTCCTGACTCCTGCTGCCCCCGCACTCCCATTGGAGGTTTCCCTCCCTCCTCCCAGCTGCCACTCCCTCCCACCTCCCCTCTTATGCCTGCCGCAGCGCGAGGTTAGAAGCGACCTCTGACCCTGCATCCTTGCAGGCAGGTCGCTTCCTCCTCACCACTGCTCCGGTAAGTGCTTCCATTGTTTTGGGCTTGTTTGGGCTTCTTGGCTTCTCCTCTCCCGGAAGGCCCGCCCTCCTCCCTCCTCCTCTGAGCTCTTCCCGCTCCTGACTCCTGCTGCCCCCGCACCCCCGCACTCCCATTGGAGGTTTCCCTCCCTCCTCCCAGCTGCCACTCCCTCTCCCCTCCCCTCTTATGCCGGCCACAGCGCGAGGTTAGAAGCTACCTCTGACCCTGCATCCTTACAGGCAGGTCGCTTCCTCCTCAACACTGCTCCGGTAAGTGCTGCCCTTGTTTTGGGCTTGTTTGGGCTTGTCTGGGCTTGCTTGGGCTTCTTGGCTTCTCCTCTGCCGGAAGGCCCCGCCCCCCCCTCCCTCCTCCTCAGAGCTCTTCCCACTCCTGACTCCTGCTGCCCCGCCCCCCGCACTCCCATTAGAGGGTTCCCTCCCTCATCCCAGCTGCCACTCCCTCCCACCTCCCCTCTTATGCCGGCCACAGCAAAGTGGACGCAAAGTGGACACGCGCAGCGGGCGCGCCGCTGGCACACTGAAGGCGCGCCAAAGCAAGCCCGTCTGCGCCAGTCCATGCCAAGACCACGCCCAGCGCCAGACCCCCTGGCAAACACGCCTCTCGCGCCACCGAACACCTTTACACTGCCAACGAACTCCACGCCCTTAATCCAGGACGCTCCTCCATCTGCTTCCAGTCCATACCGACGCGCACCAAAGGACCATTCTCCTGCAAAGCCTGCAATTTCACCTGCAACCTAACCTCCAAACTCCAAATCAAAACAGAGAACCGCCTAAGATGCATCCTGCTTAACACCCGCTCCATCCACAAACATGCAATTGAACTCTGGGACCTCCTGACCACATACTCGCCCGACGTCGCCTTCCTCACCGAAACCTGGATGAATTCGGCCTCAGAACCAGACATAGCCATAGCCATAACAGAAAACTACAAGATCACCAGAAGAGACCGAATCAACAGACCAGGAGGGGGAATCGCCATAGTCCACAAAAACACCTTAGGAGTCTCCACCAACTCCCACGACACCATCAACTCCGCCGAGCACCTCCACTTCAAAATCCACATCAACGCCAACAACACACTCAGAGGAACACTGGTCTACAGACCCCCTGTACCCAGACCGCAGTTCTGCGACGACGTACTCAACACCTCCCAATCCGGATTCCGCAGAAACCACAGCACCGAGACTGCACTCATTGCTGCCACAGACGACATTAGGACCATGCTCGACGAAGGAGAAACAGCAGCACTCATCCTCCTGTACCTCTCCGCAGCTTTCGACGCGGTATATCATTACACTCTCCGCACGCGCCTCCACAACGCTGGAATCTGCGACAAGCACTCGACTGGATCTCGGCATTTTTCTCAGGCAGAACCCAGAGAGTCCGCCTCCCACCGTTCCTGTCAGAAGCCTCGAGAATCATCTGTGGCGTTCCCCAAGGATCTTCGCTCAGCCCCACGCTCTTCAACGTTTACATGGCCCCCTCGCCAACATCGCACGAACCCACCACATCAACATAGTTTCCTACGCAGATGACACTCAGCTCATCCTCTCCCTCACGAAAGACCCTACAACAAAGAACAACCTCCACAACGGACTTCACGCCATCGCCAGCTGGATGGAATCAAGCCACCTCAAGTTAAACACAGACAAGACAGAAATCCTCATCTTTGGCACCAACCCATCAACTTGGAATGACTCCTGGTGGCCCACCTCCCTAGGAACCACGCCCTCACCCACCACCCATGCACGCAACCTAGGCTTCATCTTGGACTCCACACTCAGCATGACTCAGCAGGTCAATGCCATCTCCTCTTCCTGCTACAACACTCTCCAAATGCTCCGCAAAATCTTCAAGTGGATTCCTGTCGAAACCAGGAAAACTGTCACCCACGCCCTGGTCAGCAGCCGATTGGACTACGGAAACTCCCTATATGCAGGAATAACAAGCAAACTCCTAACAAAGCTGCAAAGAATCCAGAACAAATCCGCCCGTCTCATTCTGGACATCTCACGCTGCAACCACATTTCCCCCCACCTCAGAGACCTTCACTGGCTACCAGTATCAAAGAGGATCACCTTCAAACTCCTCAACAACGCACACAAGGCCCTCCACGACACAGGCCCAGCCTACCTCAACAACAGACTCACCTTCCACACCCCCACCCGCAATCTTCGCTCCACTAGCCTCGCCCTCGCCTCCATCCAGTGCCGGAGGAAGATCCTTCTCTCACCTAGCCGCCAAGACCTGGAACTCCCTACCGCTCCACCTTCGCCAAACCCAAGACCTCTTAACATTCAAGAAATGCCTCAAGACATGGCTCTACGACCAGTAGCTCCCCCCCAGCGCCTTGAGACCCGAACGGGTGATTAGTGCGCTCTATAAATCCTTGATTGATTGTTTGATTGTCCCTGCCATGGACATTCCTCCCCCATCACCCCTGCCCATTTTACAACCCCCTCCACTTATTTGCACAGGAATAAACACACTTCAATCACAAAACAATCTGGAGCCAGTCTGTGCTTTCACAAATGTGTAATTGCAATAACTATGGAATATAGCAATGTCAATTAAATTGTCCACATACCGATGAAACACAGCTGTCGGGCTGGAGGAAATATAGCAGAGGTCACAAAGTGGGACCCACATCTGTTAAAAGGAAAGGCAAAGTGACAAGTCAGGGTCCATATACTGAGTGAAAATGACAGACTTATGCTAGCTCCAACAATAGTATGAGATGTGTGAGGCAGTGACATCTTCTTACCTGTGTCTCACTGGAAGTATTGCTGGATGATGTTGTTTCTGTTGTCGATTTCCTCTTCTTCTGCCTCCTCTTCTTCACTGTCCACAGGCTCCACAGCTGCCACAAGACCACCAGCTGGCCCATCCTCCGGAAAAAATGTCACCTGCCGTCGCAAAGCCAGGTTGTGCAGCATACAGCAGGCCACGATGATCTGGCACACCTTCTTTGGTGAGTAGTAGAGAAAACCACCTCTCATATGGAGGCAACGGAACCTGGCCTTCAGGAGGCCGAAGGTCCGTTCAATCACCCTCCTAGTTCGCCCATGTGCCTCATTGTAGTGTTCCTCCGCCCTTGTCCTGGGATTTCTCACTGGGGTCAGTAGCCATGACAGGTTGGGGTAACCAGAATCACCTGCAAATGTCGAGGGACAACTGTTAGACACACACTAACCCTTAGGGACAACCCCAGACCCAGACAACTATTCACAATGTATAGGGTCCTTGGCCTCACCTATTAGCCACACTCTGGAGTTGCCCCATCACATAAGGGATGCTGCTATTCCTCAGAATGTAAGCGTCATGCACTGAGCCAGGAAATTTGGCATTCACATGGGGGATGTACTGGTTGGCCAAACACACCATCTGCACATTCATCGAATGGTAGCTCTTCCGGTTTCTGTACACCTGTTCATTCCTGCGGGGGTACAAATGCCACATGTGTACCATCAGTGGCACCTATGATGTTGGGGATATGTCCCAGGGCATAGAAGTCACCTTTCACTGTGGGCAAATCCTCCACCTGAGGGAACACGATGTAGCTGTGCATGTGTTTCATCAGGGCAGACAACACTCTAGACAACACGTTAGAGAACATTGGCTGGGACATCCCTGATGCAATGGCCACTGTTGTTTGAAAGGAACCACTTGCCAGGAAATGGAGTACTGACAGGACCTGCACAAGAGGAGGGATCCCTGTGGGATGGCAGATAGCTGACATCAGGTCTGGCTCCAACTGGGCACACAGTTCATGGATTGTTGCACGATCAAGTCTGTAGGTGACCATTACGTGTCTCTCTTCCATTGTCGACAGGTCCACCAGCCGTCTGTACACTGGAGGATGCCACCATCTCATCACCTGCCCCAGCGGACGTGCTCTATGAAGGAGAACAGCGAGCAGAGAGTCATCCAACACTGAGGTATGACAAAATGTCATTTGCACACATTTATTAATTCACAATGTGTCTGTTACTGTGAGTATGCAACGCCTACATTGGTGTGACGCAGTTAAAATTTATGCCATGTGGCCGCCTGAAATGGCGGCTGCCTGACCTATAAGGTGGGACAAGGGGATATGAGGTAACTGCGCTGGCGTTGTACACCGTCGCGGTAGGCGGTCGAAGACCGTGGCGCAATCCTGCTTTGGTTAACATTGGACCCTGTGGGTACCAGGAGCCAATGACGATGTACGCTGGCGGTGACGGTACGCACCGCCGCGGACGTGGCCAACAATTTCTGTCTGTTCACTCACTTGATACCTGACCTTCAACAGGAGAGGACCTACACTGCAAGTGCTGCTGTGACCTCAGTCTGGAAGCGACGATGGCTCATGTGTCTGGGGAAAGGGCCCCTTCCTTCACTTCGGAGGAGTTGGAGAAACTAGTGGATGGGGTCCTCCCCCAGTACACACAACTGTACGGTCCTCCAGACAAACAGGTGAGAACACTGTGAGAATGCTGCATGGGCGATGTCTGTGTGGAGTGGTGTGGATGGCAGAAAAATGGGGGGGGGGACTGAGGCCTGCATGTGCGGACGGTGAGTGTATGTGCATCAGGGCAAGGGTGGGAACGTGGTTCAAAGAGGATGACGGTCCGAACGGGTAAAGATTTTTCTTTTCCCCTGTACTATTCCTCTAGGTCAGCACCCACCAGAAGAAGGATATTTGGCGTGCCATCGCCAAGGACATCCGGACCCTGGGGGTCCACCACAGACGGAGCACCCACTACCGGAAAAGATGGGAGGACCTTCGCCGCTGGAGGAAGAAGACGGCGGAGGCCCAGCTGGGGATGGCCTCCCAACATGGGAGGGGTGCCCGTCGCACCATGTCCCCCTGATGTTCCGGATCCTGGCGGTGGCGTATCCGGAGTTGGATGGGCGCTTGAGGGCATCACAGCAGCTACAAGGGGGTGAGTACACTATCATTCTGCTGACTTTGCGCGCATCACAAGGTGTCTGGGTGGGGGAGGTGGGCAGTGGGTTCCCCTAGGCCAGGGTGAGCTTTGTAGGCAAGGTCCCTTGTGAGGCAGGCTCTGTGGCACCCCAACCCCACTAGTGGTCAGTGCCATCTACACATAGTCAGGCTCCTGTGACTTCCAGGTGTGCAGCAATCGGGCTTAGGCCTTGTACCCCATGGGCATGTGATAAATCTAGGAACCATAAGTGCATGGCGTAGTGCAGAGGGCTGCTGTGTCTGTTGTGTCCGCCAACGGTAGTGGTGTTGCATGCACTGACCATGTCTTTCTTCTGTCTCCCCCCTCTCTTTTTGTGGTCTCCCTGTTCTTGTGTGCAATAGCATCATCAGGTGGAGGAGCAGTGGCACAGGAGCAGGAGGGAGCTGCATCCCACTTGGCCTTGGAGGGCGAAACAACAGAGTCAGAAGCCACCAGTGGGACGGAGGGCGAGGGGAGCTCCACGGCGGGGACAGGAGCATACGGCAGTGACAGCTACTCCTCCTCTGATGGGAGCTCCCTTGCGGTGGCGGGCCCCTCTGTGCCCCCCGCATCAACAGGTACAGCCGCCACCCCCCCTACCAGCACCGCCCTCCCAGCAGCCCCTCAGCGTGTGTCCCGTGCCCACTCGCCCAGGAGGGTGGGCATCTCCTTCGCCCCAGGCACCTCAGGCCTTGCCCCAGTCAGCCCTGCTGCCCTCAGTGAGGAGGCTATTGACCTCCTGAGATCCCTCACTGTTGGGCAGTCTACCATTTTGAATTCCATCCAGGGTGTTGAGAGGCATTTGCAACAAACAAATGCAAACCTTGAGGGCATTCATTCTGGCCAGGCAGCCCAACAGAGAGCATTTCAGGCTCTGGCCTCAGCACTGATGGCAGCCATTGTCCCTGTGTCCAGCCTCCCCCCTCCAACTTCATCCACCCAGACCAAATCCCCTGTACCTCAGCCTATCCCAAGCACACCATCAGACCAGCATGCACATACCTCAACACACAAGGGTGGCTCAGGCAAACATAAGCACCACACATCCCACAGGCACTCACACAAGCATCATACCCATGCACTTATACCAACATCCACTGCCTCCACTGTGTCCCCCTCCACCACATCTCCCTCCTCCCTCCCAGTCTCATCTCCACTCCCACCTGCATGCACTACATCCTCAGCCACTACCTCCATCACCAGCATGCCCATCACCACACACTGCTCACGTGCACTCACCAACCCCACTACCATTCACACATCCCCAGTGTCCTTTCCCAGTGTGTCTGTGAGCCCTCCTCCCAAAGTACACAAACGCAGGCACACCCCCACCCAATAGCCATCCACCTCACAACAGCCTCCAGCCCATGCACCTTCACCCAAATTCAGCAGACGTACACCTCTACCTCCAACCCCCCTCCATCTACCCGTACACCTCCTACAACCACTACCTCTACCTCCAACCCCCCTCCATCTACCCGTCCAGTGTGTCTAAAAAACTTCTCCTGGCTAATATTGACCTCTTCCCTACACCTCCCTCCCCGTCCTTCCCGTAGGGCCAGGCTTTCCAGGTCCCAGCCCAGCACCTCAGCCACCACATCCCCAGGCACAGTGGTGCTAGCATCTGCTCATAGTCATAGAACCTTGTTAATAAAAGACTGCAACTAAATCCATATGTTAGTGGCAAGCTGTGATAAGTTATTTCTTCTTTCACTGATGAAGGAATTTGCGTGCAAACATAACTCTCTCACATTCATTGTCTCAACATATTCATACAGCAAGCAATAGAAAACATTATAGGAAAGATCTCCTTGTGAGTTATCTAAGTGCAAATACCTCTCATCCTGCTTAAACATGTTTAATTCTGTAAGTGTAGTAATTCCTAAAGAAGAGGTGTAATTAGTTTCAGCTTTACTGAGAAAGCTCACGCTCACAATCAATAGGAAACATACTGTCATGCATGCAGTTGCTAAGCCAATACCTATGTACTTACAGCACCTACTGTTCCTAACCTTCTTGTTGTGATTACTCATGATCTGTAAAGAATCAGAAAGTAGAAGTGAAAAAAAAATTCAGCCATGCAGCAGAAACTCCCCAAAAATCTTCAATCTTCTTTGCAGTTATTTACAGCTTTCAGTCTCTTTTCCAGAGTGTCTGTCAAAATCAGTAAGTGTGCTCAATATTTGGTTGAGCAGCTTTTCAAATCAGTGTATTTCAAAGTCTTTTCAGGTTATCTTTTAATGTCTCTTTTCAGGTTATTGTCTCATTCCTTTTGTCAGTTTCACAGAATCTTTTCTCAACTTTCAATTCATGGATCACTTTCACGTACCAAAGTTTTGACATGGAATTTCATGATCAAAACAAAATGATAAAAATTCACTTTGCCACTCACTAGTTGTTGCATATGCCTATTCAGGTCCTGAATAACTTTGATTTGCAACTTGTTTTCTTTTCATTCTTCGATCTCCACTTAATTCTCCATCGCTCAAATCTTCTCTTCTTGATGTGTCTACTTCTTCTTCAGTTGTTGACAGTGTGACCGATTCTTTTCTCTCAAATTGTGATCTTGCTACTTGTCTTCTTTCAGTGTTCCCTTTGTTGATGCTCTTTTTAGTGCTGGACTTGCAGTTTCTCCTTGCTCTGCAGGATTTTGATTTGAAGAACCTGCAACTGATTCTGGTGGGGTGAGATCTATTTGATTCTGGTCTGCTTTAAAACCTTCCACTGGTTCGGTGGGCTGCTCTGTTTGCCTTTTCAAATCGTCTGCTTCTGGGAGAGCCCTCCTCTGACTAGAATCTCCTTCTGCGTCAGTTGAGACTGGTTCAAAGTCAATTTCCTGTAATTCCTCTGTCTTGTCTCTTACAGGTGTATCTGGATTTTCCTCTGTCTGTTCAGAGTCTTTTTCTGATTCTCCTGTTTCCTTCTCTTATTCTGGAGTTTGGATGTTGTTGGTACTCTCAACAACTCTTCTTATCGTCTAAAGGACAGGGTACTTTTCGAGTGCGACTGGCATGTACCCAATTTGGAACTCCTGCACATTTCACAGCAGTGATAGTAACAAGTACTACTTGGTAGGGACCCTTCCATCAAGGCTTCCGGTCAAGTCTTCCTAACATGTTTTCAGATCACAACCCGGTGTCCAGCTCTCAGATTCTGACTCTGTTCTTGGGATGGCAGCACAGTTTTGGCTTCCATCTGATGAGAAAAAGAGCGAACCACATCATCCAGACCCTTGCAGTAATCCAACACCATATCATCTGTTATGTTCACAAGAGCATTGGCAGGAACCGTCGGGAACCTCATTGCTCTGCCCATAAGGGTTTCATGCTGCGACAGTTGTGTGTATTTATCATACTCATCAGAATTAATGGCAGTGCATCTGGCCCTTTCAGATTCGTAGACGCACACATCTTTGTAAGTCGTGAGTTCAGGGTACCATTCATTTGTTCTACAAGTCCTGAGGCGTCAGGACGATAGCTGCAATGCAACTTCCGCTCAGGCTGAACATAGTAATTTAATTACTTCATTGTTGAAGTGACTTCCTCTATCTGATTTCAAAGAGACTGGAAAACCTAAACGAGGTATCAACTCCCTAAGCAGTAACTTTGCTGCTGTAAGGCTGATATTCCTACATGTGGGATATGCTTCAATCCAGTGACTAAAAAAGTAGACAATTACCAACATGTATCTCAATCCTCCACACACAGGCATTTCAATGAAATCCATTTTCATTCTTCCAAATGGACCTCCCACCCTTCCATTGTGGCTCATGTTAACAAGAGTTCTTTTATCCACATTAATCTGCTGACAGATGATACAACGGTGGCAAACTGCTTGGGCAACCTGTCTAAATTTTGGATTGAACCATGACTTGAATGTTCAAATCATTGCATCCCTCCCAAAATGTGCTTGACCGTGATAATATCTAACCATTAGTGTCAGCTAACAGTTCGGTAAGACTACTTGACCCTCCCATGACACCGAAACATCATCTTCTCTTTGGACACCTTTCATTTTAACCCAAGTTTTCTTTTCTTCTTTGTCCATATTTTCGTGCAGGTTCTTTAACTCTTGCTGGGTATCAACAACAGTCAATGCATAACTTGTACAAATTTATTTTTCTGCCAGCAGTTCCCATTTGTCTTTGAAGGATATACAATTCAATGCACAAAAGCTTGTGACTTGATCTGCATATCCATTTCCCATTGAAACTAAATCTTGCGAACTCTGGTGTGCACTGTATTTTACCACAGCAATCTTTTCAGGCATT
This sequence comes from Pleurodeles waltl, assembly GCF_031143425.1. Classification (NCBI taxonomy): domain Eukaryota; kingdom Metazoa; phylum Chordata; class Amphibia; order Caudata; family Salamandridae; genus Pleurodeles; species Pleurodeles waltl. The sequence continues at coordinate 1,149,666,939 of NC_090446.1, read as the reverse complement.
TGTAAGGCTTGTAACAAATCATGAATTCTTTCACCATTTCTAAGTGGCGATCCAGAAGAGGTCATGAAACCTCTCTGTGACCATAGCTGGCCAAAGTCATGCACTATTCCAAATTCATATTAGCTGTCTGTATAAATGGTAACTTTAAGGTGTGCAAAAACGTGGCAAGCTGTAGTAAGAGCTACCAACTAGGCCACAGATTATACTCCCTGAATCCAGGACGCTTTAAGTTAACCAGAAATTGTGCACATTGAATATCCTGCTTTTAATGTTTCCATGTTATCTCTCAAACAGAAACCATCAACAAAAATAATTTGGTCATTTTCTTCCAATCGGGTATCTCGAATGTCAGGTCTAGGTTTAGTGCACAATTTGGTTACTTCCAGACAGCCAGGTTCAACATCTTTCAAAGTTGCTGGGTTAGGCACTGTACACCTTTTCAGAGTAACATTTGGGGAACCTAAAATTATAGCTTCATATCTGTTCAATCTTGCATTTGTGAGATGCTGTGTTTTTGTCTGTTTAATTAATTGACTCCACCATCTGTCTTTAGCTGTGTTCCGACCTCAATATCTTTACAGTCCCTTGTTTTATATTGTTGGCTCCATGATCATATTTTGAGTCTATATATATATCTTATAGTTTTTACACTTATACAGAAATGGCTCAGACAGAGGTGGCTTAGCTGTATTATTATCCTATTTCTATCCTATGGCACTTTGTTCTAGGGGTTGCTTCCTCTGTGGACTCTATAATTGTTACAAGTCTGTTTTTTATTTTCATCTGTGTTTTCTTCCCTTGGACTCTATAATTGTTACGAGTCCGTTTTTGAATTTCATCCGTGTTTTCTTCCCCCGGGGCTCCCTCCTGTTGGAGCCCTTCGTCACTTTCAGTTTTTTCCTTAATTGCGCTTGGGCGCCGCGCATTTGTGTGACCCTGCTAGCACCGGAAACACTAATATGTGATTTCCGGGCCTCAGGGTTTAACACCGGCGCGTTTGTGGTCCCTTTCATTTTTCAGGAACCACGGACCCGGGTAGGTTCCCGACCGGCAGCGGCAGCAATCTAAAGTAAGTGTATGACTGTCTGTACACGTGTGGCCCGCGCCCACTATTTCGTGACCCGGCCTATTGCTTTGTATTATTGTTCACTCCCTTTATTTACTTACTGTGACTCAACATGATGTCTTCCCGGTAGATCCGGTTACTCCCCATATTTGCACCTACTTGGACTCATTACATTTTTTTAAATTCATGAAAAAACTAGCCAACATTTTTCTTAAGGGCTGTCTGTGGTCTGTACTGGTCTTTATTTAGTCTACTATCTTTGGATTTAATATACCAAAACTTCGTCTCCATTACTCTCTGGGTTTATCTTTTTAGTCATACCAGCATTTTGAGTTTTTTATTTATCAGAGCACACACTCCATCTACCCTGATAATAGGAACTGTAATGTTACCCATACAGCAGGTCTACTCTTCCATGATATTCTGAAGGTGATTTACCTTGACAACTAATTGTTGTTCCTTTCTCTCTTTTAACCTTCTTACACCTCTTCCTTAGACTTAATTTGCGCCTGACCATTGGTCTATGTGTTCCTAGGAAGCTCGTTCTCCAAATTGGGACGGTAAGCCAAGACGATGTATAAGTGCATGCGTTTTTTCACTAGTTGACACTTTCACTGTGTAGCACGGTTGCCTTCTTTCCCACTATATATACTATATTTGTTCTACCTATAGTAACTTGGTTTGATTCGCCCTTGCCTTTGATTGACCTGTGTAATTTCATTTGCAGGGCGACAGGAATTATTGGTTCCATACTGATGTAAGTGACTGGTTACTTTTTCCTGAAAACTGGTTACTAGTAATCCGCACACCCTTATGATTAAGGAGACACACTTGTCCCTTATAATTAGGAGATACACATAGTCATCTAGGTCCTGACGAAGCATCACTGGATCCGTATGGACCACCAGGATGCAAAACATGTTGACCCATGATAGGGCTGGTTTGGAAATTCTCCAATCCCCCCATTGCGACTTTTGATATAGAGTGATTGATCATTATCTCTGTCTCACTCTCATGACTACATTTTTTAACCTTGGTCACTACCTTCCATCTGGTCCAATAAATCATTTACCGGTTGGAGGTTCTGAGAGCCAATTTTAACCACTATTCCATTGATCACCTCTGTTACTTATTCACTTCTGGGGTCACGGCACCATCATTGAAAAAGATCTCCGGCAAAGAGCCCCCCCACCTGGGGTGGTGCCCATCAGACATTGCAGTGCCGGTCTGATGAGGAACAACTCCGATGATGAAGCATGACATCCTCATGGATGTGTGAGGTTTCTTGCTCCTAAATTTTAGGACCCCTGCCACAGTTCCCTTTCTCTCCGTTTGGAACAGTGTATCATATATTTTTGACATTTCCAAAGGATTTGAAAACTGAGCGAGAGACAAGGCAGGAGCACCCACTCAATCAGAGGCACAGAACAGCATCACCCATACACCATCCATGCACCTCACACCACACACCACAACACATCACCCCACACATCCTCATACCTACCACTCACACCACATCCATGGCACCCCAAAGACACCTCAGGTTTTCTGAGGAGGAGCTAAGGGTAATGGTGGAGGAAATCATCCGGGTAGAGCCACAGCTATTCGGAGCACAGGTGCAGCAGGCATCGTTTCAAGGAAGATGGAGCTATGGCGGAGAATCGTGGACAGGGTCAACGCCGTGGGACAGCACCCAAGAACAACGGATGACATCAGGAAGAGGTGGAACTGTCAACACCATGGCTGCGCGCGCACTATAGGGCCCGCCTGATGGCAGAATCCGTGCATTACTGTTTCCACCACACAGTTTTAGTCCAGAAATTGCCATTTGCAGAACCTAGTAGCTGCTTCAGCGCGCTATACACGCATTATCTTTCATTCATGGCATTGGTCCCAAGTATTCTTATAACAGCCATCTTGGGCGGGGCACCTTGGGCGTGGCACATTGGGCAGGGCACTTTGGGTGTGGCACTTGGGGTGGGGCACTTTGGGTGTGGCACATGGGACGGGGCACAAGCCTATTTAAGTGACCCCGCCCAGTTCTCACTGCTCACTATTCTGAGGATCTCGTGAGGACCGGAGCTTTTCTGTTTGAAGTCAGGTGTTTCCATGTTCCTGCTTGTTCACCTGGGATTTCCCTGTGTTGAGGCATTTGAAGCAGCGAGTAGCAGACACTCAGGGCGGTAAGACGGATGGTGGTTTCTAGCTTTTATCATCCGTTTTCTTATTTGATAAAACTGTTTAAAGGTGGATATTCTTTTTTGGGAGAAAGTAGTCATCTTTGGCAATCAGCTGTAAATATTTAAATTGATAACAAACGAAGCGAATGTGTTGCTGTTACAGCGTTACCGATTTCTCGCGGTCACTTTTTAACTTCAGCTGCTTACTTGTGGAGTCGCTCGGTAGCGACAGAGATACATTGTATAAGCGCAGTTATTCAGAAGAGGTTTAAATGGTTATGAATAAAAGCTAAGGCAATCATTTGAACTCAATGGAATATTTGATTATGGTTAATGTAAAATACGGACACCAACTGAAATTGTGTATCTGGGAAAGTTTTTGAAATGTGAAGTAACATTTCTTTGAGTGAATACCGTGTTAACCGTTCATTTCTTGAAACTTATGAAAGGCGCTATGATTTACTATTGTTCCAAGCGATTGCTGGATTTATACTTGACAGATTCCGAAGAGTTCTGTGATTGATATTTCTCTCTAGTATCTGTGATTCTTGTTTCCGCAGGTCTCCTTCCCCGCTGTTCACTTCCTTAACTCCCTACCCCCCACTTGGCCACTCTAAGACTCTGCGCTGTTAAGGCTAATAGAGTTGGAGCTGCCAGGAGGTGGGCCTATTGGCAACAACGTGTGTACCCTGAGGATTTGGTCTCGCTGACAGAATAGTGAGCCCACAAATTTAAATCCTTCTGGTTTACGCTTGAGTTGTCAATATGGCCACCTTGAACGATTTGTTAAAAGTAATTACGCAAATACAACTTGATTTAGTTGAGTCGAGGAACACCACTGCCGCCTTAGCTGAAAAGGATGCTCAGCTACAAGTTAAAGTGAGAAAGAAGGAACAAAGTTCTTTGGGAACGGGTTGGCATACTGTTCCACCACAAACATCAGGAGTGAATCCCCCAACTAACATTTCACTCACTGTTCCCACACCAATTCTTTTAGCTGCACCCGAGCGGTTTTCTAGTGATCCCAATAAAGTTCAGACTTTTCTTACACAATTTGAACTCCATTTTACTTGTAGACCAAATACCTTTCCAGATCCACAATCCCGAGTAGCATTTCTAAATTCCTATTTATCTGGAGATGCTGCCACATGGGCAGTTCCCTTAGTTCGCCAAGATAGCCCATTACTCTATAATTGGAGAAGGTTTGTACAAGAGTTTGAAAATGTCTTTGACCGAAGGGCAATTACCTTGTCAGCAGATCGAGAGTTGCTAGAGTTACGCCAAGGATATAGGGATTTAGTTTAATATTTGGCTAATTTCAATCGGTTAATGGTGGAAACAGCTTGGCCAGAGGAGAAAAGAGCTGCTCTTTTCTATCAAGGTCTCAAAGACGAGTTGAAAGATGTTCTTGCACAAATTGATCCTCAACCAACTGGCTGTTCAGAGTTAATTAACCTTGCTTTACGATTGTATCATTGCCTTGCTGAAAGGAAAGGAGGACGGAGAAAACCTGAGAGAAGCACTTGGCGTGCAGACAGGAGTAAAGGTCCAAAGGTCCAAAAGTCCACAACCAAATAATGAAGTTAGCCCAGAACCAATGGAGATAGGAGCAGTCAGGCAACCTTTAACTAAAGAGGAAAAAGAACAGCGCCGAAAAAATGGACAATGCTTGTATTGTGGCCTTAAGGGTCATTTTGTAAAAGAAGTGCCCAGTAAAACCAAAGAGCAAGATACCTGTAACAAAAAGAACTGTAGCAAGTGTAGATACCAAAAAGGAAAACTAGAACACTCAAGGTGTAAAGAAGGGTTACTCTTGGGTGTAGTCATTAACCCTTCCCAAGACACACATCAAAATCAACAATTAACAAGTTCACAACATTTAAGAATCGATCTGGAGATACAGGTACAAGATCAAGTTCATCTAGGCAAGGCTTTAGTGGACTCTGGTGCTACTGGCAATTTCATAAACACACAGACAGTTCAATTATGGAATATCCTGTGTGAGAAAAAGAAAACACCAGAGGTGGTGCAAGCAGTAGATGGCAAACTACTATCTGGAGGACCAGTGGTTCTACAAACTCTTCCATTGTCAGTAACTTGTGATGGACAGACGCAACAGATTAAACATGTTGAATTGATAACGTTTGATGTGATTCATGCTCCTCAGTATGGGTTGATTCTTGGAATGCTATGGTTGAGTTATCATAATCCCCAAGTAGACTGGAAAGAAAGAAAGATAACGTTTTCATCTCCTTTCTGTAAAGCGAAGTGTCTTAAGACAATGAACATTAAAACTCCCATTGAATCCTACGTAGCCACAGCCGCTGAGAAGGATATAGTATGACCCTCGCAATATTCATCATTTACTGACGTGTTTGATGAAAAGGAAGCAGAAAATGTAACCCCGCACAGACCATATGACTGTCAAATCGATCTCATGCCTGGGGCCGTACTTCCTAGTTATCGTATATATGCCTTATCCGAACAGGAAAATCAATATCTCAGAAAGTACTTAGACCAATTTCTAGCTAACGGATTCATTTGCCCTTCTAAATCTTCAGCAGCCTCTCCTCTTTTCTTTGTCCCCAAAGTAAATTGAGATCTTAGAACTTGCATAGATTATAGGGCGCTTAACAAGATCATGATAAAGAATAAGTATCCGTTACCCTTAATTCCCATCCTTCTAGACCAAGTAAAAACTGCAACAATCGATACAAAACTAGATTTAAGAGGAGCATATCATTTAGTTAGAATGAGAACTGGTGACGAGTGGAAATCTGTCTTTAAAACTCGGTATGGGTTATTCGAATACACTGTCATGCCATTTGGACTTTGTAATGCCCAGGCAGCCTTTCAGTTCTTTCTGAATGATGTCCTGCGAGAATATTTGGATCTTTTTGCGATAGTATATCTAGATGACATTCTCATTGATTACGATAATGAAACTGAACATGAGCAACATGTTAAAAAGATTCTTATAACGCTCAGAAAACATCATTTATATTGCAAACTGAGCAAATGTGAATTTCATGTCATTACCGTTGAATTCTTGGGTGTAATACTTACCCCACAAGGAATGACCATGGCTGAAAGAAAAGTTCAAGCTGTCACCAATTGGCCAATCCCTAAAACTGTGCGAGATGTACAGTGTTTTCTTGGTTTCGCCAACTTTTATCGCAGATTTATTGATCATTTTTCTCAAACAGTATCACCCATTACCAAGTTGCTGAAAAAAAAAGAACCCTTCTTGTGGTCCCCAGATGCTGATAAGGCCTTTTCGACCTTAAAGAAAGCTTTTGCTACCGCGCCTATCTTAGCTCATCCAGATACCAAACACCCATTTGCTGTAGAAGCAGATGCTTCTGATATAGCGATAGGTGCAGTACTCTTTCAACGCAATAAAGATACTGGTCAACTTCATCCGGTGGCTTATATGTCGCGAAAGTTGGATGAGGCAGAGCAAAATTATGTAATAGCAGAAAAAGAGCTCCTAGCAATTTGTGACGCCTTTAAGGAATAGAGACATTACTTTTTAGGTGCAAAATATATCATCACAGTCTACACAGACAATCGTAATCTACAATTCATGAGCGCAGCACACCTCTTAACACTCAGACAATTACGATGGATGTTATTTTTTGCAGAATTTGACCTTGTGGTAACCTTTCTCCCTGGTAAAGACAATCGTAAAGCTGATGCTTTATCCAGACAAGATTCTACGATATTACCCATAACTCAACCACCACAAGCCATAATAGCCCCAGAAAAGGTTCTATGTTTTATAAAAACTGAAGACTTTTTTAAAAAACATCTGTAATTATTTTACCTTTGAGAAATGGCAGAAATGGGTTCAAGCAAATCGTGATAGAACTATCAAACAAGGCCTGCCCTACCACAAATCTCATTTGTTTGTCCCAAAAACTAGCCTACGTAAGTTAGTTTTTCACTGGCTACACACCGTCCCCATAGCAGGACATCCAGGCATCCCAAAGACACTTGAATTAATTCAAAGATCCTTTTGGTGGCCTACCCTAGTAAAAGATGTTAAACAAATGGTAACAGACTGTGAAACCTGTGCCCGAACAAAAACAAATCATTCAAAGCCCAAAGGACTTTTACAACCTCTCCCAACTCCAAATAAACCATGGGAACATATATCTGTAGATTGTATTACAGGATTATCGTCACTACAACATCATTCCGTAATTCTCGTAGTTGTCGACAGTCTCACTAAATATGCACACTTCATTGCTTGCAAAAAATTACCTACTTCCAGTGATTTGGCAATTATACTTCTAAATCAAGTGGTTCGCCTTCATGGACTGTCTAAAGTGATTCTCTCTGACCGAGGATCGCAATTTACCTCACGTTTCTGGCAAACATGGTGTAAAACATTACAAGTCACATCAGCTCTGTTCACCAGTCATCATCCACAAAACAGATGGACAAACCGAAAGATTAAATCAATCATTAAAGCAATATTTACGAGCATATGCAGAAAAGGCAGTAACTTCTTGGGTATCAATGCTTTGGCTAGCTGAATTAGCCTATAATAACTCTTACCATACATCCACAGGATCAACACCTTTTTATGGGGTGTTTGGATATCACCCATATACATTACCTATCACAATACCCCAAGAGACCTCCCTTACTCCCGCAGTCTTAGATACTGTACAACAACTTAATCAGGTGCAAAAGCAAATTCAACAACACCTGGAAAACGCGAAACAAAAATATAAAAGACATTATGATAAAAAAACATTGTGAAGGTCCACAATACAAGCCAGGAGATTAAGGGGGTCATTCTGACCCTGGCGGTCATCGACCGCCAGGACCAACGACCGCGGAAGCACCGCCAACAGGCTGGCGGTGCCGCCGCGGTCAGAAAAGGGCAACCGGCGGTTTCCCGCCGGTTTACCCCTGGCCCAAGGAATCCTCAGCGCCGCCATGGGGATTCCGACCCCCTTCCCTCCACCCTGGAACAGGATGGCGGGAACGGGTGTCGTGGGGCCCCTGGGGGCCCCTGCACTGCCCATGCCACTGGCATGAGCAGTGCAGGGGCCCCCTAACAGGGCCCCATAAAGATTTTCAGTGTCTGCAAAGCAGACACTGAAAATCGCGACGGGTGCCACTGCACCCGTCGCACCCCTACAACTCCGCCGGCTCCATTCGGAGCCGGCTTCATTGTTGAAGGGGGTTTCCCGCTGGGCCGGCGGGCGGCCTTCTGGCGATCGCCCGCCGGCCCAGCGGGAAAGCCAGAATGGCCGCCGCGGTCTTTTGATCGCGGTGCGGTAATTCGGCGGTTCCCTCCAGACGGGCGGCTCCCTCCGCCCGCCGGGGTCAGAATGACACCCAAAGTGTGGCTCTCAACTCGTCACATCACCTTTAAGAAAAAACATATGTTCCATCCTAAATACATTGGTCCTTACACAGTACTTCAGCAGATAAATCCAGTGACATACAAACAGCTTTTACCCACACCATTACATATTCACCCCGTTTCTCATACTTCCCTTCTGAAAAAAGCACATCAGAAATCCTGTTCTCGTCCTTCTCCAGTTCTAGTGCAAGGAGAATGGGAATATGAAGTGCGGCAGATTTTAGATTCAAAATTCCGAGGCCGCACCTTATGGTATCTGATGTCATGGAAAGGCTACGGACCAGAAAATGACTTCTGGGTTCCAGCACATGGAGTGCATGCCCCACGACTCGTGCAGGGGTTTTCACCGCCCCCATCCTCATAAACCAGGCCCTAGAGCGCTCTAGGGAGAATCCGTGCATTACTGTTTTCACCATACAGTTTTAGTCCAGAAACTGCCATTTGCAGAATCTAGTAGCTGCTGCAGCACGCTATAAGCGCATTATCTTTTATTCATGGCATTGGTCCCAAGTATCTTTATAACAGCCATCTTGGGTGGGGCACTTTGGGCGTGGCACATTGGGCAGGGGACTTTGGGTGTGGCACTTGGGGCGGGGCATTTTGGGTGTGGCACATGGGGCGGGGCACAAGTCTCTTTAAGTGACCCCGCCCAGTTCTCACTGCTCACTATTCTGAGGATCTCGTGAGGACCGGAGCTTTTCTGTTTGAAGTCGGGTGTTTCCATGTTCCTGCTTGTTAACCTGGGATTTCCCCGTTTTGAGGCATTTGAAGCAGCAAGTAGCAGACACTCAGGGCGGTAAGACGGATGGTGGTTTCTAGCTTCCATCATCCGTTTTCTTATTTGATAAAACTGTTTAAAGGTGGATATTCTTTTTTTTGGGAGAAAGTAGTAATCTTTGGCAATCAGCTGTAAATATTTAAATTGATAATAAACTAAGCAAATGTTTTGCTGTTACAGCGTTACCGATTTCTCGCGGTCACTTTTCAACTTCAGCTGCTTACTTGTGGAGTCGCTCGGTAGCGACAGAGATACATTGTATAAGCGCAGTTATTCAGAAGAGGTTTAAATGGTTATGAATAAATGCTAAGGCAATAATTTGAACTCAAGGGAATATTTGATTATGGTTAATGTAAAATACGGACACCAACTGAAACCATGTATCTGGGAAAGTTTTTGAAATGTGAAGTAACATTTCTTTGAGTGAATACTGTGTTAACCATTCATTTCTTGAAACTTATGAAAGGCACTATGATTTACTACTGTTCCAAGTGACTGCTGGATTTATAGTTGACGGATTCCGAAGAGTTTTGTGATTGATATTTCTCTGTAGTATCTGTGATTCTTGTTTCCACAGGTCTCCTTCCCCGCTGTACCCTTCCTTAACTCCCTACCCCCCACTTGGCCACTTTAAGACTCTGTGCTGTTAAGGCTTGTAGAGTTGAAGCTGCCAGGAGGTGGGCCTATTGGCAACAACGCTTGTACCCTGAGGATTTGGTCTCGCTGACATGGAACGACCTATGGGGGAAGGTGCGTTCCATTGTTGCAAGACACCAGGTAGCAGTACAGAGGACTGGCGGTGGACCCCCACCCCCACCACAACTAACAACATGGGAGGAGCAAGTCTTGGCAATAATGCATCCTGAGGGCCTCGCAGGAATAGCAGGAGGACTGGACTCTGGTAAGTCAAATCTTTACTACTAAATCCCCCACCCTACCTGCATGCCATCTCAAACTCCTATCCCTACCCTCACCTCCCTCACTCCACCACCTCACATATACCCCATCACAACCTACCCATCCCAATACCAAGCCCTGCATGCAACACCAATGCATGGACACCCTTCACAGACCTGCATGGACACCCATCACCACAGCATGTCCATCACAGAGATTCACCCAGCTCACAAAACCACCACAAACACAAGGCCAAGCTGACAGGGAAGTCACAATCATACAGGGAAACACCCATGCACAAGATAGCACACGCAGATACATTAACACTGCATTTGCATCCCCACAGGACCCCTACTCAACGTCACCGGAGAGGAGGTGCCAGCTACAACCAGTCCACCCCCTGAAGAGGCCCACAGTGATGACAGCAGCTCTGCACACCCAGATCAGGATGACCAACCTGGCCCATCAGGGACCTCTGGCCAGTCAGTTCCCCTGCCACAGTCCCAACCCACCACAGAGCCTCCCCCTCAGGAAACACAAGCACAGCACCCACCCAGCTGGCCCATGCCACTGTCCCTAGGACACGTCAGTCAGCAGTGTGTCCACCACTACAGGGGCCCCAGGCAACCCCACAAACACAGGACGATCAGGGACCTGGGGTCAGTGGCAGTGGGCACATGGTTCAGGGGACAGAGGCACAGGACAACAGGGAAGCTGGGAGGACAGCTGTGCGACAGGGGGAGGACAGGCCCAGGGAACTAACTCTCCACGAGGCTCTCTCCAACATCCTGGGAGCATACCACCATTCCCAGGAGACCATGCGCCAGATACTGGCCAAGCTGCAGGAGGGACAGTACCTAGGGATCAGGGATGACCTAACAAACATCTACACCATCCTGGTCACCATTGCGGGGGTGCAGGGTGACATGGCCAAGACCATGGGGGAGGCAGTGGCACAACAATGGGCCCCTGACATTAGCCACACAGATGAACAGCCCTCCACCTCTGCCGGCGCTAGTGGACAGGAGGCACCGCCACAGGACCAACAAGCCACTAGCGCCCCACCCCCTGCAAAAGGAGAACCACCCCGCAAACGGTCCCTGCGATCCAGACAGAAGACAGAGAACATTGCCAAGACCCCCGCCAGGAAATAAGACTCTCCTGATTGTCACCCTTCTGTCCCACTATGTCACCCTGTCCACCTTGAACTGCCATTACTCCTCTTCCTATGTATGCCCCCTTGGACAATGCACCTGTGATACCAAGAGACTGGACTCTAACTGGACCTTCCTCCACCATCACCCCTGCCCATTGCACATCCCCCTCTACTTATGAGCACTGAAACAAACACCCTTGGATCAAATACAAGTACAGAGTCTGTCAATCGATTGCAAAATGTATTAGGTGAACAAGCTGTAAACATTTCAATCCATATGTCCAGTTATATATACATTCCTGTAGTGGGCAGCAATACACATAGTAGGAACCACAGTGGGGCACAGGGATCTGACAATGGAGATGGCAAAGGGTAAAGTCAGTGGCCAGAGACATAGGGTAAGAGGCTGTCTTGTACAATGTCGAACAGTTAACTGAAATGTAATATGAACGTACAATGTCTTACCTGTGTGTCACTGGAAGTATTACAGAATAATGTTGCTCCTGTTTTCAACATCTTCTTCCTCTGCCTCCTCTTCCTCACTGTCCACAGGCTCCACCGCTGCCACAACACAATCTCCAGGCTCATCCTCCTGCAGAAAAGGAACCTGGAGTCTCAAGGCCAGGTTGTGCAACATGCAACAGGCAACGATTATCTGGCACACCTTCTTGGGTGAGTAGTACAGGGAACCACCAGTCAGATGGAGGCACCGGAATCAGGCCTTCAGGAGGCCGAAGGTCCGTTCTATAATTCACCTTGTATGCCCATGTGCCTCATTGTAACGTTCCTCTGCCCTTGTCCTGGCCTTCCTCACTGGGGTCAGTAGCCATGAGAGGTTGGGGTAACCAGAGTCACCTGCAAATATCAAGGGATACCTGTTAGACACACACTAACCCTTAGGGACAACCCCATACCCAGACACCAACTCAGACTGTGTGGGGAACTTGGGCTCACCTATTAGCCACACCCAGTGCCTCTGGAGTTGGCCCATCACATATGGGATGCTGCTATTCCTCAAGATGAAGGAGTCATGCACACAGCCAGGATATTTGGCATTCACATGGGACATGGACTGGTCCGCCAAACACACCATCAGCACATTCAGTGATAGCTTTTTCTATTCCTGAAAACTTGCTCATTTCTCCAGGGTGTAGGGTGGGGGAGATGGGACAAATGCCACATGTGTACCATCAATGGCACCTGTGATGTTGGGGATATGTCCCAGGGCATAAAAGTCAGCTTTCACTGTTGCCAAATCCTCCACTTGGGGAACACGATGTAGCTGCGCATGTGTTTCAGCAGGGCTGACAACACTCTGTTCAACACGTTAGAGAACATTGGCTGAGACATCCCTGATGCCATGGCCACTGTTGTTTGGAAGGAACCACTTGCCAGGAAATGGACCACTGACAGCACTTGCACTAGAGGGGAGATACCAGTGGGCTGCCGGATAGCTGATATCAGGTCTGGCTCCAATTGGGCACACAGTTCCTGGATTGTGGCACGATCAAGTCTGTAGGTAATGATAATGTGTCTGTCCTCCATTTTTGCAAGGTCCACCAGGGGTCTGTACACCGGAGGATGCCGCCATCTCATATGCAGACTCAGCAGTTCGAGCCGATGGAAGAGAACAGTGAGCAGAGGGTCACATTCCCACAACTATTGCACTAAAGCGTTTTTTTAACTTTACAGAAACAAAATGTGAATCCTAAAATCATTTGCCGTGCCAATGTCTGCTGTGACGCAGTTGTGTACCATGCCCTGTGGCCCCCTGAAATGGCGAATGCTTGACCTGTGAGGAGGGACAAGTGGAAATGAGGCAATTGTGCTGGCCTTGTGCGCCGTCGCGGTAGGCTGTCGATGACCGCCGCGCAGCTTTGCATTGGTTATCAGTGGGCCCTATGGGTTCCAGGAGCCAATGGCCATGTACGCCAGTGGTGATGGCACGCACCGCCGCGGACGTCACCGCCATTTTCTATCTATCCACTCACTTGCTACCTGGCCCTCAAGAGGAGAGGACCTACACTGAAAGTGCTGCTGTGACCTGTGTCTGGAAGCGACAATGGCTCGAGTGTCTGGGGAAAGGGCCCTTGCCTTCACTGCGGAACAGTTGGAGAAACTGGTGGATGGGGTCCTACCCCAGTACACGTTACTCTGTGGTCCTCCAGACAAACAGGTGAGTACACTGTGAGCATGATGTGTGGGCCATGAATGTCTGGAGTGCTGTGTGTGTAAGCCACATGTTGGTGGGGGCTGAGGGGTCCTGGCCAGAGTGCAGGATGTAAGGTGGTCAATGTGTGTGCATCAGGGGATGGGTGGGATCTTGTGGGCAATGAGTGTGACGGTCCGGACGGGTGACTAATTTCCTTTTCTGCTGTCTTTTCCCTGCAGGTCAGCGCCAATCAGAAAAAGGGTATTTGGCGTGCCATCGCCAAGGAGGTGCGGACCCTGGGGATCTTTGACAGGTGGAGCACCCACTGCCGCAAGAGGAGGAAAGACCTGCGCCGCTGTGCAAAGAAGATGGCGGAGGCCCAGCTGGGACGGGCCTCCCAACGAGGAAGGGGTGCCAGTCACACCATGACCCCCTTGATGTTCCGCATCCTGGCGGTGACCTCTCCGGAGTTGGATGGGCGCTTGAATGCATCACAGCAGCCACAAGAGGGTGAGTGCTGAATCTGACTCCTGCTGTGCGCGTTAAGAGTTACCTGGGTGGGGGCTATAGGTGCCCCCAGGCCAGGGCAAAGATGGCAGGATAGATCCCTTGTTGGGCAGGCTCTGAGGCACACCTTCACCAACAGTGTTAGTGGGCATCTACTACTGGGCAGCGTCCTTTGGGTTTCTGGGGTGCAGCTGATGGCGTTAGGCACTGTACCCCATGGGCTGGCGGCTATCTTAGGAACTGGTTGGGCATGGCCTAGTGCATAGGTCTGCTCCCTGTGTGTTGTGTCCACCAACAGTAGTGGTGTTGCTGGCATTGACCAAGTGTATCCTCCGTCTCTCCCCCCCCTTTTTGTTTTGTCATCCTGTCCTTATGTGCATTAGCATCATCTGGCAGAGGAGCAGAGGCACCGGCGACGGAGGCAGCTGCATCCCACGTGGGCCTGGAGGCTGAATCCACCGAGGGTGAGGGCACCAGTGGGACGGAGGGCGAGGGGAGGACCACGACGGGGACAGGAGGGGACACCACAGACAGCAACTCCTCCTCCGATGGAAGCTCCCTGGTGGTGGCGGACACCTCTGTGCCCACCCCAACAACAGGTACATCTGCCGCCAGCACCGTCCTCACAGCAGTCCCTCAGCGAATTTCCCGTCCCTGCTCACCCAGGAGGGTGGGCATCTCCTTCGCCCCAGGCACCTCAGGCCCTGCCCCAGTCAGCCCTGCTGCCCTCAGTGAGGAGGCTATTGACCTCCTGAGATCCCTCACTGTTGGGCAGTCAACCATTCTGAATGCCATCCAGGGTGTCAAGAGGCATTTGCAACAAACAAATGCATACCTGGAGGGCATTCACTCTGGCGTGGCAGCCCAACAGAGAGCATTTCAGGCTCTGGCCTCAGCACTGTTGGCAGCCATTGTCCCTGTGTCTAGCCTCCCCCCTCCAACTTCCTCTACCCAGTCCCAATCCCCTCAACCCCAGCCTATCCCAAGCACATCTTCAGACCAGCATGCACACAAGACAACACACAGGAGTGGTTCAGGCTAACACAAGCACCACACATCATCCCACAGGCACTCACAAAAGCACCATCCCCATGCAGACACACCAACATCCACTGCCTCCACTGTGTCCCCCTCCTTGTTGTCGTCCACCTCCATCCCAGTATCGTCTCCACTCACACCTGCATGTACTACATCCTCATCCACTACCGCCATCACCAGCACGCCCATCACAACACACCCCTCAGAAGCAGTCACTATCCCCACAACCATACACACGTCCCCTGTTTCCTCTCCCACTGTGTCTGTAACCCCTCCTCCCAAAGTACATAAACGCAAGCACACACCCACCCAACAGCCATTCACCTAACAGCAACATCCATCACTTGCACCTTCACCCAAACTCAGCAGACAGACACCTCCTACAACCACTTCCTCTTCTTCCACTCCCAAACCCTTTCCCTCGTCCCGCCCCAGTGTGTAAAAAAAACCTTTCCTAGGTAACATTGACCTGTTCCCTACCCCTCCCTCCTCCCGTCTTTCCCCTCGGACCAGGGTATCCAGAACCCAGCCCAGCACCTCAGCCACCAAGTCGCCGTCCAATGTGGACCCTGCAGCTCCCAGAGGCTCAAAGGGGGCACCCGTCAGAAAAGTCAGTGTACCACCAACCCCTGCAAAGGACCAACGCATGTTGCCACCTGCCAAGGTGAAGGGGCCAGCATGCAGCAGGGGCTTGGATGATGACCCACCCAGCAAGGCCTCCTCCAAACCTCCCTCCACCACTGGCAGCACCTGCACCACGGCCAGCACCGCCAGTAGCCCCGCCCCAAGCACCGCCGCAAGCACTGCCACCTACACCACTGACAGTAGCACCACTACCAGCAGCAGCAGCCCCAGTGGGCGGCCGACCGAGGCCGCAGGGGATGGGCCGGAGCCTCCCTCACCACTGCCAGCACCGACACCAGCACTGCCACTGCCACTGCCACCACTGAGCAGCCGTCACCGCCGGTGGACAGTGTGTAGTCCTGCCTCCATGGGCTGTTGTGCATCCTGGCCCCTGCAAAGCATGTGGATGTGACACCCAGGTGAGAGACTGTAACCTTGCACTCCCCAAGATCTGCATCACAGGGCACAATGCCCCACCCATGACCAGTGGAAGAAACCATCCACTCACCCTATCCTTGACAGGATGAAGCAGACTGGACACAAAGCCCCCTCCAGAACCAGAGGAGAAAGGCATCCACCCACCCAATCCTTGGCAAGATGAAGCAGACTAGGCACAAAGCCCCCTCCGGAACCAGTGGGGAAAGGCATCCACTCACCCAGTCCTTGGCAGGATGAAGCAGACTGGGCAAAAAGCCCCCTCCGGAGCCAGTGGAGAAAGGCATCCACTCACCCAGTCCTTGGCTGGACGAAGCAGATTGGGCACAAAGCCCCCTCCAGAACCAGTGGAGAAAGGCATCCACTCACCCAATCCTTGGCAGGATGAAGCAGACTGGACACAAAGCCCCCTCCAGAACCAGTGGAGAAAGGCATCCACTCACCCAATCCTTAGCAGGATGAAGCAGACTCTGCACAAGGACCCCTCCAGAACCAGTGGAGAAAGACATCCACTCACCCAATCCTTGGCAGGATGAAGCACTCTTGGTACCAAGCCCCCCTCCAGAACCAGTGGAGAAGCCACCCACTTGAGAGACTGTGGCCTTGCACTCCCCAGGACCAAGCAGTGGGCAAACCACCCACTTGAGAGACTGTGGCTTTGCACTCCCCAGGACCAAGCAGTGGGAAAACCATCCATTTATGAGACTGGCTTTGCACTCCCCAGGACCAAGCAGTGGGCAAACCACCCACTTGAGAGACTTGAGAGACTGTGGCTTTGCACTCACCAGGACCAAGCAGTGGGCAAACCACCCACTTGAGAGACTGTGGCTTTGCACTCCCCAGGACCAAGCAGTGGGCAAACCACCCACTTGAGAGACTTGAGAGACTGTGGCTTTGCACTCACCAGGACCAAGCAGTGGGCAAACCACCCACTTGAGAGACTGTGGCTTTGCACTCCCCAGGACCAAGCAGTGGGCAAACCACCCACTTGAGAGACTGTGGCTTTGCACTCCCCAGGACCAAGCAGTGGGAAAACCACCCATTTATGAGACTGGCTTTGCACTCCCCAGGACCAAGCAGTGGGCAAACCAAACACTTGAGAGACTTGAGAGACTGTGGCTTTGCGTTCACCAGGACATCGCTGTGGGCATGTAGCCCCCTCCAGGAGCAGTGGCATTCTTACATCTTCCGGCTGAGGTCCTCCTCCTCTCCATCCCCCTGAGGTGCCTGTGTGTTTACGACCTGATGCCCCTGCAGTGTTCCGTATTGAGATAGGAGTCAAGTGTGGGTTTGGCCCATGATTTTTGGCCCAGTGGCCCACGAACATTTGTGAATGGACAATGTACGGCCTTCTGTACATATTGTATATTTGTGTTAATACTGTTTTCCAAACTCTATAGTATATCTGCCTATTTCTAATATATCACTAATTGACTCAATTCCTTTTGTCCTTGCGTTCTTCCTTGCGTTCTTCCAGGGGGTTAAGGGGTGTATATGTAATGTTGTTGCATGTGTTTGTGTGTATGGTGTTGTGGATGGGGATGTGGGTGTAGCGTGTGTGTGTCACTCTCTTTTTCCTCCCCCCTCCCCTGTGTACTAGGTGCAGTACTCACCGTCATCGCCTGGTTCTTCGTTGAGTGTCGAGAGGTGAGTGGTTTCCCTTCCAATTCCTGTTTCTGCCATGCGTTTGATGGTGTTGGTACTGCCCCAGAAAAACTGGCGGATTGGCGGGTTGTGATGTGGTGGGCGGTACATTGTCTCCAGCCTGTCTGTTGGCGGTGACCGCCGCGTTGTTTGTTGCTACCGCCGTGGCTGTCAGAGTGTTAAAGTGGCTGTATGTGTTGGCAGTTTCCGCCGTGGTCGTCAACCCATTTTTTTTTACTGCCGCTTTAACACCAACCGCCAGGGTTGTAATGAGGGCCTTTGTGTCTGTTCTTCCCCAAATGGTTTAGTGAGGCTATAGTAACTTGTCTGCATGCTTCCTTAATTTTTTAAGCGACCAGCAAATCAACAATGTACTGAAAAAATGTTGATTAGAAAGGCATTTCCAATGTCTCTAGGTTCTTCTTTAGTATCTGATTAAAAATGGATGGGAACTCTGAAAAACCTTAAGGATTTCTGCACCAACAATATACACGATCAAGGAATTTTAAACAAAAAAGATAGCCTCCTCATGAAGAGCCACAGAAAAGAATGCTTGTGATAGGTCCACTACAGTGAACCATTCAGCATCACATGGGATCTGAAATAATATCACTGCTAGATTTGCACCACTGGGCAACATTTAATCACAATATTATTGATTTTCCTCAAATTCTGAACAATTCAAAGTTTCACACAGGGTTTTCTCAATCCTATGATAGGAGAGTTTCATGGGCTGCTCAGTACTTCTTTTAGGACACCTTATCTTACAAATTCTGCAATTAAAGGCGTAGTCCCTTGAATAGTGTCTTGTGACATGTGGTATTGGGGAATCTGGGGTAAAACTGCATTTGGCTTGACTGGGACTTTAACTGGGTCAATTCCTTTAATTAGACCACTGTCTTTTCCTGAACAATTCCATACTTTCATCTTAACTGTTGCCTGTAAGTTGGAAGGAAGATCTTGTACTGGAAAGAAACTGATCAATGGGTTCTCTTCATTTACTGAATTATAGTCAGTTTTCTCAGACTGGTCGTCTTCATCCTCACTATTTGTCTGAATGGCAATCCCATCATTTATCAATTCACAACGAGAGAGTATGAGGGAGCGAGGGGAAAGGCAAAGGAAGAACACAACCATAATCAGCTCCCAAAATCACTACAAAATCACAACAGAGAGTACGGGGTTCTTTAAATGTAACGAGGGATGAATCAATGGTGTATCAATTGCAATACCAGATCCCTCGTGATCCTCTATTAGAGGTGAGATATCAGTTAATAAGGTGCTGTGGAGAGTCTGGGGTACACAGTGGGGAGTTTCCTTTACGGACTAGGTGGTCTCACACACTATATAGTGTCATGCTTCATCATATGACCACCTAGCCCCACCCAGGTAGGACAGTGCCACCTGGGCGGACTCGACCTCACTGTTAAAGGAACAGGAGGGAGTGCGTAAATTAATTCTGGTTCTGGAAATAGAGGGATCCAGCTAAACTAAGGAATAAAAACACCTAAACAGATACCTGTGTAATGATTTAATAAAGGTTTGATGTGGTTAAAAAAGTGGAGATTGGGACACCTTTGTGAGAACAAGAACTCACAGGGTCACCTATCTAGGAGGAAGGAGCCGACATGTTTCTGCCCTCAGTAATGAGCTCAGGAAAGTCTCGGGGCATTCATCAGGGCGAAGGATCCCTGCAACTCATGCTCAGTGTATGAATAAGTACTGTGAAATTTATAAAAATATTTATATAGAGGGGGACCTACCTTGCCCGGGAGCTACCTGGGAGGGGGCCTGATGGAGATAAAACAGACCGACAATGAGATTAACACTGTGACACAGCAATACACAGCAAACCACAGCACACGTGAAGCAGAAAATCATGCAGTAGACAGAATTACTGGGCGCACAAGGCATACATCATATAATATATGGGCAACAAATCACAACTAAGTGGAGGACAATAAAACGGGGACGGAAAGTAAGAGCTTCTTACCCTGTCCCTAAAGGCTATTGGCCTCTGATGTCCTGGAGAGGGAGTGCCCCCTTATTTGTCAGACACTAAGGTTCACGAGAGGGAGAAAGGGGAAAAAACACAGGTGAGGGTAACAACAGACAGGAAAAAAGGAAGGAAGCGGCCTCTAGGAATGCAGAGGCGAGTCCCCTTGGTGAAAGGACACCTACTTGGATCCGAAACGCGGAAGGCGACTCACCCAGAGAGGAGAAGAAGACCAAGGGAAGATAGCTGGAAAAAGAAGAAGAAAGAAGAAAAAGGGAAGAAAGATCAGTAGAGAGAAGAGAATGGAAGAAAGAATAAGGAAAAAAGGGGAGAGGGGGGCACAGGGGAGACAAGGAAGATTAATAGGCTAAAGAAGAGAGAAAGAAGACAAGGGGAGAAAAACAGAAGAGAAGTTAGAGAAAGAAAAAAGGGAAAAAATAAGGGAGGAGAGGAAAAATTGTTGGCATCTTATCTGTGTTGTCCAGAGGAGGCCGGATCACTCACTGCATCAAAGGTGGGCGCTCACTGTACGCCTGTATTGTCCTCTCTCAGGACCGCTTGAATGGAGTGGCCCGGGAGAGGCGGGTTAATATAATGGTAATTGCCGAAGAAAATTACAATCAGGTGGAGGCAGTCACCGCCGCTGCCCGAGGTCCGGGCGTGGATTGGGTGTAGAATCCGGAAGTGCGGCTTCCGGATCGGATGGCCGACTCGTTGTATTCCCCGTACCCCAACGTCCAGGAGACGTGGGACCCGGAAAAGGTTGCGAAGGTCAGTGGAGAAACCACACCGGTCGGCCGGCTCGTGGGAACCGCCCTGGCGCGGGGATGGCGTTAGAGAGTGACGCGGTCCCCGTGGGGGCAGCCGGGAGACGTAGTTCCCCGGCGGCCGGTGGGAAAGGCCGGGGGACTGTGTGCCCGGCGTTCCGCGGCCTAGAGGAGAGGGGCTGAGAGGTCAAAGAGAGAGAAGAGAGGAAAGAAGGGATGCCGAAGCGGGGTGGCGGGGGCTGCAAAGAGGAGAAAAGGAGGAAGGGGAGGGAGGGATTATCAGGAAATAAAGGGAAAAAGGGAAGAAAGGACGGGAGAAAAAATGGAGAGAAAAAAAGGCGGAAAGAAAGAAAAACAGAAGAAGGCAGGAACGAAGGGTGGGAGGGAGCAGTTAAAAGTAGAAAAAGAGATGACAGAAAGGAGGGAAAAGGGAATGGAGGCACGGGTGGAGGGGAAAGAAAAGAAAAGTGGGCTGTAGGCAGAAAAGAGAAAAGAGGGATAGAAAGAGGGGAAAGAGGGAAGGAAGCAGGGAGGACTCCAAGGGAGACAAGAGTGATAGGAGGAAGAAAAGAATGAGGGTAGAGGGGGAAGTAAAGGACAAGGAAAAAGAGGTGAAATGTGCAGGGGAGTTGGATGGGTGCGGGACACAGAAGGGCACAGAAAGTCAGAGCAGAGGGAGGAGGCAAGGGAGGCAAGGGTGGAGTTAAAACGCTCACAGATCAAAACCATCCTACACGGAGCTGTCCTAACGGAATACCTCTGTAGTAACACGGCACCGAACGGGCTACTGGTTACCAATGAACCACGTATATTTCTAGACAACCTCGAGTTTAGGAAAGATTGGGCCCTAACAGCGTGGGAATGCACACACGATTGGCTTATACTAATCATAAAAACAGCCACTAGGTTATCCGAAGCGCTCTTGATTCAGATCAAAACCAGTGAAAATAATTTGAAGTCAGGTTTGAGCATCCTCTCCTTTAAAAATAAACTGGAGGAGGTGAACAGGAATATGAACGAATACAAAGAATACCTGACCCAGCAGAAAATAACAAAATTTCAAAAAGACCTGAACCGGTTCTCCTTAGAAAGAGTATATCCCTACACCAAACCCGATTACGCAGCGAAAACCTCCAATAACACATCTGAGACATCCTCAGGCAGCAGTACCAGCTCAGACAATGAGAGCGACTCCTCAGGGAACACACGGCAATGCCGCGGACGACGTGGGCGACGCCCGGGTAGATGGAACTACCCACCTATGCCACCCCCTTGCCCTCTGTATTTCAACCAGCAATGCGGCTGGCCTCACCAATATGGGCCTCCTACGCAATACCAAGCACCCTTCCTGCAGCACCCTGCCCAATGGTCCTTCTCTGACCCACCACCTCCTTTTTTAGACAGAGGCCACGGGAGGGGAAAAGGGAGAAGGAAAGAAGTGCAGGGGCGCCCAAAAGAGGACACCATGGAGAACCTGACGCACAGAGAAGCCACCCCAGGGACAAGCAAGACGCAATAAAAAAAGATTCAGACAATAAGATCAACATCATAAATCTGAGCAACCAGATACTGAGTGAATCGGAAACCCGAGCATGAAATAAATGTCTCAATTTTCTACCTACACCACAAATTGATCTTTTAAAAATCAGAACAGAATTAGCTGGTCTGTTGCGCAAGATTCACCTCAAAACCTTCTTCCTTGGCAAAGAGTATGAGACCCCCGAACAGAACACAGGACTGCGTCCTAAGTCTGTCTTTTGCCCAACAGCAGGGCAAATGCCTTCCGAGGTCCTGGCATTCGAGAAATCAGTGTCCCTCAAGATTAATGGGCTCACAAAGACATCTAACAGAGTATTCCACAACATGAGTAAGAATGAACTCGAGGCCCTTACATGTCTGACATCCGACCCCAGCATCATTTTAAAACCAGCCGATAAAGGCGGAGCAACGGTGATTCTCCCACAAACGATGTACAGAGAGGAGTGTGAGTGACTCTTGGGTAACACCAAACACTACAAACGTCTTGCCTGTGACACCACCCCTGATATCCAAGAAGAAATCTCCTTCTTGGTAGCTAAAGGTATGGAGAACAATTGGCTCACTGAACACGAGGCAGCCTTCCTAATACAGACTAACCCTAAGATCCCTTACTTCTACATTCTGCCAAAGGTACATAAAGAAAAGATTCCCCCACCTGGCAGACCTAAAGTATCCGGGATAGGCTCTGCATTAGAGCCACTGTCGAAGTTTGTTGATTTCTTCTTGCAACCACTAGTGAGAAGAATCCCTACTTACCTCAAGGACACCACCAATGTCCTATTACTACTGGAATCCATATCTTTTGACAAAACTAAGGAACTCCTGATTACTCTAGACATGGAATCTCTATATACTAACACCCCTCAGAAGGCCACACTGGAAGTAATCAGTAACCTGTTAGAAACAAGTATGGGTGAATCTATAACCCCACCTGAATTCATACTGGACCTAGCGCACCTTGCACTTACGAGGAACTACTTCAAGTTTGAAGATAGCTTCTTCTTACAAACGCAAGGGACTTCAATGGGCAGTACCTTTGCCCCCAGTTTGGCATGCCTATACGTCGACAACTTCGAGAGACTTGTGGTCCTCCATGATGACAACCCTTACCGAGACCAGATAAAACTCTGGAAGCGGTATATTGACGACGTCCTGATGGTGTGGACAGGAAGTAAGGAAGAGGCCCTTGCTTTTGCTGTCTGGCTCAATGGGGCCAACCCCTTCCTCACTTTCACCATGACCATAGGTGGTAACAAACTACCTTTTCTTGACCTTCTCATCCATGAGCATGAAGGTGGCTTGGCAACAGAAGTATACTATAAACCCACGGACCGCAACAATCTGCTTTAATACCAGAGCTTTCATCCACGAGCTCTGAAGGATAACCTCCCTGTGGGACAGTTCCTACGACTAAGACGGAACTGCTCGTCTGTAGCTGATTACCGCAAACATGCTGACAAACTAGCCACCAAATTACAAACAAAGGACTATCCCACACACCTGGTCAATAGTCGCACAAAAAAGCACGCAACAACAACAGGGACCAGCTACTGCAGCCCCGGGCAGTTAAACCAGACCTTGAGAAGATCATGTGTGTCACTACCTTTAGCCCCTTATCCAATAAGATTCAGAAGATTTTTAAAGATGACTGGAAGATTCTCACATCAGATGGCTTACCCTTCAACCCGCCTCTACATGCTTACAAGAGAGCAACTAACATACGTGACATAGTGGTCCACACTAGACCTAAAGAAAAGCCCCGTTCCAGACAGACTACGCTCTGGCATATCCCTCCTCCAGCAGGCCACTACCCCTGTGGTAATTGCAGTGTGTGTCGCCTAACCAGTAAGTCCACTACCAACCTCGACCTCAAAACCCCATGGGTACAAAAATCCCTAACGAACTGTAATAGCAAGAATGTGGTTTTATCTAATCAAATGTCCCTGCCTACTCAAATACGTGGGGATGACCACCAGAAAGATCAGCACTAGGATCTGTGAACACAGAAGCACGATCCGGTGTAAACGCGACGCTACTAAACTAACCAGTCACTTCCTGCTGAAAAATCACTCTCCGGATGATATGTTCTGGACAGTCCTCAAGCAACTTCCCCCGACAACCCCCAACATGTCAAATAAACTGTTTCGGGCTGAACAACGCTGGGTGTGGATGTTGCACACTGATACTGCTGGTCTAAACGATGAGATACCCTGGTTCTCCCTCCAATATTAGACCATCCACTGGTAGTCTAACAAACCTAATCGGTCTTCCTGCCTCCCTTGCCTCCTCCCTCTGCTCTGACTTTCTGTGCCCTTCTGTGTCCCGCACCCATCCACCTCCCCTGCACATTTCACCTCTTTCTCCTTGTCCTTTACTTCCCCCTCTACCCTCATTCTTTTCTTCCTCCTATCCCTATTGTCTCCCTTAGAGTCCTCCCTCCTTCCTTCCCGCCTTCCTTCCCTCTTTCCCCTCTTTCTATCCCTCTTTTCTCTTTTCTGCCTACAGCCCACTTTTCTTTTCTTTCTCCTCCACCCTACCGTGCCTCCATTCCCTTTTCCCGCCTTTCTGTCATCTCTCTTTCTACTTTTAACTGCTCCCTCCGACCCTTCGTTCCTGTCTTCTTCTGTTTTTCTTTCTTTCTGCCTTTTTTCTCTCTGTTTTTTCTCCCGTACTTTCTTCCCTTTTTCCCTTTATTTCCTGATAACCCCTCCCTCCCCTTCCTCCTTTTCTCCTCTTTGCAGCCCCCGCCGCCCCCCTTCGGCATCCCTTCTTTCCTCTCTGTGACCTCTCGGCCCCTCTCCTCTAGGCCGCGGAACGCCAGGCACACAGTCCCATGGCCTTTCCCACCGGCCGCCAGGGAACTACGTCTCCTGGCTGCCCCCGCGGGGACCGCGTCACTCCCTGACGCCCTCCCTGCGCCAGGGCGGTTCCCACGAGCCGGCCGACCAGTGTGGTTTCTCCACTGACCTCTGCAACCTTCTCCGGGTCCCACGTATCCTGGACGTTGGGGCACAGGGAATACAACAAGTCGGCCGTCCGATCCGGAGGCCGCATTTCCGGGTTCTACACCAAATCCACGCCCGGACTTCGGGCAGCGGCGGTGATTGCCTCCACCTGATTGTAATTTTCTTCGACAATTACCATTATATAAACCCGCCTCTCCCGGGCCACTCCATTCAAGCGGTCCTGAGAGAGGACAATACAGGCGTACAGTGAGGGCCCACCTTTGATGCAGTGAGTGATCCGGCCTCCTCTGGACAACACAGATAAGATGCCAACAATTTTTCCTCTCCTCCCTTATTCTTTCCCTTTTTTCTTTCTCTAACTTCTCTTCTGTTTTTCTCCCCTTGTCTTCTTTCTCTCTTCTTTAGCCTATTAATCTTCCTTGTCTCCCCTGTACCCCCTCTCCCCTTTTTTCCTTATTCTTTCTTCCATTCTCTTCTCTCCACTGCTCTTTCTTCCCTTTTTCTTCTTTCTTCTTCTTTTTCCAGCTATCTTCCCTTGGTCTTCTTCTCCTCTCTGGGTGAGTCGCCTTCCGCGTTTCGGATCCAAGTAGGTGTCCTTTCACCAAGGGGCCTCGCCTCTGCATTCCTAGAGGCTGCTTCCTTCCTTTTTTCCTGTCTGTTGTTACCCTCACCTGTGTTTTTTCCCCCTTTCTCCCTCTCCTGAACCTTAGTGTCTGATAAACAAGGGGGCACTCCATCTCCAGGACATCAGAGGCCAATAGCGTTTAGGGACAGGGTAAGAAGTTCTTACATTCCGTCCCCGTTTTATTGT
This sequence comes from Pleurodeles waltl, assembly GCF_031143425.1. Lineage (NCBI taxonomy): Eukaryota > Metazoa > Chordata > Amphibia > Caudata > Salamandridae > Pleurodeles > Pleurodeles waltl. The sequence goes on along the minus strand of NC_090446.1, from coordinate 1,149,641,000 downwards.
CCTCCACTTAGTTGTGATTTGTTGTCCATATATTATATGATGTATGCCTTGTGCACCCAGTAATTCTGTCTACTGCATGATTTTCTGCTTCACATGTGCTGTGGTTTGCTGTGTATTGCTGTATCACAGTGTTACTCTCATTGTCGGTCTGTTTTATCTCCATCAGGCCCCCTCCCAGGTAGCTCCCGGGCAAGGTAGGTCCCCCTCTATATATATATTTTTATAAATTTCACAGCACTTATTCATACACTGAGCATGAGTAGCAGGGATCCTTCGCCCTGATGAATGCCCCAAGACTTTCCTGAGCTCATTACTGAGGGCAGAAACATGTCGGCTCCCTCCTCGTAGATAGGTGACCCTGTGAGTCCTTGTTCTCACAGAGGTGTCCCAATCTCCACTTTTTTAACCACATCAAACAGAACCTTTATTAAATAATTACACAGGTATCTGTTTAGGTGTTTTTATTCCTTAGTTTAGCTGGATCCCTCTATTTCCAATCCCATCATTTAAACAGGTAATTGAACATCTCGTTTTGCATAGCAGGTCCCATCCTAGTAAGGAAACTGGACTCGAGTCACAAACTACAAATTTGTGCAAGCCTTTGAAATTCCCAGTTTTAATTGGAACTAGTTCTGTAATCGGATTTATCAAATACTGATTTGCAACTCCCATGCTTTCTACTGTTTTCCCTGAAAGTGGTACGTTAGGGACTACTACAGTTCTCACAGTGGAACGTGTAGCTCCTGTATCAACTAGGAATGAAACTTTGTGACCCATTACCTTTCCCTTCACATATGGACCCTTTTGGTCGACTTCTAATGAAGCTGCCAATATGCATTGTTCTTCATCTGAGCTCTTACTCACCAACTCATCATTTGATTCATCCTCACTGTGTAAGCGTATTGATGTATTGGGTTATTACTAGTGTTAAAACTTTGACCTGTGTCCTAATGAGTAAGCATCATCTGCTGCTGTTCCATTGGAACTTGAGGTAGCTGAATTTATTGCCTAGGTACCATTTGAACTTGGGGTTGCATTTGCTGTGGATGTGGCATCTGCAAATATGGCATTTGCATCTGTTGCATGGGCTGAGGCCCTTTTACTTGATTCACATTATGTGACATCGGACACTCCAGCTACCAATGTCCAAAGCTACAGCAACTGTGACAAGGTAACGTTCTCTTCATTGCCTGTATGTCATTCTCATTAGCTACAGTGCTCAAATCGACACCACGGTTCACGTTCCCATTTCTAATATGACCTCTACCTTTTGCCTGATTCTGAAACCAGGTCCCTCATTACAACATTGGCGGTATTGACCGCCTACCGCCACGGCGACGGCTACCAACATACCGCCGCCGTGGCTACCAGCCGTCTATGCGTATCATGACCGCCGACGGTGTTCCGCCAGAATGCTGGCGGTAAGGTGGAGCTGCTGACAGCAGCACCGCCATGCCAGCAAAACACTGCCGACCGTATCATGACCAGTGATACGGCCTGGCGTTGTTTTGCTGGCGGACACTGCTGCTGACAGCCGTAGACCGTCTCCAGCTGGAGGACCCCCTGCAAGCAGGTAAGTTGGGTTCTCTGACCGAAGAGGGGGTGTTGTGTGTATGTGGGGGGTGTGTTTATGTTTTGGTATGCGTGCATGCGGGTGTGAGTCGTGTAGGATGCATGCGTGAATGAGTGATTGTGAGTGTTGTGTGTTGTGAATGCATGTGTGTGACAAGGTATGTTGGTATGTGTTGTGGTGTGTGGGTATGTATGTGTGCTTGTGTGGGTGGTGGTGGGTATGCGTGTGTGCACGTGTGTATATGGGTGGGTGTGTGGGTGTGTATATGTGCGGGGGCAGGAGAGGGAGGGGAAGTGTGGGGAAAGACTCTTGGGAGGGGGAGGGTGGTGGGGGAGACCCCTATCAGTGCCAGAGAAGTGTTTCCCTGGCATCAGTGCCAGGGAACGGATTCCCTGGCACTGATAGTGCCTACAGTCATGGTTTTTGTGGCGGTAAGATTGGCACAAAAACCATGGCGGTAGCCAGGTGGTAATCCCGAGGGTGGGATTGTGACGGCCACCGGGCTAGAGACCGAAGTCCCCAGCCCAGCGGCCGTTACCACCCTGGCGGTCGGTGTGTTAAAGTGGCGGTCTTGGATGGCGGTAACCGCCATGGTCAAAATCCCTTTTTTTTTTACTGCCCACTGTTGGTGGTATTACCGCCGCTTTAACATCGACTGCCATGGTTGTAATGAGGGCCCATGTGTTTTCCTGCTGCTGCTGTGGAAAACTTCCCTGCATTCTTGATTGTGTGACTTTACTCTGCATCACCATTGCCTTCTCTTTCAACTTTCTCTGCTTCAGTTCAATCTTATCACTACAGTACTTAGCAAACTGAAATACTTCATCAATCAGCTTTACTTGGCTACAAATCAAATGACTCTTAATAATCTGGCCAATTTCAGGTCTCAGTCCTTCAACAAATCTGAACACAAAATTAATCATGTCTTTTGTCTCAATTGTTTCTGTACCACTGTAATGTTTAAATGCTTGCAACAATCTCTCGTAGTACACATGTATGGACTCCTTTCCTTCTTGAGCTAACCTGTCTGTTCTCTGCCAATCAATATTCTTGGGAGAAATTCTTGTTTTCAAAATTTCAGTCACCTTGTAATAGTATTTCATTACATCTGGAGATGGTGCACCTGTAGATGGATCTTGTGGAGGCTCTCTCATTGGCCAGTCTACACTTCTTTTGCATTCAACCCACAAATCAGCTGGAACCACTATTTCTAACAGGGTGTTAAAATCTTCCCACAGGCACTTGGAAAGCTTCACAAACCTGTCTGTTTGTTGTTACCATTCCACTGGCTTCTCTCTCAGTCTCGGGTAGTCATTTGTGAATGACAGAATGTCATTTCTGTTCAAAAGAAGATGTCCAAAATTTCCTCCTGGAATTTCTCTCATTGGCACTATTTTTACTGGATTGTCAGTCTGCTGTACACTACTACTTACGTTTGCATACTCCTTTTTCTTCTTGTCTCGTTTCTTCACCCATCTGTCTTGCCATTTATCTAATTCTCCCCATGTCTGGATGCTCTGGATTAATTCCCTAATGTGAATTTTCATTTGTGGTATCCTCATGTTCTCAGTATCCTTTAAGTCAAATTATAACCTGTAACTTCTTCTCAAATGCTTCCAAATGCTTTCTCTACCTCTATGTCATATTTAGCTGCTAGGTCTGCTGATTTCTGGTGTACCACTCCTGCTTTGTTGGTAATTATTTTGCACAAGAAGCTCAGTTTATCTTCACTGTTTGAGTTGTAGGAAAGTACACTCTTTCTTGGCATGGTTACCCCCTTTTTCTGCCTGATGTCAGTGTGTTTGACAGTGTTCACTGGTATCCTGCTATCCAGGACTCCAGTGATTATGCTTTCTCTCCCAAAACTCTGTGTTTCATCCACAATTGGCAGACTGGTGCCCCATTATAAACCCCTAACTTATGGTACCTAGGCACCGAGGGCATTGGGGTTGCAGGGGATACCTATAGGCTGCAGCATATATTTGGCCACCCATACGGAGCCAAAGCATAGGGTTCTGCAGGATTGCAATTGCAGCCTGCGTGAAAGCACCCTTTCACTGCCAGTTTTCACTGCACCAGGTCACTTATAAGTCAACCCTTTGGCAGGCCTTCCAGCCCAAATGGCAGGGTGCTAAGTACCTGTGTGTGAGGGCACCCCTGCACTAGCAAAGGTGCCCTCATGAACTCCAGGCCCATTTTCCCATACTTTGTGAGTGCAGGGATGCCATTTTAAGTGTGTACTGGACATATTCGTAACTCCGAACATAGGCATGTTTGGTAATAAACATGTTGAAATCATACCCCAATGCTTTTGCCACCATTGGTTGTATGATTCCATGCACTCTGGGGGCTCCTTAGAGGACCCCCAGTATTGCCATTACAGCCTTCTGAGGGTTTCCAGGCAGCCCAAGCTGCCGCCACCTCCCAGACAGGTTTCCGCCCTCCTTTTGCTTGAGAAGCCCAAACCCATGGCGGAACAAAGGATTTCCTTTGGGAGAGGGATGTTACAGGCTGGAGAGGGGTAGCCTCCCCAAGCCACTGGCAATGCTTTGAAGGGAACATTTGGTACCCTCCTTGCATAAACCAGGTTACATCGGTTCAGGAACCCCCAGTCCCTGCTCTGGCATGAAAATGGACAAAGGAAAGGGGAATTGGCCACTCTCCTTTCCATCACCCCCCCAGGGGTGGTGCTCAGAGCTCCTCCAGAGGGTCCCTGGGTTTTGACATCTTGGATTCAAGGTTTGCAGGGAACTCTGGGAGCATCTGAGTGGCCAGTGCCGTCAAGTGATGTCAGAGCCCCCTCCTGATTGGTGGTCACCCTGCTAGGTGACCAACCCTCCTTTCAGGACTATTTAGGGTCTCTCTCTTGGGTGGTTCCTCAGATTCGGATTGCAACACTCCAGCAGGAATCCTTTGCGTCCTCCACTTCGACTTCTGACCGAAGAAACTGCATCTGGACGCACCAGGACCCGACAAGCTGCAACAAAGAAGCAAGACGCCTCCTGCAACATTGTATCTCCAGCTCCTTCCAGCAACTGCAACATTTCCCGGGTTGTGCATCCTCTGAGACCAGTCTGTCTTCAGCCTGCATCAGAAGAAAGAAGGAATCTCCCTCGGGGTGAAAGAGTCACTGCCCTGCTTCTGCAGGCACCAACTGCAGCGACAAGTGGCTGCGTGGATCCCCTCTCCTGCTGAGCTGCGTAGATCCAGCATCACGGGTGGTGGACTGAAGTGGTCTCTACGGTCCTCTCTTCCAGCTATCCAACTTGGATGGAGGTAAGCCCTTGCCTGCCCACGCAGGACAGCTTTGCAGCTCCCAAGGCTTGTTGGCACCTGTTCCACAAGATCTTCAGGCATCCTGAAGCTGCAGCCCCCCAGCACTCCATCCTGCGACGCACAGCTCCCTGAGTGATTCTCCAGCGGTGTGGGAGCCTTTTTCATAGTGCTGTGTGGGCCTCTTCTGCAACTTTTGTGTCCCCTTCCTGTGGGATTCTTGTGGGTGCTGCCTGGTCTTCTGTGGGCTCTCTGTGTTGCTGAGGGCCCCCTCTGACCCCTTCTCATGGATAGAGTCCACCTGGTCCTTCCTGGTCCCCGGCAGCTCCACTCTCCACTAACCGCGAGTTTTGCGTATGCCAAGGCTTGTTTGCAGGATGACCCTAACCCAACTGCAGTCCTTCTGGCGTGGGACATCACCTGCTTCCTCCAGGAACTCTAGTTCATCTTCTTGGGTGCAGTGCTGACTCTCCTTCTTCCCTGTTGACTCACCTCTTGCACCTTCAGTCTGGTGGATAGGGGTCCAGCCCTTCCTGGACTCTGCTGAGCTTTTTGGACTTGGTCCAATTCTTCCACAGTTCTTCTTGTCCAGGAATCCACTTTTGGTGTCTTGCAGTCACTTCTGGGTTTTGCATTATTCTTCTTCTCTTCTGTGTGTGTTTCTAGGGAATTGAGAATGATTTACTCCTGCTTTCCTGGTCGCTGGGGTGGGTTGTGGTACTTACTTTTTCAGCTTTCCTAGTACTCCCTGCTCACCTCTACACACTACACTTGCCTAGGTGGGGGACCGACTTTCGCATTCCATTTTTTTAGTACATAGTTTGTGTTCCCTCGGGCAGTTTCTCTCTATTGTGATTTTCACCAATTGCACTGTTTTCTGTTTTTATGCCTATTTCTGCATACTAGTGTTTACAATTTATTTGTGTATTACTTACCTCCTAAGGGAGTATAGCCTCTATGGTATTTTTGATATTTGTGTCACCAAAATAAAGTACCTTTATTTTTGTAACACTGAGGGCCTGATTACAACTTTGGCAGAGGGAGTTAATCCGTCCCAAATGTGACGGATATCCCACCCGCCATATTACGAGTCCATTATATCCTATGGAACTCGTAATACAGCGGGCGGGATATCCGTCACAATTGGGACAGATTAACCCCCTCCGCCAAAGTTGTAATCAGGCCCTGAGTGTTTTCTTTCATGTGTGTATGTACTAAGAGTGACTACAGTGGTATGGCATGAGCTTTGCATGTCTCCTAGATAAGCCTGAGTGCTCATCTACAGCTTCCTCTAGAGAGCATGGCTTCTAGATACTGCCTACACTACACTAATAAGAAGGATACCTGTACGTGGTTACGGTGTAAGTACCATAGTTACCCACCACACACCAGGCCAGCTTCCTGCATTGGTGGTGCAGCGGTGGGATAAGTACTTGCAATTAATAGCCTTATCACTCTGTCACCTACTGCTTTCCACAAGAAAGACCACTCCTTACTTAGAGGTATACATAGTATCTAGTGCAGGAAGCTAGTCTCTAAAGTTAAGGTAAGCTGGGGTATAGGCATAACCCTTGCTCTAAAACTTCTTCTTGAGAGACTAGGAGTTAGGTAGGTTAGATTCACCCTACACTAATCTAACACACACCATGTCTGCAACTGGGCATAGCTCTGAGGTCATGGACTCTCCCTATGAGAACCTGACCATCAAGGAAGTGAAGGGGCAGGAAATTGGACACAGAGAGGAACCCTAATAAGAGTCTAGTCTTGGACTTCCTCCTCCAGGATGACCAGGATCAAGCTGGTAGCCAGGAGGAGGTGGAAGTAGATCCTAACCCAACTGATGTAGAAAATTACATTCTAGGTTTGAGGGAGGGTTCCTCAAAGTATCACCACATTCCTAGTAGACCAACAAGCATAGCTGGTAGTGGGAAGGGAAGTCATACTGGTAGGACTCAATTCACACCCACAGGGCAAGTAAAAAGGGTCACAAAACCTAGGAATAGATCCAGCTCTGCTCACTCTCATATCACTTCAGTGTCTGAAGGATCCCACTGCACAACTCCAGGGGATGACTCTATAGATAGAGAGCTCAGGAAACTGAGACTGGAGGGGACCAGGCTGAGGCTGCAGCAGCAACAGCTATCCCTCGATAGGGAAGCCTTGGTAATGGAGAGAGAGGCAGACAGGAGTTGGGGTTAGCACCGCATGGTGGCAGCAGCAACTCAGGTTTCAGGGATTACAAGGTCAGGGAGGACTCCTTGGATTCCAGAAACCTTCACAAAATTGTTCCCCCATACAAGGTGGGGAATGATATCTACAAGTGGTTTGCTGCACTTGATAGGGCCTGTAAAGTTCAGAGGGTCTCTCGAAGGCAGTGGGCTGCTATTTTCTGGTTGTCCTTCTCTGACAAGGAGAGGGATAGACATCTCACTGTCAGAGAAGAAGGTGCAGACAACTACACAACTACACAATTCTAAAAACTGCACTTTTAGATGGTTTTGGTCTCACCACTGAAAAATACAGAATTAAGATCAGGGAGACCAGAAAAGAGGCCTCGCAAGATTGGGTTGACTTTGTGGACTGTGTTGTGAAAGCTTTAGAAGGCCGGTTACATGGCAGCAAAGTGTCTGACTATGAGGGCTTGTATAATCTGTTACTGAGAGAGCATATTTTAAATAATTGTTGTCTGATTTGTTGTACCTATATTTGGTATACTCAGATCTGACCTCTACCCAAGAATTGGGAAGGAAGGCAGACAAATGGGTCAGAACAAGGGTGAGCAAAAAAGCTCATACAGGAGGTGACAAAGACAAGAAGAGTAAGTCACATGACAAAGGTGGGGACAAAGATAAGAAAGAGTCTTCATCAGGCCCAAAATTCTTCTGGGGATGGGTCTAAATCTTCTTCCCAAAACAATCAGAACACAAAGCCTTGGTGCTATATTTGTAGAAACAAAGGTCATAGGGAAGGAGACAACTCCTGTCCTAAGAAAAACACCAAATCTCCCACCACTACTACCCCCACTCCTACAACTATTACCCCTAGCAATAGCAGTGGTGGTGGAAAGACTAACACTACCAATAGCCAATCCAAGGGTGTAGCAGGGCTCACTCTTGGAAGTGTAGTCAGGGCTAGGTTAGGTAAGGAAACCACTGAGGCTGTTTTAGTCTCTGATGGTGACATTGACCTTGCTATCCTTGTTGCTTGTCCCCTTAATATGGATAAGTACAAGCAACAACCCTTAATAAATGGTGTTCAGGTTGAGGCCTACAGGGACACAGTTGCCAATGTCACCATGGTGACTGAAAAACTGGTGTCCCTCAACACCTACTTAGTCACCAGTACCAAGTGACTCATACCCACCACAATACTGTGAGCCACCCCATGGCAGCTGTTGATCTCAAATAGGGGTGGAGGGTTACTGGTCCTAAAGCAGTTGTAGTGTCCACAGACCTACCTGTAGAGTGTCTACTAGGGAATGACTTGGAGACTTCAGCTTGGGCTGGAGTAGAGTTCGAGGTCCATGCAGCCATGCTAGGCATTCCTGGGCATATCTTTGCTTTAACAGGTGCTCAGGCCAAGAAGCAAAGAGAACCAGGGGAACTTGGATCCTGAAAATAGGGACCAAGAGCTTCCCAAAAGCAGGGATTAGAAGGGTAAGAAATTATTCCCTATCCCTCCCTCCCCTAAAGATTCCCCCTTTGAGGAGAAGAAATCTACTCCTTGGACAGAACCTACACCTGAAAAACTTCAAGCTGACAGCTGAATTCTTAGGTGCAGGGGGGCCTGCCAGGTAGGAGTTAAGTGTGGCCCAACAAACGTGTCCCACACTTCAGGGTTTGAGACAGTGAGTTGTCAAACAGGGGATGTCAGTGGCACCCACAGGGTGTACTAAGAAAACAAGGTCCTGTATTCAGAACTAAGGGAACCCAAACCTGGTGTCACCAGAAGACTGGTAATCCCACTGCAATACATACCTTGACCTTAGCCCATGAGATTCCCCTTGCTGGTCACCTGGGGCAAAGCAAAACCTGGGACAGACTGGTCCCTCACTTTCACTGGCCCCATATGTCAAAAGACACAAAGGAGTTTTCTCGCTACTGTGCCACCTGTCAAGCTAGTGGCAAGACAAGTGGCACCCCAATGGCCCCCTTAATTCCACTTTCAGTGGTTGGGGTACGGATTGAAAGGGTAGGGGTTGACATTGTTGGCCCCGTAGACAATCCCCAGCTTCTGGAAACAGATTTATTCTGGTGGTGGTGGACCACACCAACAGGTATCCAGAAGCCATACCTCTTAGGACCACTACCGCTCCTGCAGTGGCCAAAGCCCTGCTGGGAATCTTCTCCAGAGTGGGTTTCCTAAAAGAGGTTGTATCAGACAGAGGTAGCAACTTCATGTCTGCATACTTGAAAGCTATGTGGAAAGAATGTGGTAACCTACAAATTCACCACACCTTACCACCCCCAAACAAACGGGTTGGTTGAGCGTTTTAATTAAACACTCAAAGGCATGATTATGAGACTCTCTGAAAAACTCAGAAGGAGATGGGATGTCCTGTTAACTTGCCTTCTCTTTGCCTACAGGGAGGCACCCCAAATAAGAGTGTGCTAAAGCCACTTTGAACTCCTCTTTGGTCACCCTATTAGGGTGCACTTTCTCTTGTGAAGGAGGGTTGGGCACAGCCCCTGAAGCCCCCTAAAAAGATATAGTGGATTATGTACTTGTTCTCAGAACACAGACGGTTGAGTACATGAAGAAGGCCAGTAAAAATCTTCAGGCAAGCCAAGAATTGCAAAAGTAATGGCATGGACAGAAGGCTGCCCTGTCTGTGTACCAACCAGGACAGAAAGTGTGGGTCCTGGAGCCTGTGGCACCCAGATCCCTTCAAGACAAGTAGAGTGGACCTCACATCATTGTGGAGAAAGAGGGTGAGGTCACTTATTTAGTAGACCTTTGCACTGTAAGAAGTCCCCTCAGGGTACTTCATGTGAACTGCCTAAAGCCCTAGTGTGGCAGGGCTAACTTAACCCTGCTCATAGCCACTGATGAGGGACAGGTAGAAGAGAGTGACCCTCTCCCTCATCTTTTCTCTAATTACGGAGCTGTTGGCTCTGTTGGGGGAGGGGTAGTTTTAGCAGATTGCCTTTCTGAGTCCCAAAAAGAAGACTGCAGAAATCTCTCAGGGCTGTTCTCAGAAATGTTTTCCCTTACACCTGGACAAACCACATGGAGTGAACACACCATTGATAAAGGGGACAGCCTACCTGTCAAGAGTAAAATCTACATGCAGCCTGACCATATAAGGGACTGCATCAAAGCAAAGGTGCAAAAGATGCTGGGCCTAGGAGTCATTGAGCACTCTGATAGCCCCTGGGTTAGCCCAGTGGTTCTGGTCCCAATACCCCACTCTCAGAATGGGAAAAGAGAGATGAGGTTTTGTATTGTCTACAGAGGACTCAATACAGTAACCAAAAATGATGCTCATCCTATCCCCAGGGCAGATTAGCTCATAGATAAACTGGCATCTGCCAAGAATCTTGGCACTTTTGACCTTACTGCTGGCTATTGGCAGATTAAGTTGTCAGAAGATACTAAACCAAAAACTGCATTCTTTACCATTGGAGGGCACTACCAATTTACAGTAATGCCCTTTGGTTTCAAAGGCTGGTGAACACAGTCCTCCAAGGTTTGTAAGCTTACAGTACAGCATATCTAGATGATATAGCTGTCTTTAGCTCCACCTGGGATGATCACCTGATCCACCTCTGGACTGTTTTAGAGACTCTGTAAAAAGCAGGCCTTACTATCAAGGCTTCAAAGTGCCATATAGGGCAGGGGAAAGTGGTTTGTCTGGGACACCTAGTAGGTGGAGAACAGACTCAGCCACTATAGGGGAAGATCCAAACCATTTTAGATTGGACTCCCCCTACTACACAAACCCAGGTCAGTGTCTTCTTAGGCGTCACTGGGTATTATAGGAGGTTCATTAAGAACTATGGCAGTCATTAGGAACATAGGCGGTGCGGACCGCCATGCGGGCGGTGCCGGTAATTTCTGCCACCGGTATGGCGGTCCGGTCCGCCATATAATGTTCACATGGATACCGCCACAGGCAGAACTCCGCCACGACCAGGCTACTGCTGCAAGCAGCGCTGCCCGCAGGATAGAGAACCTGTGTTCCACCAGCCTTTCCCTGGTGGTTTCCCCCGCCAGGGAGAGGCTGGCAGAATGGGTGCCCAGGGGCCCCCGTGCACAGCCCCGTCGCGCGTGTCACTGTCCGATTTACGGTGCACTGCTACATTGACGATGGCTCCATGTGCCATGGAGCCGTCAGCAATGCCCAGGCCCAATGTGTTTGACTATATTCACTGGGATCCTGCTAACCAAGACCGCAATGATTATGCTCTCCCTCCCAAAACTCTGTATTTCATCCACAATTGGCACACTGGTGCCCCATTAGAAGCCCCTAGTATATGGTTCCTAGGTACCCAGGGCTTCGGGGCTCCAGGGGATCCCTATGGGCTGCAGCATGTATTTTGCCACCCATAGGGAGCCTAAGCAAAGGGTTCTGCATGACTGCTATTGCAGCCTGCGTGAAAAGGTGCAAGCACCCTTTCACTGTCACTTTTCACTGCACCAGGTCACTTATAAGTCACCCCTATGGCAGGCCTTCCAGTCCAGAGGGCAGGGTGCAAAGTACCTGTGTGTGAGGTGAGGTGCCCCCACGAACTCCAGGCCCATTTTCCCAGACTTCGTGAGTGCGGGACGCCATTTTACACGTGCCCTGGACATAGGTTAATACCTATGTCCAGCTACCTAATGGTAATTCCGGACATAGGCATGTTTGATATCAAACATGTTGGAATCGTACCCCAGTGCTTTTGCAAGCATTGGTTGTATGATTCAATGCACTCTGGGGGATCCTTAGAGGTCCCCCAGTATTGCCACTTCAGCCTTCTAAGGGTTTCTAGGCATCCCAAGCTGCTGCCACCTCCCAGACAGGTTTCTGCCCTCCTGTTGCGTGAGAAGCTCAAGCCCAGGAAGGCAGAACAAAGGATTTCCGTTGGAAGAGGAGTGTTACACCCTCTCCTTTTGGAACTAGGTTTTACAGGCTGGGGAGGGGTAGCCTCCCCAAGCCACTGGCAATGCTTTGAAGGTTACATTTGGTGCCCTCCTTGCATAAACCAGTCTACACAGTTCAGGGACCCCCAGTCCCTGCTGTGGCGTGAAACTGGACAAAGGAAAGGGAAGTGACCACTCCCCTGTCCATCACCACCCCAGGGCTGGTGCTCAGAGATACTCCAAGGGTCCCTGGGTTTTGCCATCTTGGATTCAAGGTTCAATCAATCAATCAAGGATTTGTAAAGCGCGGCTACTCACCCGTGAGGGTCTCAAGGCGCTGGGGGAGGTAGGAAGGATGCTGAGGATCAGTCAAAGAGCCAGGTCTTGAGGTCCTTCCTGAACTGTGACAGGGTGGGAGATTACTTGAGGTGTATGGGGAGGGTGTTCCAGGTCTTGGCAGCGATGTGGGAGAAGGATCTTCCTCTGGCTGTGGTTTTCCGGATGTGGGGGATGTTGGCGAGGACCTGGTGGGCGGAGCGGAGTTGTCTGGCGGTAGTGTAGAAGGAGAGTCTTTGGTTGAGGTAGGCGGGTCCGGCGTTGTGTAGGGCCATGTAGGCATGGGTCAGGAGCTTGAAGGTGATTCTTTTGTCGATAGGCAGCCAGTGTAGGTCTCTTACAAGGGTGGAGGTGTGGCTGTGTCATGGGGTGTTGTTGATGATTGTTAGCAGGGAACTCTGGGAGTGGCCAGTGCCAGCAAGTGATATCTGAGCCCCCTCCTGATAGGTGGTCACCCAGCTAGGTGACCAGCCCCCGTTTTCAGGGCTATTTAGGGTGTCTTTTGGGTGGTTCCTCAGAGTCGGATTGCAAGACTCCAGCAGGAATCTTCTGCATCCTCCACTTCGACTTCTGACCAAAGAAGCTGCATCTGGACGCTCCAGGACCTGACAAGCTACAACAAAGAAGCAAGACACCTCCTGCAACATTATATCTCCGGCTCCTTCCAGCAGCTGCAACATTTCCCCAATTGTGCATCCTCTGAGGACCGCCTGTCTTCAGCCTGCATCAAAAGAAATAAGGAATCTCCCTTGGGGTGAAGGAGTCACTTCCCTGCTTCTGAAGGCACTAACTGCAATAATGACCTCTCTTGCTGAGATGCTTGGATCCTGCATCACGGGTGGTGGACTGAAGTGGTCACGACAGTCCTCTCTTCCAGCTGTCCAACTTGGGTGGAGGTAAGCCCTTGCCTGCCCACGCAAGACAGTATCCCCGTGCACTGCGTCCTTTGCAGCTGCCAAGGCTTGTTGGTAACTTTTCAACAAGATCTTCAGGCATCCTGAAGCTCCAGCCCCCAGTACTCCATCCTGCCACGCACAGCTCCCTGAGTGGTTCTCCAGCAGCGTTGGAGCCTTTTTCGTAGTGCTGCGTGGGCCTCTTCTGCAACTTTCGTGACCCCGTCCTGCGGGACTCCTGTGGGTGCTGCCTGGTCTTCTGTGGGCTCTCTGTGTTGCTGAGGACCCCTTCTTTCTGATGGATACAACTACCTGTGGATTCCTCACCTCATGAATACTCCCATGGCGCCAGCATTCGACGGAAATCTTCTTACTAGTCTCTGCACGTCGACGAGGACGTCACTGTCGCCTACGCGACGCCGTCTGACGTCATACAGGCAATAAGAGGTCCTCGACGACGTGCGGACGTCAGTTCCCTTTTTTCCGTGCATTCGAAACGGTTATCTTCGAGGGAGCAACTGTTACTCTTGCGGTTACAGTGTATATCTTGCTGCGTACTCTTTCTCTGTGGAAATAATGTCGCAGAGAAAGTCTGGATTTAAGCCTTGTCGTGAGTGTGGAGGCAAGATGTCGGTGACGGATCCTCATTCCGATTGCCTTTGGTGTTTGAGCTCCGACCACGACGTCTCGACTTGTGATTCATGTCAGCACATGAATCCGAAGGCCCTTAAAGAACGTGAGGCGAAGCTGTTTATGGCCAAGTCAAAGGAGAAGCATCACAAGAAGTCTTCTCCAAGACATCGGCGTCATCGAGACTCCCGGCGCCGTAGAGAATCTCGGCGTCATTCAAGGGAGGCTCGTTCCAGGTCTCCGGATCGGCGCCGAAAGACATGGGAGGTCAGCCCCACGGTGACGCCGCATCCTTCGACGCCGTTGCCCTCTCCGGCGTCACCAACTTCGCCTGGACAGGCGTCGGTGATTGAGGTATTGGAGCCTCAAGTGTTTTCTCCGGCGCAGACGCCGAGGCCGGCGTCGGGGTCGCCTCCGAGACAGGCACCCCAGTATCCGGCTTTTCCCACCCCTGGAGCCGATAGTTCCGCATTCTTGAATGCGATGTATGCCATCTTCCAACAGATGGCTCCAGGGGGTGCTCCGGCTGGGCCTTTGGCCTTTTCTTTGGGTGATCCTGCGCCTCTTCGGCCGGCACCCTTTATGCCCTTTCTCCCGTTTGGGAACGTGGGCTCGGCGCCAGTGTCGGCGCCGGTGGCCGCTCCGGTGGCTTCGGAGGGATTGGCCCCAGGGATTTCCATCCCATCGACGTCGAGATTTCGGCCTGTGACTCCGGTGGGTCCATCTGTTTCAGCTGCTCTTCAGTCGGCGCCGAAGTTACCTGTGGCGCCGGATGCGGCGTCGGTGGCTTCGGAAGATCGGCGCCGATCTCCGACTTCGGCGGAGGCATTGTCGACTCCGCGGATTGAGCAACGACTGCATTCAAGGAGGCGTGCTCTCCGGGTACTAGAAGAGCAGGAGTACCAACGAGCCCTAGAGGAAGGAGAGCTAGAGGACTCGGGTGATGGGCTGCGTGGACTGGAGTCGGCCAGTGGGCTGGACACTTCCCCTGAGTGGGACCTTTCGTCCCCGGGGGAATATACTGAGGAAGCTGCTTCCTTTCATACAGTGGTACGGAAGGCAGCTAGTTTTTTGGACCTGCCTTTGCCGGTGGTGGAGGCGAAACAAAACCTTTTGACGGAGGTGTTGCATCCGGCCTCAGCCGCGGCGGAGCCTCTGTTACCTTTTAATGACGCTCTGCTGGATCCGGTTTTAGAGGTGTGGAAGAGGCCGGCATCTTCCCCAGCAGTTCACAGAGCCGTGGCCAGGAGGTATCGGACGGCTCCAACTGATCCTGGTTTCCTATCTAGGCACCCTACGCCGGAGAGCTTGGTAGTGCAGGCCTCCTGTTCATCCAAGTCAGCGCCTGGTTCTTTCCCGACGGTGCCTGGGGACAGAGACTCAAAAAAGCTAGAGGCGCAGTCGAAGAAGATTTTTTCGTCCTGCAGTCTGGCGTTAAAAGCCACTAATGCGACCTGTATCCTGGGGAGGTATATTCATGCTCTGATGGATGACATCTCCTCTTCGTTTACAGAGCTTCCCCAGGGTCTTTTGGATCTTGTCTCTGATGCCCAGGCTGCTGCGACCCAAATTATCCAGACGGGACTGGATACCACCGACTCGGTAGCCAGAGCAATGGGCACAACTGTGGTGGAAAGGAGACAGGCCTGGCTCCGTAACTCGGGCTTTTCGGCAGATGTACAGTCCACATTGTTGGATCTCCCGTTTGATGGGGACAAACTGTTTGGGGCTAAGGCTGATTCGGCCTTGGAACGTTTTAAGGAGAGCAGGGCCACGGCTAAGTCGTTGGGACTCCAAGCTCCTTCTTCCACGGCCTCTTCCAGATTCTTCAGGAGGTTTCGTGGATTTGGGCGTGGCTCTTCCTCCTCTTCCTTTCGGGGAAGATATCAGCAACCTGCCTCTTCCCATCCCTATAGATCTTTTAGGGGGAGGGGTAGGGTCCGCACCAGGGGAGCCTCTCAGCAGCACTCTGCCTCTTCCTCATCCTCTGGCGGGGTGCAGCAGGGGAAGCAGCCTTAGGCTTCCACCATTTCCCACTCACTCCTCTCCTGTAGGGGGAAGATTACAGCATTTTCTCACCAAATGGGAGACTGTTACGTCGGACACTTGGGTTCTCAGTGTTGTGGGAAAAGGCTACACCCTTCCCTTTCGGGAGTTTCCGCCCCTCATCCCGCCCCGCCCTTCATATTGTTCACAAGAACACCTCCTGTTGCTAGAACAGGAGGTAGAAGTCCTCCTTTTAAAGGGCGCGGTGGAGTTGGTCCCGGAGCAGGAAAGGGGTCAAGGAGTTTACTCAAGGTATTTCCTGATTCCCAAGAAGGATGGTCGTTTGAGACCAATTCTGGACCTGAGGATCTTGAATTGGTTCCTCAAGCAGGAAAAGTTCAAGATGCTGACCCTAGCACAGGTGCTTTTGGCGTTGAACATGGAAGACTGGATGGTGTCTGTCGACTTGCAGGATGCTTACTTTCATATCCCGATACTCAAGTCACACAGGAAGTATCTCCGGTTTGTGGTGGGATCGCAACACTACCAGTTTGCGGTCCTTCCGTTTGGTCTTACTTCAGCACCTCGAGTCTTC